>NC_140213.1:37050667-37240051 GCF_951802725.1 Rutilus rutilus
GTTCCTGTCATAGCGGTTTGAAACGACATGAGAGTGCGTAAATGACGAGACAAATTTCGTTTTAATTTTTGTAAACTATTCTTTTATTAGAAAAGCCAAGCAAGTGTGGCGAGATGGTCCGAGCGTCGTTGTACCCAGCTAATAATAATAAGTTCAAGGAATGTTTTGCTAACGTTGCCATTAAGTTATGAAAACGTTATTTCTGAAGGTATTTTTTAAATTGTTTTAAAAACATCTTTACGTGGTCTTATGGCCACAACATTCTGAAACAAGTAACTTAGTAACATTTAAAAATGTTAGACGAACGTCCAACTTAAACCTTTAATAAAACATTTGATGAACAATGAACGAACGAAGTACATACTCGCTTTTGTGCTAACGTTTTGTGAACATTATTAAAGACCGTAACTTCGACAGAACCTTGCCAGAATGTTAGGTGAAGCTCTGAGAACATTCCGTTATTAGCTGGGTAACGTTAAACGCTTTAGTGTAGAACTGAATGTGAGCGAGTGCACTGCAACTAACTGCTGTAAAGTACGCTTCACTGTAAGTGGTTTGTCCAGTAGCCACGTTCTCGCTTAATAGGTTCCACATCGACTTGCAGCGTCAATGGCACTGTTTGTTGTCAGTGTTGTCATTCTTATGTATTGATTACTTGCTGTTTGTGTCGGTAGATGGATTCAGGAGCATAATGATTTTTATGTGTATTAGGAAAAATCAAAAGTGTCTCAGGATGTTTTGCGCACATCACCAGCTCAGTCAAGTAACGTGACTTCAGAAAATGGAATATTATATGCCCTTTAACTTGATTTTGAATGGAATGTGTGCTGCAGTCAACAACAGTATCATATCACTCAGTGCCAACTGGTCAAAACCCTCCATCTGACATCACGTCCTGTTTTCTCTAACCATTAACAATGCTGTAATTACTAGCAGTGTTTGTAGCACATTCAGAAGAAACACAGGTTGTGCAGCTTGCAAATAAAGCTAAGTTGTGACCGCATATGCAAAGTGCATCACTTGTATCAGCACTACACACTAACAGTATCTGTTATATGGTTGTTTATTATTACTGATTGACACATTTTAATTTGCTGAACAGCAGGGTGTTCACATTCATGTTGTGGTGGTGTAGGTGTGTGCCTTATGTCAAGCTTTGTTTTTGTCATCTTTGTGTATTTCTGAATGCGGAAAAGTCCCACCTGGCAAAAACCATCAATATGTTGATTCATTTCGCAGGTTTCTACATATTTGTGATGTGAAAGCAGTATCAGACATAGATGAAAAATCAATCAGAGTATTACTTAAAAAAAGCATAAAAATAGTGCAAAAATATCAAATTCCAAAGGTAATTTCAGGTTAACTGGAGTCATGACTCGAATGAAGAACGGGTGTATTACCCGTTTGTTGTTATTGATGTTTTCTAATTTTCCATCATGTTTAAAAGTAAATAATAAACTAGTTGTTTCTATTTTCTTTCAGTGTCATGCAGTGTTATTTTACTATTATAGTCTTTATTAATATTTTGAATGAGCTTTTTTTTCTAATTTTAAAAAAGTAATTTTGTCATGTGCTTTTGTCAGTTTTATTGTTTCTATTTCTATATAGCTTTAATTTTTTATTTTAATTTAGTAATCTTAGTACTTAAACCCATATAGCACACGTACGTACATCTCGGAGACGTCTATTTGATGTGCTTGTTTACATCTGGATGTATTTTTTAGAGTGTTTGCTCATCTGCAATAGCCTACGTCTATAGGACGTTTCCTGTCAGATGTCAAATAGACGTTTAAACAATGTTTTAGAATGTATGTAAAACTGCCATCTTGAAAACGTCTATTAGATGTTTGTAAACAGCAGATGCTTTCCAGATTAAGTGATCTTTAAAGGGATAGTTCACTTTGAAATTAATTTTTGATATGTTTTAGCTTACCTCAAGGGCATCCAAGATGTAGGTGTCTTTGTTTCCGCAGTAGTTTCAATTTTGATATTTTTAGGTCAACCCGTTCTTGTCTGTCAGTCATATAATGCAGGTCTATGGTCACTGGCTCAAAACACAAGCACAGAGTCCAAATTAAAACAATTCCCCACGTCCAAATGAAACAATTCCCCATCAGTACACATTGATGGCCTAAGACACGAAACGAGCGGTTTGTGTGAGAAAACGAACAGTATTTATATCGTTGTTATCTCTTGAAAACAGCACACGTCCAAATGATCTGACGGCGCGGGCGGGTATAGATATATACATAGATGTCGCCTTGGATACGGTTTCGTTCCAATGAACTGCAGTAGCGAAGGCGACATCTAGTGTATACATCTATACCCGCCAGCGGGCGGGTATAGATATATACACTAGATGTCGCTTGGCTACGGTTTCGTTCCAATGAACTGCAGTAGCCAAGGCGACATCTATGTATATATCTATACCCGCCCGCGCCGTCAGATCATTTGGACGTGTGCTGTTTTCAAGAGATAACAACGATATAAATACTGTTCGTTTTCTCACACAAACCGCTCGTTTCGTGTCTTAGGCCATCAATGTGTACTTATGATGGGGAATTGTTTCATTTGGACGATGGGGAATTGTTTTAATTTGGACTCTGTGCTTGTGTTTTGAGCCAGTGACCATCGACATGCATTATATGACTGACAGACAAGAACGGTTTGACCTAAAAATATAAAAATTGAAACTACTGCGGAAACAAAGACACCTACATCTTGGATGCCCTTGAGGTAAGCTAAAACATATCAAAAATTAATTTCAAAGTGAACTATCCCTTTAACAGACATCTTGCAGACGTACGTGTGCGTGTAGGCCTACGTGTAACTGAAAGTTGGTGTTTCTCATCGAACATTTGTATTTTATGGTAGCCTACATTTATACGACAACAATGTACTCGAGTCTGTACTTTTCGTGTACAGACGACCACATTATCGAAACGATCCCCATTCACACGAATCCGCGAGAACGACTAAAGAGACTGAACACGCAATACGCATGACGTAACTGTTTTCACAAATTTTTGTAGTTTACACAGAGACGATAACGGACTCTTAATTGTTCTTTGAAAAATTTGCGGGGTTTTTTAGGCCCCCAAAATGCCGTTGTTGTGTAAATTGATGTCCAAAACGCAATGTTTTTTAAATTTTTAGTTGAAAATGGTGTGGTGTAAACTTCCCCTTAGTTTATTTCAGCTTTATTTCCATTACTGAAAAAGAGTAATAGTTTTAGTTTTAGGTGCTGTTTACTCGACACTTTTTTCAACTAAAAATGGAAAACTTTTTATACATTTTGGGAGGAAAATCCCCCCCTAAATAGTGCGACATCACGTGCTTTACATTACATGTTCAGTCTATAGTGTTTCTTTACAAAGTGACATCGCCACCTACAGGCCTGGCAGCATAATGCAGCATTTTTAGTCATTTTCGAGAATCCGAGTAAACGGGGATCATTTTGACAACGTTGTCGTCTGTACATGAAAAATGCAAAGAAAAAACGTTTCCATTTTTAGTAGGATCGTTGTCGTGTAAACGTACCCGTAGTTAATACTCGTAAATTAAATACTTTGTTCACAATGTATAAAAACAACTTGACAATATTTAATTTTTCATGGTCAAACATGGAAATTATTTCCAACACAATGTAGAGCATAATAATTTTTTTAAGAAAATTTTAATTTATACTAATGTGAACAACTGCAAACTTACAAACACTGTATTACAATCTACATGGGTTCTTTATCTAAGCCTTTAACTTTCCCACAATACAACGTGTCCATAAATTCAGCATCTTTATTTGCGACAGGAACATGCAACATTGTTCGTTCTCCAAAAATTCAAAAAGGGAATTGAAAAATGGTTCCTCTTGTGAAACTTCAAACTGCTCAGGGTCACCACAGTTACAGCTGTGCTGTTTATCCATTTTTAGCACACACACACAAGATTAAATTAATGTTGCTTTAAAATCAACCCTAACTGTCAAATATTGTTGATCCAAACCTCTATGACTTTCTTTCTGGGATATAAAAGGAGATGTTTAGCACAATGTGAGCCATATGTAGGACTTTCATAATACTCAAAGGTGATTTCTGTCCTTTTAGACGCTTGACGGCCTCGGTTCCCACCGTACTGTTCTGTTAAACGGAAGGTTCGGAACGACATGAGGGCGAGTAAATGATGACAGAATTTTCATTTCTGGGTGAATTTCTCAGATGCATTGTGCAATGCAGTGGTCTTTTGGCACTCTGGAGGAGGTCCTACAGAAAGTCTGTATAAATTAGATCTGTGAAGACTCCAGATAAAGAAAAGAGTTCTTGACCCGCGGCTGCTGACAGTCCTGCTTCAGCAGAGAATTGATGGCATCCTCAATCACAGACACCCACGCTTTCTGAAACATAGATAACATACAGCCTGAATAAGATCTTTAGCATGATTTATAATACCATTGTTCATTTTAAATGTTATTGAAATGTAACCTTGACAATTTTTTTGCTGCATTTATTTAAACAAAAACACAGTAAACACAGTAATATTGTGAAATATTATTACAATTTAAAATAAAATTTGTTCTATTGTAATATATTTTAAAATGTAATTTATTCCTGTGATGGCAAAGCTGAATTTTCAGCAGCCATTACTACAGTCTTCAATATGGTTGCTGAGTAAACTGACTTATCTTAAAGGTATACACTCACCTAAAGGATTATTAGGAACACCATACTAATACTGTGTTTGACCCCCTTTCGCCTTCAGAACTGCCTTAATTCTACGTGGCAGTGATTCAACAAGGTGCTGAAAGCATTCTTTAGAAATGTTGGCCCATATTGATAGGATAGCATCTTGCAGTTGATGGAGATTTGTGGGATGCACATCCAGGGCACAAAGCTCCCGTTCCACCACATCCCAAAGATGCTCTATTGGGTTGAGATCTGGTGACTGTGGGGGCCATTTTAGTACAGTGAACTCATTGTCATGTTCAAGAAACCAATTTGAAATGATTCGAGTTTTGTGACATGGTGCATTATCCTGCTGGAAGTAGCCATCAGAGGATGGGTACATGGTGGTCATAAAGGGATGGACATGGTCAGAAACAATGCTCAGGTAGGCCGTGGCATTTAAACGATGCCCAATTGGCACTAAGAGGCCTAAAGTGTGCCAAGAAAACATCCCCCACACCATTACACCACCACCACCAGCCTGCACAGTGGTAACAAGGCATGATGGATCCATGTTTTCATTCTGTTTACACCAAATTCTGACTCTACCATCTGAATGTCTCAACAGAAATCGAGACTCATCAGACCAGGCAACATTTTTCCAGTCTTCAACTGTCCAATTTTGGTGAGCTCGTGCAAATTGTAGCCTCTTTTTCCTATTTGTAGTGGAGATGAGTGGTACCCGGTGGGGTCTTCTGCTGTTGTAGCCCATCCGCCTCAAGGTTGTGCGTGTTATGGCTTCACAAATGCTTTGCTGCATACCTCGGTTGTAACGAGTGGTTATTTCAGTCAAAGTTGCTCTTCTATCAGCTTGAATCAGTCGGCCCATTCTCCTCTGACCTCTAGCATCAACAAGGCATTTTCGCCCACAGGACTGCCGCATACTGGATGTTTTTCCCTTTTCACACCATTCTTTGTAAACCCTAGAAATGGTTGTGAGTGAAAATCCCAGTAACTGAGCAGATTGTGAAATACTCAGACTGGCCCGTCTGGCACCAACAACCATGCCACGCTCAAAATTGCTTAAATTTTTCCCACTTTCTTTCCCATTCTGACATTCAGTTTGGAGTTCAGGAGATTGTCTTGACCAGGACCACACCCCTAAATGCATTGAAGCAACTGCCATGTGATTGGTTGATTAGATAATTGCATTAATGAGAAATTGAACAGGTGTTCCTAATAATCCTTTACTGTAGGTGAGTGTAGTTCACACAAAAATGACAATTTTGTCATAATTTACTCACCCTCAAGTCGTTCTAAATCCGTATGAATTTTTTTCCTATGTTGAACACAAAAGAAACTAACATATTTTGAAGAATGTTGGTAATCAGACAGTTGACAGTAGCCATTGACTTTCTTAGTAGAAAAAATATATATACTATGGAAGTCAATGGCTACCGTCAACTGTCAACCTCAGGCTGAACAATTGCGGTCATATTCAGAGATTTGATAATGTACCTTGTTTGTTTGTGTTATCTTCTTCTGTGTTCAACAGAAGAAAGAAACTCATACAGGTTTGGAACAACTTGAGGGTGAGTAAATGATGACAGAATGACAAGTGATTATTAAAACGGTTGTAATTTCTAAGAAAGCATCTGCTAAGAACATTCAATGTAATGTCATTTAAATATGACATTAATATTGAGTAACCTGATGATGTTTGGCACGTCAGCACTAGTTGATCTTGCGAATTAGGAATGTTGGGTGGAAATCAAAGCCTGTGTCTGTTGAAATTCAACATAAAAAAGCAGAATCTTCTATTCACCTTCATAGATTCAGTCTGGGCTTGTAGAATGAAGACTCCAATGCATTGCTGGTAACGATTCTGGTGCATTATTATGAATGAATTGGGCAGACCAGAGGCTGAAACATTCAAAAGACAACAGTGAACACTCTTTCAGTGTTTGTATCGACATCATTATCAGTGCTGATCACATGGATTCGAACTCAATGGAAATGTCTGCACTGCTAAGCGATTATATAACTGCTCTAAACAACTGCAACATGACCGTAATCCAAAGAATGTGTCATGGCATGTGTATGTGTGTGACGTCAACACCTGTGGCATTGATCTGGTCTATGTTCTTTAACTGTAGGCGGTCCAGAGAGATGGGCTGGTCCTGGACAGTGAAACTACAGCCCTCCTGCAATAAGAGCTCAAGCTCTTGGCCCGCAGCCGGACGCAGGGGGTTCGACTCCACTACGCCAGACTTCTACAACATAAAACACACAAGCCTAAAATAACAATGTAAAATAATGTAAAAACCTAAAATAATAGCTGTTTAAGAGTTTGGCCATTCTCAAATAGACGAATTGTAACTTGTACTTAAAGGCAACATAAAAATACTTGTTAACCCATTTTACGTCTGTATTGTGCTGTATTTCCCAAAAAAGTTCAAATAAATGTGGGATGGAATTGGACTTTTCTTTTTCTTTCTTTCAAACCAGGAAGCTGCATTATTTAAATATACATTAACGTTAACTGATATTAAATGTAATTAAAATCATGCAATATATATACAGTATAACTATTGGTAAGATTTTAGAAAAAACTAAATGTATTACATTTACAGTATAATGAAACTATATTATTCAGTTTATTTCAGTAAAAGCCCCAAATAACTCCAGGGAAATGTACACTAATACTGTTCAAAAGTTTTGGGTCTGTAAGATTTTTTAAATGTTTTTGAAAGAAGTCTCTTATGCTCATCAAGACTGCTTTTATTTGAATAAACAAAATACAGTAATACTGTGGAATATATTTACAATTTAAAATAAATGTTTTCTACCTTTATATATTTTAAAGGGATAGTTCACCCAAAAATGAAAATGCTGTCATCATTTACTCACCCTCATGTTGTTCCAAACCTGTCTGATTTCCTTTCTTCTGCTGAACACAAAAGAAGATATTTTAAAGAAGGTTGGTAATTAAACAGTTGCTAGTCCCCATTGACTTCCATAGTATTTTTTTTTCCTACTATGGAAGTCAATGGGGTCCATCAGTCGTTTGGTTACCGACTTTCTTCAAAATATCTTCTTTTGTGTTCAGCAGAAGAAAGAAAGTCATACAGGTTTGGAACAACATGAGGGTGAATAAATGAGGACAGCATTTTCATTTTTGGGTGAACTAGCCCTTTAAAATGTAATTTATTCCTGTAATGGCAAAGCTGAATTTTCAGCATCATTACAACATCACATGATCCTTCAGAAATCATTCTAATATGCTGATTTGGTGCTCAAGAAACAATTCTTATGATTAAAAAAGTTGAAAACAGTCATGCTGCTTAATATAAAGTTTTCTTCAGATACTTTGCTGAACAGAAAGTAGAAAAGATCTGTATATATTTAAAATATAATTTTATGCAACGATGTAAAGTATTTGATCAATTTAATGCATCATTGCTGAATAAAAATATTAATTTCTTAAAAATATATATCTTACTAACCCCAAACCTTTAAAGGGATACTCCACTTTTTTGGGAAACAGGCTCATTTTACAACTCCCCCAGAGTTAAACAGTTGAGTCTTACTGTTTTCGAATCCATTCAGCCAAACTCCGACGGAAAATGACGGAAAATGAAAAGTTGCGATTTTCTAGGCTGATATGGCTAGGAACTATACTCTCATTCCTGCGTAATAATCAAGAAACGTTGCTGCCGTACCATGAGTCCAGCAGGCGTAATGATATGACGCAGCGACTGAAAATAGTCCCCAGCTCAGTAACTTCCAACGTGACCGGGACTAAGTTTGTCTAACCTATTAGACCTATTTTCAGGCAGCAGCAAAGTTTCTTGATTATTACCAAAGCCCGTCTACGGAAAGCCTGTTCACTCCAACGCCCTATTAAGTCCTATTGGTTGTAGTTCCAATTAGAGTTCCACTGGGGGCGCTCGCCATGAGTGCAAAATGAATGGGAGTCAATGGGGCTAGACGGCTAAATTTGTCTCCCTCACCCGATTGCCGTTGAGAAATCTCAGATTTGATTGTAGGTTTTGCAAGTTCAACACGGGTTATAGATCGAAAGTTGAATGAACGAGTACTTATTTCTTTTCAATTTCTTACAGGTTGAGTTGTTGTTGCCCATACCACGCTAGCATTCTGCTAATGACGTCAGCATTCTGACGTCATTGACATTTTGAAAGACTTTTTAAAGCAAAAACACCAAGCAATGTGTAATTTCTTTGCATCCCCTTTCGAAAACAACATTCAAATTACTAGACAAAAAATGATATCCTAAGAAAAGTGGATTTTGAGCGGTATAGCTCCATAGACCTCCATTCATTCTGCACTCGTCATGTGAGCGCCCTCATATGGAGTAAGAGTGGAACTGCAACCGGAAGTTTATTGAGTGGCAGTTCTCCCCTCATTAGACGTTCTCTGTTATTACGCAGGAATGAGAGTATAGTTCCTAGCCATATCAGCCTAGAAAATCACAACTTTTCATTTTCCGTCGGTCTTAGTACACGATGTAACTACAGAAGAGTCAAGTTTTAAATAGTAAAAATATCGAAACTCTTTGGTCATTTTTTTGAGAGAGATGCTAATGGTCCTGTCCGATTCAATGATCTATGCTAAGCTATGCTAAAAGTGGTACCGCCAGACCCGGAGATCGGCTAAAACGGTAAAACTCAACTGTTTAACTCTGGGGGAGTTGTAAAATGAGCCTATTTCCAAAAAAAGTGGAGTATCCCTTTAAACGGTAGTGTATATAATATAAAAAGTAAATGGGTTAATTATTTGATTTCATGTTGACTTTTCAGCATTTTAGTCCTATAACCTGTATATTAACTTGCAAAATAAGCTTTTAAGATTCTTTTGTATCATTGTGATACATCTCATAAAAAAGATAAAATACATTTATATAAATATATTCAACTTTTAATCTGCATTTACAGTAGTCAGTATAATATTATGATCTGTCACAATCCACTGATCTCTATTCAACCTTAGCGTGTAAAAGGGAGCAATGGCTTGAATCAATAATCACTCCCAGACAGAATCAACAAATCTATTTTCACATTACCGTCACACGCTCGTACGCATCACCCATGCTTTGATTTATGTCAATAGAGGCATGGCTGCTAGGCATTTTACAGTAATAACACCAAACAGTCACGCTTACAAATCATACATAACCGCACCTTTTTGCTGCGCTTGATCTTCGTGATTAGAAGGAATTCGTCAAAGAGAAGTAGGTAGACCTCATGCAACTTTGCATTTTCTATGTGCAAAAGAAGAAATAATGTAAGTTCACACCACACAACCATCCTAAATGCACAAGTTTCACCAATGAGAAAAACTCAGCCATCCGACCTATGAGAACGAGCTTCCCATCGTGCAGAAGACTACGGTGAGACACCAGGTTCTCCAGGGTTACAGATTTTAGCAAGTGCTTCAGATTCTGAGAAGGATCAAACATGCACAGCCGTTAAATCTCTTTAAATGCGGGCATTATTAAAGGCACAATATGTAAGATTTTTGGATTCAAATATCCAAAAACCACTAGAACAATGTTATTTTGTAAAATATATTTTGTTGACTTGAGTACTTGCACTATTCCAAATGTTTCCAGCAATGTTTAAATCCAGAGAAATTAGCAATTTAAATTTAAAACAACGCTGCGTTACCCCACAATTTTATTTCGTCAAATAAAGTGACCTGTGTGAGTAATAATTCAGCACTTGCGGCTGTTTCATTAGAATGAAATAAAATAATGTGAATTTAAGTGATCAAACGTAACTGTAACAAAGTTCAAGGAAGGAGGCAGACGTTAAACGAAACTTTAATCGTAAAATATACAACGAAAGGAGCGGCAGCAACCAACTGCGGCATATAAGAATAATAAAAACAGCAACGTAAAATTTCCAAGGCTCTCTGCCCCGCCCACCATTGTTTTCCATCAGCTGTGGAGGAAGACGAAAACTCCCATGATTCCACGCTCATTCACGACGTCATCAAGCTACGCCTTTGTTATTGTTTTAAACAAGCGACCTCTAGCAGCGAAACTTACATACTGTGCCTTTAAGTATAACGTGTGTTATAGAGACAGATTTTGACAGACCTCAGGAACATGCGCCCTCTTGTCTCGCTCCCACACAGGAAGCCACACTAGAGATTCCTTCAGCTGTTTCACCTTCTGGTAGTTGTCCAACCACTTTACTTTTCCTTCAAGATCATCTGTACAGAGACAGAAAGAGAAAGAGATTTGGGTGGGTAACTTATTGTCTCATCAGCCCACACAAAGGTGGTTGGCTTTGAAAGGTTCAGTGCATTAATCCACACCTCCCCAAAACAAACATTACTGCTTTTATACAACCACAGATCCTGTTTTTGTTTGTTCAGTTGGAGATGATCGACTTTATTTAAATTCTAGATTCTTCCCATTGCGTTCCAAGTAAAGGCTCTTTCATCAACAATGACGAACGTTCATGTTGTTTGAACCCCACACCCATCAGACAACTGAAAGTCACCAGGAAGAGTTGAACACACACCCTTATATTGGCTAAACTGTGTCATTATGTGTGTTGAAATGAGCTGCTCCCATCTTGGGACGTTGTTGTATAGAAGATTAACCTATTATTCATTTCATGCTTGTCTAGCCATAAATCAGTCCTGAAGCAGGTCAACAAGTCAAATGCAATCATTACCATCACAACAAACATCGTACAGAATATTACTGAAAGGTAATTGCGACTTTTTAACTCACAATTCAGACTGGTTTTCTCCCAATTGCGAGTTTATATTTCACAATTCTGAGAAAAGTCAGAATTGTGAGATATAAACTCACAATTGCGAGAAAAAAGTCAGAATTGTGAGATATAACCTCACAATTGCGAGAAAAAAGTCAGAATTATGAGATATAAACTCACAATTGCGAGAAAAAAGTCAGAATTGTGAGATATAACCTCACAATTGTGAGAAAAAAGTCAGAATTATGAGATATAACCTCACAATTGCGAGAAAAAAGTCAGAATTGTGAGATATAAGCTCACAATTGTGAGAAAAAAGTCAGAATTGTGAGATATAACCTCACAATTGCGAGAAAAAAGTCAGAATTGTGAGATATAAGCTCACAATTGCAAGAAAAGTGAGAAAATGATGAGATAAAAAATTGCAATTACCTTTATTTTATTTTATTCTGTGACAGAAACAAGCTTCCATAAATTTCACTGCATTTTTATGTTGAAAGTGAAATACATATATCATCACACATAGTCAGTTAGTGGGTTATTTGTTTCAAAATAAGAAAAAAATTTTTGTCTTTTAAAATGACTAAATATAGGACCAGACTTTGTTGTGTGTCAACAGCAAAATCTTGTATCTCTACCACATGGTCATTACCATCAACAAGTTTGTCTTAGTAAATTATATATTTAAATGAATCTATTTTATATAAACAAAAACTATTTTTATTAATATATATATACTTTTTTAAATAAAAAACAAACAAACATTAAAATGCAAATATTTTAACAGATGGAAGGGCAAACATGAATGCATGAAAACACAGAGTGTGTATTTATCTCATTTCCTTATCAAAACAGGGTACTTGATAAAAACATAATGGATTTATGACAAGGTGTGCAATGCTTCAGAAAAGATAACTGGGCATATCAGGTTTTCATGACTAACTAAAACATGGCAGCTGTGTCTTTCACACTGATTTTGCAGCTGTCACTCTGCATATCTTTTCTCATGGCGGCTGTCACAACAAACCTCACAAACATCTTCTCTATGAAAACAGGAAAAGTCACCTTTCACAGCTTCTAATTCCTGGTTTGACAAGAGCGTTTTACACAAACCAGATCAAAGCATCTGCATATGAGGAACAAAGAAAACTATTTTGTCTTTCTCCCACATAAGTACTGCTTAAAAAACATGTGTTTTTGAAGTTTTTATTTTTTTGGTTCGGGTTGATAATGGATATTTAATAATGCATGCTCACGGTCATCTTAAATGTTCACACATTTTCTTCCTGTAGTACATTATAATTTTGTGATGGCTACATTTATTCAGACAAAATAGTATAACATTTAAATATCACTTAAAAGTATTTTTTTTTTAAACACTAATTTAACAACTTCTAAAAGTAATATTTAGTAAATCTCAAAATTAATATAAATTTTTCACGTAACTAAATTCACTTTTATTCACTTAATTTCAGCATTTAGTGTTTTATTTGTAATTTATTTAGACAAAATAGTATTACTTTTTTTAATATCCGCCATTTATCAGTTATCAGCCATAACATGAAAATAATTTTCAGCTTATTGGTATTGGCATGAATTTTCATATCGTGCATCCGTACTTTGAACTGTCACATTAATGCCATTGACTTACAGATGGCTCTGTCAACAAGATCCACGATGCTCTGTATGGTGTTCTCCTCGGCCTCGGAGCAACTCCTCTTCCCAATGTTCTTCAACAGCAGAGGGTACCGTGTAAACCTCTGCAGAGGAATCACCAGAAGATCCTTTAAATGCAGTCTGCGGCACTGCTCGTTACGTTCACACCACTGGATGAGAGAAAGAGTGAAGGATGGGAAGAAATATTTTACAAAAAAGGCTCTTAATTTTGTTTTGGAGGTCTCCTACAATAGGCTTGCATGCATCCAAGGTAAAATAACACTTTATTTATCTCATAATATTTCTCACAGTGTCTGAAACGTTTCAATAAAGGATTCGGTCTCTCTGATGATTTCATGAGATAGATTAGATAGATTACATGAGACATGACACATTTCTGTAAGTTGTACTTTCAACATACCTTCTAATGTTCATTCGTGTTTATTTACTTTTAACTAGTACATTGTAAAAAATGTACATTGGACTACACGACATTCCTCCCAGGTTAGTGACATCACCAACCCTAAAATTTACCGGGAACACGATTTATAGATTATCAAGACAGAATATGCTAATCAATGACTAGAAGATAACTACACATAAGCTACATAAATTCATCAACTAACCATTCAGAAATGTACTGTTGCTTCTACATGTTGTCACTTTCTTCTCGAGTCTCTCCATCATTGTCTGACTCCGGTTTGAACATAAAAGGCTAAGTTTTTGAAATTTTCAGTTCATGTCTGTGTGAGTGCAAGCTCTTGAAGCTCCGCCCCCTGTGCTGGGAGCAGCAGCTCATTTACATTTAAAGGAACAGACACAAAACGGTGTGTTTTTGCTCACCCTCAAAAATTGACAATTTTAAAATGCTATATAAAAATATCTGTGGGGTATTTTGAGGTAAAACTTCACATACACACTCTGGGGACATCAAAGATTTATTTTACATCTTGTGAAAATGGCATTATACCACCCCTTTAAGTTATTTCAAATTAAATGACATTAAACTGACTTAAAAAAATGAGTTGAATCTTGTATTACTTATAAAAAAAGTTGAAAATTGCTTAACTTATTTTGATGAGTTAAAGCAATGTAAAAACGTGTTGTTATAACTTATTGATCATATAATTTGTTACAGTGTAATAAAGAGGAACACAGATGCCACTTGAACTGATGCCACTTACATTTAAGAGTACCAAAACGTTATTTAATATTTGAATTTCAAAATAAAAGTGACAGAATTTGAAAGCTTAGACTTTGTTTCAAATCAAAAGTAACCTGCTCTGTCTTGTCTTTCTCTGTCAGTGTCCTCTTTGCGTCACGATTTTTCAATGCGTTAGAAAATGGATGTGTGGCGTGAGAGAGTGAGAACAGTGTTAACTGCGTGAAAGTTGGCAGCCCTGAGTAGATGTTGTTGTCAGGCAAACGTATTGTAAGTTCATGCAGGAAGTAAGACTGGAATTATTGATGACACGATTCAGGCAGATTATAATCGATTCTTTCTTTTGGGAAATAATGGTTGCATACGAAAACTTGGGGAATGACTTTGCAGGCAGCGTTTGCGCAAGAAGGTACCTTACGAAACTGATTTCAGACAGACTACTGAGGCAGCGTAACAGTTTAATGATCTACAGCAAAATAGAGAGAGCTTTGGTGAGAACTAAACAAATATTTAATTACTACAGTAGTAATTTCTCGCTAGAAACGACATCAGAAGTGGAAAACGTTGGTCAAAAACGTACATTTACACAAACCGACCAGCCACAACTGACTGACCAATCTTTCTTTTTCTAGCTCAACTGTCACCAAATGGAACGCATAGGATTGTGGGATATCAAAAGCAGTGAAGAATACATCTATGCTTCCCTGAAAAAAAAATCGATCAGATGAAGGTATCTCAGGAGAAGTGAAGCTAACATTGGATTCAGACGTGCCTTGATGCCTTCCTACCCTGAAATAGAGCATTTTTAAGTTTTTGGATGCAGCCAATAACTCTTTGAAAAATCTTTTTGCAGACCTTTAACATTCATAAACAGCTATATTAAACATAACATAAAAGGTCATATCTAAAAAAGCACAATATTGGCACATTTTTGATAATACTGTAGCCTACTTCTTGTCATGAATATAATACTGACAAATCAGATCCCCTGTGTGCAAGTGGAAAGGCAAGAAGCGACAGGCCAAAATTGATGTGGAGACAGCTGATGGTGTAAGAGTAGCAGAGTAGCAGAGTCAACAGTTTTTCAATGTTCAATGTTCCTGCGTGAGAAGCAACGGTCCCTGACAATACCCTGCAGTGGCCTGAACCTCGTGTGGGAACATTTGCCCTGTTCCCTAGATCTTGTCAGTACATTGAGACCAAGCCCTGATTTACCATATCAAATCTTGCCTGCCACGGTTACCTTCACGAAAGAGCCAAAGTCCTCCCTGAGCTTCAGGCTGTCCAGATAAAAGATGGCCGTACTGTAATTCAGGCAGTATTTCTGTAGACAATGGCAAATGCTCTCACCAAACGCCTGTAAAGTCAACAGTCAATAAGGGAGAGTGATCAGAAGAGAACAATAGAGAAAAAGTTCTGTTATCTTTTAGCAAACGGAACAAAAGATTAGCGGTGTTCAGTTTTTTTGTTTTCTAAAACAATCATTTGCTTAATGTCTAACATAATAATACATTATGTAAGCACAACACAGCAGTTATACATTATGTTTAAAGGTCACTGACCGTGTCTTTCCATTTCAATGAGCATTTTTTATTTTAGATTGTTGGAGTTATTTTGTATGTAAACACTTTTACATTGTTAAAGATTTCGGTCACACTTTAGTTCAGGGTTCAATTATCACTATTAACTAGTTGCTTATTAGCATGCACATTACCAGGACATTGGCTGTTTATTAGTACTTATAAAGCACATATTAATGCCTGGTTCTGCATGACCATTTCTACATCCCTTAATCCTACCCCATACCTAAACTACCTTACTAACCTTTAATAAGCAGTAATTAGGAGTTTACTGAGGCAAATGTCATAGTTAATAGTTAGTCACTAGTGAGAAAAGGACTCTAAACTAAAGTGTGACCAAGATTTCTACTTCAAATACATGCTGTTCTTTAAAACTTTAAATTTATCAAAAAATCCACAAAAATATCAGCATATTAGAATGATTTCTGAAGGATCATGTGACACTGAAAACTCAAGTAATGATGCTGAAAATTCAGCTTTTCCAACACAGGAATAAATTACATTTTAAAAATATATTAAATATAAAACAGTTTAAATAAAAGTTCACAGTATCACTGTTTTTACTCTATTTTTGATCAAATAAATCATAAGAGACATCTTTCAAAAAACACCTTTGAATGGTAGTACACACACACACACACACACATATATATCAACCTATGGTATCCTACCTTTCTAAGGAGTTCATGCAGAGATTGAGTACTATTGTTGTCTGGACTGGCCCACATTTCCTTAATGACACGCAAGAGACTTGTAAGGAAGCCGAAGCTAACCTGAAATATAGTACGAAACAAAAGAGAACTAAGAACAATATTTCATATTATAAACCAGACTAGTCACAAAACTGCAGTTGTTAAATTTCCTGTTACAATTTTCCACCAAACTCATTGAAGTCTTACCAGACAAAGCTCATTGAGATTCGCAAAGAGCCTCCAGGAGTCAATGTCCAGTAGACACTCTCTCATCTGCAGGTCTGTTAGTGTGGTCAGAAACACCTATACGCAGAACAAAGGCAAGCACATTTAAGCTCTATTCCTACAGAGTGACGAAATGGTTGGTTGGCACCAGACTATTTGTGTTAGCTTGTAGTTCACTGGTAAATTTCACTGGAACCATGCAATATAAAGTACGATAAAAACTGTATTTGTCTCTTTCACTGGAGGACATGCCATTCCATAATACTAAAGGCATCATGTTCACACCTCTTTTAAAACCATAAGCTGATCAAGGAAGTAGACACATTCACTGGTGAAAAGCTCCCAAATGGCCTCCTGTTTTCGGTAGGTTTTTGGATTCTCCGCTGCTTCCAGTTCAGAGCGACCGCTCAAAAAGTCCTCCAAAGACATATCCTGAAAGAAGAGAGAGAAATTTGGCTCCTTAGGCCAAGACACCACAGGCAAAAATATTTTTCATGAAGAAATAAAGATATAAAGTCAGAAGAGAACTCACAACATTTTTACACATGGATGTCTTGACTTAATAATAACAAGGTGCCATGCATAAAAAACGAAGGTGCTCTAAAGCTCATCTCAGGTGGTCAAAATCAACAGATTTTTTTTTACCTTAAATGTCTGAAAGTCTGTGTCTCTCCATTCCTGGACCTGAACGCCAGCCAGACACTTGTCAATGTCGGCTACGCTGCAAGTCTTTCCTTTTGTCTGTTGGAAAACACCACTCACATTTACTCAACATCACACTGCCCGGCCCTCAACAGGTCTCTTTGTGTTTGAGCACAAACTGTGGAGCAGATTAGATAGCAGGACATGTTCGAGCTCTGTTAGACAGGCCCGTTTTGTTGTTGTTTACTGTTAATTGAATTGATTGGGTGGAAGGTGTGCATGCATTCAAATCTGATGTAGCTCAAAACGGGTCAGTGAACACTATGTGCTAGACATCATCCGAATGACACGAAGCATCTGAAAAATTACAATAGAGTATCTGCAGATGGCACCAACCACAGAACTGGCATTAGATCAAAACTTCATGGGAGAGATTATTGAAACGTTAAAATACGGGAACTTACTGTGCTACGCCTCAAGAAGGGCCACTTTGATTTCTTAGTGTCTGTAAAAAATGCAATAATAAAATGCTGGTAACACTTTACAATAAGGTTCATTAGTTAACATTAGTTAATGTATTAACTAACATGAACTAACAATGAGCAATACATTTGATACTGTATTTATTAATCTTTGTTAATGTTAGTTAATAAAAATACAGCTGTTCATTGTTTGTTCATGTTACTTCACAGTGCATTAACTAATGTTAACAAATACAACCTTTGATTTTAAAGATTGAGATTAGTACATTTTGAAATTAATATGAACTAAGATGAATAAATTATGTAGAAGTATTGTTCATTCTTAGGTAGTTAACAAATTAACCTTATTGTAAAGTGTTACCAAAATGCTTAACTTTATACAGAGCAAAACATACAAGTATATTGCAATTTGGAGAATGTGTTATTATTCTTTCTTTAATATTAAATTCTGTGAGTGTCAATAGGCTATAGGTTAGTAAATGTTAGCAATTCATGTCAAACCCTGAGTCATGACTAACCTGAATAGTCTGATTTATTTAAAATATCAGCAGCGCCATTGGACACAAACAAATCTCCAGGAGAAACATCCAATCCAGGAAGACTCACAACCACGGAGCTCCGCCTCCTCTCCTGCAGCCTGAGAAAAAGCGAACCAGAAGAGAACAGGTGAGTTCGGAGGACATTCCAGCCCTTGAGGCAGCCAGTCTTTCAAAGTAAATGTATGCATGATGGATGTGTACTGAAATAATGTTGGTTAACCACAGAGCATCGCATTGAACATTTATTTGCTTTGCATTTGTATAACGACACTTTCTACAAGTTCACCACGAGGGTAGATTTGCATGTGAAATGCAATTCCGCCAAATTAATTTAACCTCTATCCAGTCCAGAATAGCACAATAGCTCCTTAGACCTCGGAAAACAATGATTTCACTAAATTAATCCGAGAAGGTTTGATAAACCTTGGCCAATGCGCTGTAGTAATCTCTTTATGCAGAGCCAAGCCGTGTGCTAAACTTGAAATTTCAAACCAGATTTGCTTTAGCAGGAAATCAAAGAATTCCATGTTCACATTTCTAACATGCCTTGCTAGTATTAGGTGGCCGGAACTGCGTTTGCAAAGACGACTAACGAAACCATTCCATGTAACAGCTGTACCTGCACACCATCGCATGGATTTATAGGTCTGTCAACGGACAACTGAGCAGTGGGATATATCGGAAGATACAGATTATTATATTGACTGGTTGAGAACAAAGAGCAGCAGCAGGGGTGGGAAGTCAGCACCCTGATTTTTAGCCTGCGGCAGTAGGAGCGAAGTCATTATTAATCAAATCAAATGGTTTTGTTGAGAAAACAAACATGTAATAAGCTCATTTATATGGTGGACTGCAAACAATGTAGAGAAGGACACATTTCTGCTCTTGTGCAGTTCCCTATACTGTTTAATCATCATTATAGTTTATAATCACTATATTAAACATGAATATAGTTCCGTACAGTGAATTTCTGTTTTTTTTTTCTGCTCTGCTTCAGTTTCCCTGTCACATTTTGACATAAAATCCTAAGGGCTTTTAGGCATGGCTATGACTGTTTTCACACACAACTCGATAGTCTGGTTTTTGTTTGAGTCACTCTCAGCTTTGTGCCTATCCATCTGTAAAGAGACTCAATGATGTGGTGTGTGTCAATAAACAGTTTACAGGGGCTTACTTACATCTTCAAATGCAGGTATGGGGGAGCAATAAGAGCTTGGAAGTAAGAGAAAATCATACCTTCCATCCATGAAATAAAAACAAATCTGTTTTACTACAACATTAAAGTAAAAGACAAAGGTTGATCAAGGCAAACTTTGACTGTAGGCTTTACAAATCTTTAACTGAAATGTGAAGGCCTAGAAATTTAAAAGCCAGACAGAGAGATATGGATGGATGGATTCTAAAGAGGGGCATTTTAATAAATAGGTGCACTATATTACATATCCATTATATTTTTTACTTAACCATTAGTTTTCCTTATTGACTGTATGTTAAATAAATCTGTCATGAAAGAAGTTAGTACACCATTGTTTGGATGGATAGATGGATGCCTAGATTGATGTCCATTGCTTGAGTTTGCCAAACCAACATAACAAGAATCCCAACTGAATACAATAACAACTGCAGATACTATATCAGTCTTTCCGTTTTCATCACAGTGAATCTGGGATCATATACCAATAAACACTTGACTCATATAAAGTGTTATGAGATATGAATTCTTCAGCATTATAAAGTGAACACCCATTTTCACGGTCCCTGGCACAATGAACCCATCAAATACTTCCTTTTTAACTTTATACTTTTTTTTTTTTTTAAACCTATGTGTTCGCTTTTTACACTTCCAACTTCTCCTTTGCAAGTGCAAACAGAAACACAGATGCCAGTATATTGAACCCTACCAGTAAAAAGTCACTCATTGCATCTCCTTTTTACCGACATTAAAAACAGGTCACTGCTAATGGCTTGTTATCTAGAGGCAATCCTAGAATGAAGCAGCCCTCTATGCCGACTATCCCTGCCCCAGCACGACCACAAAGAAGGGAGCATTGTCCTCGCACCTCCACGGAATAAAGATGCCCCCTTAACATAACTGTCCCGTCCAATCGCCGTCCAGGGATGAGCACTGCAATCAGACGGTGCCATACTGTAATTAAGGCCACAATAGCTGCCTAATTATCCACCGCTGAAAAGACGACCGTGGCCCAAGCAGAGTGGGCCCGACAGGGGGAAAAGCGTCACTAATGAGAGTTTGTCTGGCCCGTACAGGGCCGAATGATGGAACTCTAATAACTCTCCATTAAAAGTTCATGTGCAGCTAACAAAGCGGCAATACAATGAACAAAGAACTTCCCTCTATCCCAACACCCCCTGCGCCAGCATGGTGGCGCTCTACTGAAAAAGTGTCCTGCTTTAGCCTCATTACCCCACACACAAACAAATTCCTGGATTAATGAAACAACTTTTCAAATGAGAGATGTTGAGCAACAAGAATCGGCCGGGTAGTTTAAGTGAACAAGAAAATGCTGGTTTGACACAGAACAAAGTGACCATACACACTAAGGGCAAAATTACGGTTCACATGCAAATATGACTCGGGTGGGGACGGTTTATGCAAAACATTAGATAGAAACAGCTCACCTACCTTTTATGACAGGGATCCTTGACCTGTAATCAAAAGCAGATACAACAAAACGTGAGCAAAGTACTTTAAACACTAGTCATTTCTAAGTCATCAGCTGCATAATATCAATTTCAAAGGATCTCATCATACAACTGGTGCGGGTTAAAGAACCCTAAAGTTCTCACATCTACAGATATCTCACTCCATTGTGGAAATGCTTGGATGAATGTGTGAGAGGGGTGAATGGGGCTTTCCTTTTATACTTTTGATTCTTCACTGACCCTTCCATTATTTGGTGATTGCTGAATGCGCTGAAAGGAGCTTCATCAGAGGAGAGGTCTGAAGCTGACAATGCATGAAACTACTGATTCAATTGCTGTCAAAAGCTCTTATTGTGAACTACTACCTCAGGAGGTCGAAGAGGAATGAGACAAGAGACAAGAGGCTTTCTTTGATAAGAGCGGAAAGACTCTTGCAATTTGATTTACAGGCATGAAAAAAAGACATATCATATGAAACTTATTATCATCCATTTAGAAAAGGATAATGTACAGCCAGAAAATCAAATAAAGTCTGACAGGGTGATCAGGACCAGGGTTATTATCATTAACTAAAACTAAGCCTATTAAAAACATATTGTTAATTTAAATAAAGCAAAAAAAATTATGAAAATCTAAACGAAAAAAACCTAAACTAAACAAAAATGAGAAGTAACTGAAATAAGTTTAAGTTGATGCACTAAAACTACTAAAACTTATACAAAACTAAACAAAAAAATTAAATAAAAGCTCATTTAAAATATTACTAAAATCTATCATCGACACTATAAACAAATAAATACGTTTGAGATTAATTAAGTGTATAATTGATCATTTTACCTTTATATTAACCTTAATGCTTTTGCTAAAAAACTAAACAAATGGCCCTAAAACACTGACTGCAACAATATTACAGTAATACCAAGCATGAAAGTTACAGTGTTTTTTTACCTGAATAAGCAGTCTGATATACAGAGATGTTATGGACGATGGGAAATATGAGGAAATATCAGAACACTAGCGCTATTGATCAGAAGTAAGTATTCTAGACTGCCATGTTTCAGTTAAGTCTCTCATATTTACTGTTTAGATATATAGGGTTAGGAATATAAAGCCTGTAGAATTTTAAAGACATATACCTGCTCATTGTCATCAGTGGAGCACTCACTGTCATCAGAAACAGGCTCTTTTGAATCACGAGACTCTTTGCTCTTGCAAATGACACCATTGTCAAGGGTCTTTGATCTGTGTGATCGGATTTTCCCATGAATCATTGAAGATTCAAAGTTCCCGCTCTCTCCATCCAACTGAACAGCCAGTGGAGATGACTGCCGGAAAAATTGAGAAAGGGGACTCGTCGGAGTGGGAGACTCCACTCCTAAAGGACTGTCTAACTTGCTTGGTTCTCGGTAGGAGATCCTCGTACTCCTCATCCTCCTCAGAGTTGGGGACGTGGAGATGCGGGCCGGGGCTTGTCTATCAAACTGGAATAAATGTGCGGGCACGCCGTCAGACTCCGTGAGGGAACCATACCTCAGTCTGGACGAAGTCCTTCCTAAATCTATTCGCATTAAGAAAGGACTAGCCGTTTGTGTGTCTTTGTCCTCGCTTTGCACACATTGGGTTTGAGTCTGTGCATCCGTCCCTTTTACCGTTATCCTCGCATGCCAGTCTATACAGCTCCAGTCCAAAGTTTTATCCGCTTCCTTCCCGTTTTCGCTTATGAAAGCATAATTCAACTCAGTCATTTTGAGTAATCCAGCATTATATCCCACAACAGAAGACTGATTAAGAATCAGATGCAGGTTTGGCTTAAGTCATTCCCACAAAAATGTATCCAATCCTTAAACCCATGTCTCTGGAGCTTCTGAAAAGCAAGAAAGGATTAGAAAAGCCACCCACTATCTTTATTGCAACTCTTGTAGAACTAGCCATGTACAGTATGCCCATTTAATCCCCAAATTTTCCCAGCACAAGTATTTGTCTCCTTAAATGAAACAAACTGCATGCGTTGTCTTAAAATGTTACTCAATAAGAACCAATGGAATTTAAATAAAGTAAAAAAAAAAAATCAGTTGTGGAAAAAAGGAATGATAAAATAATGTTTAAATAAATTCAAGAAAACCTGCAGTTTCATTTGTAGTTTATAACTGTGTATAATACAACAACTCTTTTTAGAACCTTTAAACTCGACAAAATAATTTTTGGTCACAAATGGGATTAAATGGTTTAATCTGCATTCACCACTACTTATGAAGTTAAGCACCCAGACATTGAAAGCCCCTATAAACATTATGCAATTTTCAAGCAAACAATTCAGGAGGATTAATTTTTTCTCAATAGGCAGTCTGTAGTTTATCATATAGCATGTTTAAAGTGATATTCCTTATGTTGTAGTAGCCATCATATTGTACATCAAGTCCATCATATATATCGTAGCCTATATACTTGTATTTATTTATATATATATGCTGTATGTTCACTTTCTAACTTTTAACTCCTATCTTATATCTGTGATTTTATCTCTGTATTCTTCTGTGGAGCCTGCAGAAACTGGGTCATTACATGAAATGGGGGCCTTTTGTGATTTTTGAAAGTATATTTAATTGCTAAACATTAAAGTTATATATATATATATATATATATATATATATATATATATATATATATATATATATATATATATATATACTAAATTAGCTATAAAACTATCACCCCTGTTAGTTTTTTAATGTTGCTGATTGCACAATTGGTTTTGTATTTTCTGATAGAATTATATATATATATATATATATATATATATATATATATATATATATATATATATATATATATATATATATATATATATATATATAATTACAGCTAATTTAGTCATTACCAAATATCCATCAAATATCCAGCTTTTTCAATAATCAATTGTTTATACAAAAATGATGGTTTAAGGGGGTGACTATATAAGAAATCAAACAGAATATAGGAGAAAGTGATAAAAAAATACGACATTTTAGTAAGGATGGGTTATGACGGTAACCTTGAACACACAACACACAAAGAAACCTACTGTACTTTTGTTGTTGTTGGTGGTGTGTTAGGAAATATCACGCGTGGTCATTGTTCACATGCGAGAAACAAAAAGGCACCTTTTATGAGGAATGACCCAAATACATTTCCAACATTAGCCTACATTTAATAACTACTGCATGCGTTATCATTGTGTACTTGATAAAGAAACTTGACTTGAACCGTACATCACTGTGACAGAGCAGCGTGGGAAAAGGCACCTGATCCTGCTCTGGCAACTAGTGTAGGTTTACAGGGATGATGCTAATAATAAATACACTTTATTTATGAATAAACCACAGTAAAAGGCATGATGTTGTATAATGCACTCGTATAAAAAAACAGACAGTAAAATACCTTAGCTTAGTTCTTTGTTTCTGTAAACAAGAAACAAAGAACTAAACGTTTATTGTTGAGGGTCGAATCGCAGATGTAGCCTATCTTTTCAGACAAGAAAAAAAAAAAGAAAAAAAAAAAGTTAAAGGGTATTTGATAACTATAAGTGTCGATTATTATTTAAGTCTGAGCCACTTACCGCTTAGTTGTTCCCGGGGTGGTGATCTGCGAATCGGGCTGCTGGAGGGAAAAGAGTTGGACCAAATGTCTCTGCTACAGTTTCAAACCGGCTATTTATCCTCAAAAAGGTACACGCAACAACAGAATCCTGCTCCGTTTAAAGTGAAATAAGCGTATGATAAAATACTGCATGCATTGGCTCTGAGGCACCGCAGGTTTTGTGTGAGGGAGGTTTTCTCTGCTGCTTTGTCGCCTAAGGTCAATGGAGGTGGAGCATAGCTGTATTGTGTTGAAATGTGTGTGTGTGCGGTGTAATCTCGTACTGCGCGTGTTCATGACCTCATGTTTCTTTAGACAGATAGGTAAGTAAGTAAATGACAGGTACCGTGCATCCAGGTTAGATGTCGTTGTCAGTCACACATGAGCTTTAACCTCATGGAAACTGTGAGCAAATGTCAAGCATCTTAGTTTTCCTTCTAGTGACCACGTGATAGGGTTGATGCTGAGATCAGCCAGGTTGTTATTCTCAACCTTTATTTATTTATTTATTGGACGGTGTATTATTGTCATTGACAAATTAGGATGACTGATATTATAAATTGTGAAATCTAGTTTCAAAAAACATACCAGGCTGTTAGAAATGTCCTTGTAATTCATGATGGTTTATGTTTTGAAAAAACTATTATCTAAAAAGTTGATCGCAGAAGAGTTGTATTCAAGTCAGTATTTGTATGAATGTCATTTTTTTTTTCTTGTTTTTAAGAACTTAGTAGGCTACTAAGTAATGATAAAGGTAATGAAAAAAAATATTTTTGTCAGTAAAGAACCCAGCTATATAATTAATTAAATACAATTACACCTACACATTTATGTCATTAGTAGCCTATCATCTCTCTCATCTAGGTCACAATTCAACACGTAACATTTAAAAAAAATAAAATTACATTACATTATATGGCTATGGAGTTGTATTAATTAGATTATAAAACCAAAATTCAGTAAAAACCAAGAAAACATGTGACCATGTGGCTTTATTTTGTTTATTTCATCCCAAATGACACTAGATGGCAGTGCAGGCGAGTTTAACCAAACCTGAGGTCGGGCGAATTCATGTTCAAGAGATCTAGATCGAGCATACAATGTAGGCTATAAGGTGCCATTACAGTATACAGAAACATATTATATAGCCTATAAATATATTTTTTAAAAATCTCATAATGGAAAAAGATAAAACATTTTGTCATCTATTCACTTTGTTCAACAAATTACACCTGCATAAATATTAAATAGAACCATTAGGCCTAATCATTAATATTATTTTACTGAATGTCTGATAAGCACACAGTGGGTGCTGTGATTATGCAAACATGGCCTATAGATTATTCAAAGAAACTTTGACACTTTATCTGACCTTTAAGAGTGACTCCTTTAAACAGGTAACAAAGCTATCTCATTTAATATATTCAGAAGTATTTTACCAATATTTATTTGCTATATCTGGTAAGGAACTTTTCTCTTTTTTCCCCCAAATAGCACGAAAAGGCGTCAAAAAAAAAAAGTTGTTTGCTAAATGTTGCATGCTTGCATGTACATGTATAATTAAAAACAAAAAAATAATGCCTTTTCATTCATCTACCGATATTATATTAAATATGAAATGCTCTAATAGGCATTTTCACCTCCTCACCGACACAATGCATGCACGACTGCACAAACACACAAGTTGCATTCTCACTTTTTGTTAGTGAGTTGCATTGTGCATACCACAGCAAAAGACAGACAGCATCACTTCCTTGATTTCACGGGACAGAGGGTGAGTCTCCTCCCACTCGAGTGGCATATTGGTGAGAAAAAGCCTCGTTTGTTTCACAGGAAGAAGTTGAAAACATGAAGAAACGCGACAGTTAGAGGGATCAAAACTCAAAAGTCGCATCTCTTCTCTGGGCGGCTGGATTAAAATGTGTTACTGTCAAAGCGCAGGAACAAGTGGATTGAGACATTGAGTCGACTGGACACAACGCGCTGGATCAGAGTAGTTAAAGTATCAGAAAATCTTCTGAAACATTTGCAGATATGTCGGAACACAGGTCCAGTTTCCTTCACATTGGGGATATCGTGTCTCTGTACGCGGAGGGAACTGTCAATGGATTTATCAGCACTTTAGGGTAAGTTGCCTCCCAATGATCATTATATTAGTCTTAAAAATGACTAAACATGGCAGTTATACATTTTATTCAAATATAGCTACTGGTGTGATTATGTTGCCCAAATATGCAATAGTAAAATATTAAAAACATCCAATACAATTTCAAAGATATTTCAGATGTCAGATGAAGTTTGTTTAGTGGAAGTAGGAAGTGATTTGAGTACACACTGAAGGCCAGAGGTGCAGTTACAGCATGGCTTCAAAAGCAATAATGCAAATCATGAACAGGAATGCAAAGTTTGCTGTTAGTTTACACACCAATACTAATACAACAATGTTGGCCTTTTTTTGGTCTTTTTATTTATTTATTTAAAAATCCCATTTTACACATGGGAAAATGAACAGCACATTTGAGAGAAATATCATTGCAGTTATGCACACAACATGCATGAAGACTCCAGGCATATCTTTCTTCTTGAAAAATCTGTTTTATTTTACATGGAGCGGGTCACCACATCATGGGTGGCGCCATTTTTCATTTCACGTTACCTGCTGTCATGCAATTGGCCTACTAATAATAATCATGATTATAATAATATGTTCACTTTATCGAAACTCTTTCAGTTAGTGCTCTTTACAAAGTATAGCACATAAAACAATATGACAACAAACACATTATACTGCAGACATGGAGTCTTATCAACTTACTGTAGTTCAGAGTAAAGATATTAATTAGGATGTGCGCAATTTACCCACCCAGACAGAATTAGTATGCGTGGACAAAAAATAGTAAATTTAAATCCCAAAACATTGGAACTCTTGGAAAGAATACGACTGATCTAAACGCAGAGTGCACCTTTAATTATTAACGTCGTCAAATTTAATTTGACCGTTTCTGAGACTACACTGCATAAGAAGAATTTCATTCGATTTTCACGTGGTCATGTAGGAACACATCTGCTTGTGGGTTGTGTGGAATCACTTTTGCATTGTTGTGCAGTGACTCATCAAGCAATTAAGGTGCATAACAAATTATGCTCACTGTGGTCACAATATGTACAGCTTTTCTTTGCACAAATATTCATTAATTTTGCAGCATTGCATCAGATGGATTGCAGCAACGGTCACTTCTCTGTCACTTTTCGCAATTCATGACAGAGCTGTTTGGTGGTTT
This sequence comes from Rutilus rutilus, assembly GCF_951802725.1. Lineage (NCBI taxonomy): Eukaryota > Metazoa > Chordata > Actinopteri > Cypriniformes > Leuciscidae > Rutilus > Rutilus rutilus. The sequence continues at coordinate 37,078,613 of NC_140213.1, forward strand.
TGCAGTATTAATGTTTGTAAAACTTCATGTGTAGTTTTTCAATTTCCTGCTATGATAGCATATGATTCAAATAAAACCACAGAGGTTTTGTTTGAGAGCATAAATTCTGAAATGCACATAGTTCACACATAGTTGTAGTAATGTGCACTTGCATTGGAAGAGTGACATATGAGCGGACTTTGTGTCAAAGCTGTCAGACTGCATGTTTCCAGTGTTGTAGTGCATAGTTAATATTCCAGTTTTTGTTAGGTCTTTTGTTGTATTTTTATCCAGTCATATTGTTCCATATTTTGAGACAGGCAGCGTTTGTTGAGGATAGGATATTAACATACTATTCTTACTGTCTCTGCAAGTTATGAATACTGTGCACAGTACAGTATGTAGAATTTGTGCATAGACCTCAGATGACCTACTACATCTGCTAAAATGTACATGTACAGAACACTGCATTAGAGTGCAACAGTTGGGTTCTGAAAAAAAAAAAAAATTCCCATTAATTTTCTCCATAAAAGGGGAGTTGATTTTTTACTTCTAAACCTTTAAAGACAGACCTAGCACCCACTCCCTCCCATGAAACACTGCAAATGATTTAATCAGTGTCTCTAAGCACTCAAACTACTCAAAGGGATAGTTCACGCTAAAACGAAACATGTCATAATTCACTCACCCTGGTGTTGTTCTAATGCCATGCCTTTCTTTCTTTTTCTGACCACAAAAGTTTTGACATTTTTTAAAAAGGCGTTACATGTACTTTCTTCTCCGAGGTTAACATAGTCTTAAGTGTTCTTTGCAAAAAGAAAGTTATCATGTTCACATCTGTCAGCGGTCTTGTCTGGAGATGTTCAACTCAGTGAAGAAAGTACATAGATACTTTTTTTGTTAGGGATGCTCCGATCATAATTTTTGCAGCTGATGCCGACTGCCGATTTCTTGTCATCATGATCGGCCGATATCAATTCATTTAAGCTTTATTGATATGTAAGATCTATGTTGACTGTCACTGTTAACCCCTGAAGGCATTTACATGATTTCTCATTTGATAGGAAACCTTTAAAATTTTGAAGAAAATAGTACTACTTATGTACTTAACAGACAATCCCAGAAAAAGGTGTTGCAATTTATTGATTTATTGTGTTATTTATTCATGCTTGACATGATGACTAGTAGAAAGTACATATGGCAGGTCATAAAATCAAGTTTGGTTTAGTTTGTGATGATCTTCCAGCAGGCACTGATTTAGAAAGCAGAGGCCCCTCCCCCTGGGCACAAAATCTTGGAGGCCCCCCTCCCCCCTCGTAGGCTTGTGGCCCAAACTAACAAAGCATCTTAATTTTTAGAAACAGTAGAAGGAAGCTGTGGGTTTTTCTTTACTTTAAAACAAAACCACTTTCTCCAACTCCATTTCTTGTAATGTTAACTGTGAAAGGAGATCTATAAATGCACTGTTAGACATTTTATCTATTTTTGCGGTAACTTACTGGCAGAACTATTGCCAGTAAGTTACTGTAAGTTCCCCTTTACAGTAGCTTACCTGTAAATGTGTTTTACGGTATGATGCCCTTACCGCAATTTAATTTTACAGTATGATGATGGCCTTCCTGCAATTTAATTTTACAGTAAGATGGCCTTACTGCAATTTAATTTTACAGTAAGATGCCCTTACCGCAATTTAATTTTACAGTATGATGCCCTTACCGCAAGTTAATTTTACAGTAAGATGCCCTTACCGCAATTTAATTTTACAGTATGATGCCCTTACTGCAATTTAATTTTACAGTAAGATGTCCATACCGCAATTTCATTTTACAGTATTATGCCCTTACCGCAAGTTCATTTTACAGTAAGATGCCCTTACTGCAACTTAATTTTACAGTAAGATGCCCATACCGCAATTTCATTTTACAGTATTATGCCCTTACTGCGACTTATTTTTACAGTATAAAACAGTACTATTTTATTATTTATATTTTACATGAATGTTATTGAATTTAATAAATTCCAAAAAAGTGACTTGTGTCCATGTACATCAGCATATTATTTATTCACTGTCACAATCAATTACATCCATTTTATTTTTTTTATTGTGATGCAACATTTTTATAGGCAGTTTTATTCATATAGCACGTCATACACTTTGGCAATTAAAAGTGCTTTACACAGTAAGGAATTAAAATAATCACAAAATAAAAGCAAGGAAAATTAAAGTGTCCCTATTATGGATTTTTGAAAATGACCTTTCATGTAGTGTGTAACAGCTCTAAGGCCTCATTTCTGTAAGTGAAATGTAACCCAAGTCCAAATTTTTTTTTTTTTTTTTTTTTTGCTCATATGTGACACAGATCGGATGTGTTCTATGACAGTGTAAACAGGAAAAAAAGGCATGCATTTGGATATTTCGAGATCGGTTTCAGGCCTCATTCATATGTGGAAATAAATCATATATAAATCAGATATGTTCCAATGCGACTGTCATATAAACAGGCAGATCGGATTTTCTGAGGCATTAGGCAACGTCTCTGCAGTTTAATGATGAGAGCAACCCCTGCAAAGGGACGGATGGGCATCGTTTACACTGAAGGTCTTGATGCCCAATTCTGATTTGTTGCGAATTTTTTTTTTTGTTGTTTTTTTTTTTTTTGACCGTCCGTTTACACGTTCTTTCAATTGTGACCCATATCCGATTCATGTATTTACACTTGACATACTATCTGAAATGCTGCACATGATTAAAGGGGGTTCTTGTACGGATGGACAAATGTGAAATATGCTCAAGACCTGCAGTATAAACGAGGCCTAAGTGAATGAAAACATCCTGCAAAGTTTTAAATCTGAAAGTGCACTATATATAAAGTTTTTCTCTTTCAAAAGTAAGAGTCGACAATGAAATGAATCGTTTTTCAAACGAGTCATAAGCCATTTCGTTGTGACGTCAAGACGAAACATTAGCATATTGCCGACACCAGGGAAAAAACCCTTCAAACACTACAGCTGATCCCTGTGGATGCTGGTTAGCATCATGTTGAGAAGACGCTGTGCTCTACAATGTGACGGTAAAGCCAGTTTTATTTTCACTGCCCAAGAATGAGTATGTGAAGAATCAGTGGTTAAAGTTCACCACGATATCACAGCAGTATAATCCTAAACTTTTGCCGTGTTCCCTGTATTTTACTGACGACTGCTTCTCAAATCTCGGCGTTCAATGCAGGATTCGCAAACCGCTTGCTCTTGGAAGATGGAGTTCAAAATACTTAGTTTTTTTGAGTTTTATTTTGTGTAGGTCTCCTGCTAACTGGCTAACTCACGTTATCACAGTCTTACTTAAATACCTATGCTAATCAGTTTAGGTATTACCTAAAACTGTGTCTATAAATGCAGATAGTCTGTCATTCTCACTACTTTGAGGAAAGATTAAGCATGGAGCAAGATTTGTTTTACCACCGTTTATGTTACATCAGTCATTCACGCTAGAGCTCGGCTAATGTATGCACTGTAATTGATACAGTTTCCACGTGTTCACTGCAATAAATTAGAAAAATACTAAATAAATAAGTACAAGTAAAATAATCGGTTTGTTTGATGTACATGCACTTGTTAATGCTGATGGTGAGGAATTACAGTTGCAACATCTCATAATGTACCTCAAACTGAGTAATGTATCACTGAGAAACTTCCTGCTCAAGTCGTCCTTGCGATGGAGGTTCAGGTTGAATTACTAGCTCTTCCAGTGTTTCATTATTGGATTGAGATGGTAAAATCGACGTCAGCGTTCGTTACTGTGTTTAGTTTACGGTGTAGGAAGCCTCAGGACACAGACAAAAAACTGATCTGATCATGATACTTTTTTGTGTGCAAATAAATGATTGTTAACACACATCCACACAAACACACACACACTCATTAATGAATTTTATTTTAATAAAAAAAAAGAAAAAAAAAAGGATGAGGTCACACAGTTAGTGGGGTCTTGGAGGCCCCTTAGAGGTTGGAGGCCCCCGGGCACCAGCCCAATCGGCCCGGTGGTAAATCCGGCCTTGTCTTACAGCGCTGTTTCAGCTGTGCGCTCCTATACTATGTCACACGGGACATCAAGACCCTGTCAATCCAATCCAAGCGTGCTTCAGCTGTAAAACAGTCTGAGATCCCAGAAGTCCTGTAGCTTTAGCCAAGCAACATTTCATGTCACTCCTTGAGGATTTTCTCAAGATCTACGCATCATGTTATGTTGTGTGTGATTTTGTTTGGATCGAGACAAACTGTTCTAAATCAGGGGTTCCCAAACTTTTTCATTCTAGGACCCACCTAGACAAGTATAATCAATCTCAAGACCCACTTGCACTGGTGCTACCAACTTTCTCAGTTGGTCGCATCAGAATGATTTGGTCGCACCTTTTTTTTTTTTTTTTGCTACATGCCATGGGATTGATCAATGCATGCTGATGAGTTTGCATGCTAGTTTTGCACTGATGTAAAAAGACTGACAGTGACAAGACCTCATGTTAGCAAAATATTTTAAACTTTTAACTCTTAAAAAAAAACTTTAAAAAAACATGTTCTTTAATGTTTGATTACAATTTTACAGATGGGAAATTAAAATATTTTATCAATAATAATAATGCCACTGACGATTCTGATTATCGATGCGATTCTTTAACGATTCTCTTATCGATTCTTGATAGCACTGTGTGGAAAAATGTAGTCATATGCTTTTCAAAAAAACAAAAAAAAACAAGGGGTTTAATTTATTTTAAAGCTTAAGCTTGAGTAAGCAAACTGTACTTTTTATGTAATTTATGTAATAAATAGAACCTTATTGTAAAGTGTTACTGATTACACCGATTCAGACGTCTTCTGAGTTCACTGTTGGAAAGATCAGTTGTTTTAACCATTCATTCAAATTAATTTCAAAGGAGTCGATTAGTTCGCGAATTGGACGTGTCGTGCGCGTTGTGTGATTATCCCAGCAGTTAGGACACGGACATCCAAGATTTGTGTCAACACAGAAAACCTTTCATCACTGGATAGTTTTTTTGTTTAATTAAAGTGTTGTTTTATGTCAGCTGAATGTCTGGGACGCTTTTCAGAGAAGATCAAAGGCAACAACTTATTTAGCAGAATTCACACCCAGCAGTAATTAAGGGGAAAAAAATCTCCGAATGCTCCACATGAAACTTTGGTCTTCCGACCTTTTACCACCGTGTCGATTTATTTTGATTAATATGTGCGAGGGAGAGAGAGCAAGACAGCGCTTAGTTTGGAGACCGTGAAGTCTTGTTTACACTTTCGCCTGGCTCCGAAGAGAGAGAGAGAGAGCGCGCGCGCGACCGAGTCTCTCTCTCTGCTCGTACTCTGTCACAAGCGCAGCCGTTCATCTACATTACTCACCGATCAAATAAGACTTTGGCGGGACAAAAATTCACTTTGGCGGGCGCTAAAACTCACTTAAGAGTCGTTTGTTCATTAATCGGACTGGTTTTGTTTCACTCATCGTAATGTAAATTTAGCTGCAGCTAAGTGCCTTTGTGCGACCCACCTTTTCTCACTGTGTGACCCACAAGTGGGTCGCGACCCACAGTTTGAAAACCACTGTTCTAAATAATGTTGTGAGATTTACTATGGTTTGATAATGTTTTGCGAAGTTACAAACCATAACGTGACACAAAAACCTGATCTGGAAACTGTTTACATGCACGTCGGTGGCAACTTTTTACGGTTTACCTCATCAAATTGCGTTTGTAGATATGTGTTGGTCGCCATTCACTGCCATTATATGGACGTGCGAGCGGGACATTTAAAAAAATCCTCCTCTTGTGGTCTGAAAAAGAAAGAAGGGCATTCTGGCATTAGAACAACACCAGGGTGAGTAAATGAGGACTTAGTTTTCATTTTGGGTGAACTATCCCTTTAAATATTTATATGCATAATATGTATATTTTGCAATAAATGTGAAATATTTTGTTTCTACATATAAGATCACCATCTTTAATTCAATAATGTCTTTCACAATGCTTCATGGGATTGTAGTTCTATCCTTTATTAAAGCCGTTAAGTACACAGTCTTATACCTTTTGTCTTTTTGTCTGATTTTCAGGTACTTTTTTTGCTTCAAATCAAAGTTTGTCATGTTGTGATTCACCTCATAGCTTGTTGGTTTACTTTGGTTCATGACTTATAACTCTTAAAAAAAGACTTTTATGAAAACCATAAGGGAAAAATACTTTAGAAACCAAGGCCGCTGAAAATGTAGGTGGCCACTTTTTCACTTTATGGGAGTGAACAACCCAGAATGCAATGTGTTTGACTTAACTTTCTACTGTTATTCGTTTTTTGACACGTTATTTGAGTAAAATGGAACATTATTTGATCAGACTGCCAAAAGATATGTTTTACAAATTAAACAAACTACTGTTTTTCTGTTTGCATATCGCCAATTGTTTTTCGAACTGTTTTGCAAACTTGGCAGTTGTATAAACTGCAGTATTCAGTATACTTGTACTCCATGCCGAACATAGCCAAAGCCTTTCTTCTGAATCTGACCCTAAACAAGGCGATTTTGGATTATTTCCCAGGCTGTCATGGGTTTATAGAGATATAATGGAAGTTGTTAAATAGACTTAAATTAGAAAGGCTAGTCTAAGGACTCGTTGTGATGTACTGGAAACCTAGAGGAAATACTGATAAGAGGCTTCATTGGTTGAAATTCTACATAATAAACATTTATGACCATAATTTGAAAGTAGTTTGGTTAAAAGCACAATAATGTGGGCGATTTAGTTCTGTATACTGTATCAGTTCAAGGTTGTAAAAGCAAATGTAGTTGATTTTAGTCTCAATTTCTTACATACGAAATACACACAGCTTCTCTTTTAAGTAAAAGAATAGGATTTGTTATAACATGCTTCACTTGTAGCAAGCTAAGAATGATCATTTTGCTTAGACAAGGTCTAACTCCTTCACTCATGTCATCAAGTAATGGAGCTATAATTAGCATGTTTGAACACTGCCGGTCAGGCTTGCATTTGGTTCATGTTTAACTTGCTGTACTTTGTTGTGTCTTTTGAAGATTGCTGGCTGTCAAACAGTTTTAAAGAGAACAAGAAGCACTCTGTTACTCATTTATGAGCATGTAAAACTAGACCGTTATAGCACCTTTCCTGTTTTCTACCCCCCTTTCTATAACACATCCTATTAATGTACTTAATGTCTTTGTTTAATACACCTATACAGATACACAGGAAGATGAGGAAGTGTGCAGGCAAAGCCAATAAAACAATTAGTCACTATAAAAATATCCATTTGCAGCATTTATTTGGCTTAGTCATCATTTGGTGGAGTGGCTCTTTCTGTGGTGGCTTGGTAGCTCTGTGGTTGTTGATGTGTTTTTTTTTTTAAATATATAATTATTAATTATAACTAAGGGATTGTTATTAAATGCAGACATACCTAAAGGTTAATGTGAGGATAGACAGATTTTAATAAAGCATTTTTGATAAATTGCATAAAATTCCATACTTCCCTCTGAGGTTTTTCATAATCCTTATTAGAGGTGCACTCTTGAGAAAAATGGTTCTAAACAGTACCATATTAGTGTTATTCGGCTTGTAACAATAGCAGAACCCCTTTTGGTGCTAAATATAACCCTTTTTAGAACCATGCTTTGAAAGTGATATAGGACCTTAATGGTGTTATAAATAACGTTTTCAATGATATTTATTTTCATTAATATTAGTATATTAGCATCTTCATATTATTAATAGTACTTTTTTTTTTTTTTTGCCCTCTATTTGCCTGGTCTTATCTTGTTGCCTCTATTTTGGTTTTACATTTTAAAAAAGCAGCATGTTGTGTCAATTAGGTACTTTTATTCTTTATTGACATGGCAGATTGTAGCAAATTACAGTGCTCTAACAACGGAGGATAGCTAAATACATTAATAAATAACAATTGACATTGAACATGATATAGATGTAATTAGGACCAAGTTCCAGTGAAATTTCTTCATAAATCTCCTATGATGTCTTTACAGCCTTCATTATGTGTGTTTTCTGAGTGGCAGTTTCTCTCTGCAGATGATGAGGTAATGATACGTGACAGCATCTGAAATACACAATTGAGTTTAGCGTTGCATTGTGTCTCTTTCATTTGATTATTTAAAAACAATTATGTTCATGAAGGCCAAAATGAGCAAAAATGGACAGAATGAGCCCTTTACCATGTTAACAGGAAAAAGTGATATAAAGTCATGGTATAGCTTTAATGTGTTTTTTTTTTTTTTGTGAATGGGTATGTTTAGGCATAAAGTCATAATTAAAAAAATCAAACAATATGGATCATAAATTCCATATCTCTGTTACTTACTTTGTGGTGAAGAGAAGATGAGTATCCTTAACTGAACAGAGCTGCTCACTCTTACATGTTCTGTAAAACTAAAAAGAGAAAAATACATGATTGTTAGGAAATGATTGTTACAATTTTTAAAGTTATAATTTATAGACATTTTAAGAAATAAATAATTTACCTGGTGAGAGTATGTTGACAGTATGTGTATAGTTGTATAGCTGAGCTCCAGAAAATCAGTAATGAGGAGGTTTTGACAGTTACAGATTTGAAACGCAAAAAGGCGGGAATAAAGAACCCTAAACTCTTAACACAAAGAACCAGCATATAAAGGGTTCTTCAAGATGATGCGGTAGGCTACTAAATAGAACTATTATTACGTGTAAAGAACCTTTAAAGAACCATCTTTCTTTTAGAGTGTGGGTGATATACCGGTGGACATGATTAACAGGTAGAAATTTGTCAACCAGTTGACATTTTGGACTATCGTCTCTGTCGTGGTTGCGCTCACGTGAAGTTGCCATTATGTGATGTCTCGAAAGCTTATCATTTGAGTGCATTTTTATGTTTTGCGGTTTAAAAACAAGTGATTTTAAACCATTCAAGCGCAATAAGCAGCGAAAGAGGACTCACCTGCTGTCTGAGAGACTGTTTTTGAACGCATACACCTGCTCATACAGCGCGTGAGTACTGAACTTGGCGCCTAGAATTCTTTTTAGCGCCTTACTGGGCTTGAACTGTCAAATACACACACATATCAAAATGCCTGCCTTTGCGAGTATTCTCATAAACACGTTTATGTCTTATGTGAACATAAATGTTTGAGAAAGAAAGCGCATGTGTACTGTGTCAGTATAGCATATGAGATTAGTGCATTCACTCTTAAAGTTCTATTGTAGTCTTTTATTTCTAGTGCTTAAAGTTTTTCAGGTAGGTCTATTTAATTTGTGTCTTTGTTCTATTGTAGTTTTTTGTCCTGTTGCTTGTAATTATTTTCTTTGTTCCTATTTTATCACTGACTGTTTACTTGTTTTTTGTATTTTACTTATGCAAGTATAATTTTTTTATGTGATATATTATTTTTATTTTATTTTTTTATTAGTGATGAGATTTATGAAATTTAAAAAAAAATTCTAATTCTTATTTTAATGATCTTGAAGCAATGATGAAGCATTGTGAAAAAAAAAAATGCTCTCAAATTCTGGGAGAAACACTTAGCTCTCAGAGAGCAACTTGCTGTTACTTGATGTTATAGACCTGAAAATCTGGTCTTTGCAACTTTGTCATTCAAGAGAATTTAACTTCTTACTGTAGAAGGAAATTCATACATTGAGTTGAATGGTCTTCTTTCTTTTTCACAGTGCTAAATTGTTCAGTGCTCTTTATTCTGTCTCAAAGCACGGAAACTAATAGTAATTAAATACATTTAAAAAATATATATAATTAAAGAAAACAATTCAAAATGTTTTTAAGTGCATCAATGCTTATAAAATATGAATGATGAACTCTTTGTATACCTGCGGTAATTAAATAGAACAGCTTTCCCCACACTTAATGGGCTTATTGTACATATTTTACCACTATGCTGGCCTGCCACATAATATACCCCTGGTTTCACAGACAAGGCTTAAAGGGATAGTTCCCCCAAAAATGAAAATTATCTCATGATTTACTCAACCTCATATATAAACCCTCAACCTACAAACATATTCTGGCTTTTCCAAGCTTTATAATGGTGGTGAATGGGACCCAATATTTTGTATATATCGTATTCCAGCGCGTGACGTAGGACGTCGGTGAAGCGTAAGCTCCGGTGAGAAGTGATGAACACGGAAGTGCAGAGAGGAGAGAGCCAAACAAGTCCAAAACGAGGATTTTAAAGGAAAAATTACGGAGGATTTCGATATAAGAGGAGCTTTTGTTTGTTCAGCCCTATTTGTTTGAATCGAGAGGCGTTTAGGTTTAAGCTTATGCTACTCCTACATACTACGTCAAACATTGCGTCAGAAGTTACTCTTTTGCCGTAAGTTGACTTGCGTAGGCCGTCTGCTGGAAGCTAGTTATTTTAGTTAATAACGTTATAAATATGGATATTTTTCTTACAAAAGCTCATCGCTTTGCTTCAGAAGGCCTTTATTCACCCCCTGGAGTCAAATGGATTACTTTTATGATGAATGCATGCACTTTTTTGGGGCTTCAAAATATTGGTTCCCATTCACTACCATTATAAAGCTTGGAAGAGCCAGGATATTTTTTAATCTGATTGTGTTTGTCTGAAAGAAGATAGTCAAATACACCTAGGATGGTTGAGGGTGAGTAAATCATGAGATAATTTAGATTTTTGGGTGAACTATCCCTTTAAGCCTAGTCCTGGACTAGAATGCATGTTTGAGCAGTTTTAACTGAAAGCAACTTGCTCTGACATGTATGTCAGTGCCCCTGTAATGTTTTGTTCTAAGGTACGTTTATAAAAGCTATTAAATGCCCTAATTGAAGCCCTGTCTGTGAAATCGGGCCATAGTCTTACTCTTTTCATTAACATAAATGGTGAGTTTCACTTGATGATTCATACTTCATACTTGCATATCAGTTTAAAGGAGCACATTTCTGATTTGTTGTTGATGAAAGGGTACTTCAGGTACAAAAAGGTTGGGGAAACACTACTGTCACGCAGCTCTTGGGTATGAGCTTGAGAGAGTAACAGGTGAAAAGTAATACAACTGCCCCGATAACAGCCTTTCTGTGTGGCACTTCCTTCAAATGTTCTGTTTTGCGTAACCTCACACCATTCATCCCTTTTTTGTGTCTTCTGCTATTGTAAGGAAGGAAGATTAGCTTGATGTTGTAGTGCTTGTTTGATTCATGAAGCATTTAGCATATTCATGAATTCAATAAGCAACTTCATTTTACTGTGACAACACAACATGTAACCTTTAAGAGTCTATACACACCCATGTTACTCCGGTCAGTTCAGTGCAGTTGTGTGAACTTCTGCATTTTATTGCTGAAGTATTTATTTACAGATCTGTGTTCACAAGATAGCCGAGCTGAGTCAAGGGCTATCATTAAGAAAACCTTGAGCTGTCGTTGATAAGTTATTGCCTATTTTTAGTTTTAACTATAACAGTGAGGGAAGCCTGGGTGTTAGTACGTTTATCAGGCCTACAAAGTGCACTGCAGCTTCCTTCTTTGTCTAAAGTTGGTCCAAGCTTTCACAAAAACCCTCTTTATGTTTAGGAGAGGCTCGTCAGTTAAATTTCCCCTCAAATCTCTGGTAAATTGTTGATGATAAACTAAATAAAATCATACATTTCTGTAACTTTATTCTGTTATGAGCGCCTGTGACGGAGGATAGTGTGTAATTAAATTAGACTGTATGGGTTTGCATTGACAATAGAGTGGGCAAATATGTTCTGCATTCAAAGAGAGTTGAATAGTTTGTTGATTTAGGATTATTGAAGCATTGTCAATTGAGTCATCGTGGGAGGAAACTGTTTGCTTTGATATACTACTAAGCCTACTAAGTCTAATTTCTTTATAATAAAACCTGAATTGTCAAGTTGCTCATTTTGCTTCCACCATGTACTTTCTGATGTGCTTCAGTCTTGTGAATCCCCAGAGGATCTTACTTCCACTCTTTGAGTTGATGCATGGCAGTTGCACTCATAAGCATTGAAACATTTTTGATAATCTCTTTTAGACCAGTCAGTGTCCACAGCGAGACTTCAGTAAATGATGCTGGACTTATTGACTTTGTTTGAAGTTTGAACCAACTGAACGCAAATCTGACTTTGTTTTCAAATCTGATTTTTAGGACAGATTTTCTACACTTTCATTTTACAAGTAATGTAATCTGATCCACTTGTTCAATATCTGATGGAAATTTTGCCACATCTCTAACATAAATTGGAGAAAGGTGCCTAAGAGAACATAACTGACTGAGTCATTTTTCCAGTGTTCAAACAAATGTCTTGAGGAAAGAGAGCAAAAATGAATGTATTTGGACATTAGCTTCAGATAGTACCATTCAAAAGATCAGGGATGGTAATTTTTTTTTTTTTTTTTTTAATGTTTTTGAAACAAGTATATTACGCTCACCAAAGCTGCATTTCTTTAGTTAAAACAGTAATATTGTGAAATATTTTGAAGATAATTTGAACTATGATGTTAAAACAATAAAACAAACTACACAGTCACATTCCTGAGAATGAGAGCTTTCTTTTGATATATGACTTTTCTGTTTTGTGAAATACGTAAAAAATACATATTCATATTTATATTTGTGCATCGCTATTTGGGGGAGGAGCGATTTTGAGACGATTGTATTTTTAAGCTTTAGATTAGATTAATTCTTTGTGTTCCATATACACAAATGTAAAGATGAGATTTTAAGAGAAATGATACCATATTTGGGGTGATAATATCTCCAGAAACCTTAAAAAATGAAGTGTAAATATAATTACGTAGCTCTAGGCCCCGCCCCGCCCACGGGCAAATAGAGGTTAAGAGGAAGAGGTTAAGCTGACTGTTTTATACACAGTTATAGTTTATTGTATTGTTATTTTCATTTTGTGTAATTTTTCTGTATTTTCTCCAACAGTCCAAGCATACATATACAATGGTGTGTAAAACAAACTCATAAGGGAAAAAAACTGTAATAAATCAGCTCCATTGAGGATTCCAAGTGATCATGGGTAATGACATACATCCGAATGAACGAGACTGAGGGACGTTAGTGAGGGAATGGTGTAAAAAAATGGACTTGGACGCAGGAAAAATGGACTCACCCGAGACCCATTCTAATAAAATATGATTTCGAAGTTGAAACCATATATCCATCCATTCCCCAAACTGCTTATCCTCTGAAGGGTCAACCCATGTACTGTGTGTTTTCAAAAAATCTGAGGTTTTCTGCTTGTCTGAACAAAGAAAATGATCTGTGTTTCTATTTAGTTTTGTTAGTATTTTTCTATTTTAAGGAAATTGTTGACATTGAATCATTCAATGAATGAATACTAATAAGTTGTCATATTTTCCTTCTCAGTTTGGTGGATGACAGATGTGTGGTGCAGCCTGAGGCTGGGGATCTTACAAACCCACCGAAAAAGTTTAGAGGTGAGTCATTTCGACAACAATCACCTTAAATGCCCCAATGCTAACATATTAGCGCCATTACAAGCCAAAGGACTGTTGTTATGGATAAATGAATCAATCATTTGTTTATTTATAAAGTTAGCGTCGCTACTTTTGCTTAGTTCCACTGCAGTGTATTCATAAAAGTGGCAGGCAAAATAAACCCCAACACCAAACAATATAAATATGTAGCTGTAGCTTCCTGTGTGTGTGTTTCTTAACACCTGCTCAGTGTTCAGCCACTGATTAATTACTCGGCCCTTGAGCGATAACAGCCTCCTACACACTGAATCTTTGCTCTTGCCAAGGCCACGCAGTCTGTCTGCGCCCCACGTCTTCAGCTTTATAGTGAGATCTCAGTAGGGTGCCTGGCTGTTGCTTAATGACTACAATTGTAAGCTGAGGTGGGTAAACAGTGTTGTTCCTCAAGTGCAATTTGGTAGACTTTACACGAGTCAGAATTGCACAAACTGTAAACTCTTATTTTCCTCTTGTGCTGGAGGGCTTTGTTGAAACAAGAGGTTCAGTACGAGTCAATACAAGCATACTGTGCTTTTGAATGTAACAGCCTTGTCATAATAACTTGTGCTTTTTTTAAAATTTCTAAGTAATAGTTTAATGATAATTGAGGGTAAAATACGCTTTTAATGACTTTCATATAACAAAAATGTCAAATTTGTATTTTTAAATAAAAATCAGCCCCTCGGATATTAAAGTACCCGTAAGTTTAATTTCAGGTCTATTGTCAATAGTGTAGCGACGTGTAAAGCTTACTTTATATGTAAGTCACATTCAAACTAAGCAGCTTTCTGATGGTCAATGCGCTAAAACTCGTCAACCCAGTGCGAAACGTGTTGGGAAATCTTATGGCCTCTTGCGAAATTTCTGATTGTGTTGATTCCTTTCACAATGACCAACGATAATATAATGGTTTTATGTGGTGATTCATCTAATCTCAATGTCAATGAGCATGTATATAAATCCAAGTAAGAGGTCTTATTCTGTATAAAATGTTTCCTTAAAGGGATAGTTCACCCAAAAATGAAAATTCTGTCATCATTTACTCACCCTCAAGTTGTTCCAAACCTGTATGAGTTTCTTTGTTCTGCTGAACACAAAGGAAGATATTTGGAAGAATGTTTGTAATCAACAGATCTCGGTCCCCATTGACTTCCATAGTAGGAAAAAAATACACTATGGTAGTCAATGGGGACCGAGATCTGTTGATTACAAACATTCTTCCAAATATTCTTGTGTTCATTTTTGGGTGAACTATCCCTTTAAGTCTTTTTAAAATCAGACTTTACCCTTTATATTTTACTTATACCTTTTTTGGAATAGACACAATTTGGTTTTATTTCTATTTCAGTTTTATTTCTATTTAATATAATTTATATGCGTATGTGTGGGTGTGTGTGTGTTTTATATACAGTGTGTGTGTGTGTGTGTGTGTGTGTGTGTGTGTGTGTGTGTGTGTGTGTGTGTGAACTGTGAATGAGTGAGTGAGTGAGTGAATGATTTATATAGTATATATAAATAAACTATATAAATATGTATAAATGCCTCCATTCATTCATTCATTCATTCATTCATTCATATATACATACATACATACATACATACATCATGTGTATCCAGAAATCTTCAGCAGCTAGTACAATAATTGTTCTTTCTGTTGTCTAGATTGTCTCTTCAAGGTGTGTCCTATGAATAGGTACTCTGCACAGAGACAGTTCTGGAAAGCAAAACAGGGAAAACATGGGAACAACTCCCAGGGAGATCTCTTCAAGAAATTACAGGTAGAACAGGCTGCAGGCAGTAGATATGCATCTTATTTCTTTGAAATCACTGATTATGCAATAGAATGGCATTTTGACGTTGCCATTTATAGTTTGCTGTCCTTTCTGCTACATTTTTCAGCATGCTGCGGAACTGGAGCAGAAACAAAATGACACTGAGAACAAGAAATTGCTGGGAGAGGTTGTCAAATACAGTCGGGTTATACAGGTACAGTCAAGCTTCCTTCTTATCAACACTTTTTTTTTTTTTTTTTTTTTTTACACTTTTGGCTGGACATCGAGAACGTTCTGTTTGTTTTCACACTGTTGCCAAGGCTGCTAGTGCACTGCTCAAGGGCCAAATATGCGTTTGACAGCGTGGGTGATATACAGCTCCCGAACCAATAGAAAGAAAGGGCTGTTTTGGTCACTTCAATCTAAATGTTTCTATGAGCTTTCACCAAAGCCATAGTTTCAGACATTTTACCAAACTTATTTGACCCAAAGGGCCCCTTCTTTGAGAGGCTGCTGAGAGCTCCCCCTTTCTTTGGGGCGTAATGGTGGAGCTAGAAGGTCCAACCACACCATAACCTTACCCATAACTCTATCCCTCCACCCATTAGATCCACAGAGGAGGAGCTGGACCGGGTCAGGCTCAACCCATGACGTCATTTGGCTCTGCATTGAGCACCGCTTCCCTTCTTTTGACTTCCGCTGTTGCTTTCAAAGCTAATGATTTATGAAGTCATGATTATGGAGCTAAATCCATGTGCCAGTGGCCTTGTGTTTCACTTTGAGTTAATTGTCAGATTATAGTCTCACATAGCCAGACTTCTTACTACTGAATAATGTCTGGTCTATGCTGCAGCTTATTTAGTCTCCCACTTACATTGTGTCTACATCCATATCACGCCCACTTATTTTCTGAATCCATACTGTATTAACTAATATGACTGTTCATAAGTGTGGGGTTGCAACATTTCAGGTTTTTTATTATTTTATTTTTTTTAGGGTTTTAAAAGTAGTTTCTTATGCTCACCAAGACTGCATTTATTTGATCAAAAATACAGAAAACAGTAATATTGTGAAATATGATACCAATTTAAAATAATGGTTTTCTATTTTAATATATTTTAAAATGAAATTGATTCCTATGATGGCAAAGTTGAATTTTCAGCATCATTACTCCATGTCACATGATCCTTCAGAAATCATTCTAATTTGCTGGTTTGATGCTCAAGAAACATTTATTGTTATTAGCAAAGTTGAAATCCGTTGTGCTGACCCTAAACTTTTGAACGGTAATCTATGTGTTACAGTATTTTTAATACACTATCCTTGCATTTTCAGCTGCTCCATATTAAGAGTAATAAGTACCTGACGGTGAATAAGCGTCTGCCGGCCCTGCTGGAGAAGAACGCCATGCGTGTTTCTCTGGACCCTTCGGGAAATGAGGGCTCCTGGTTCTACATCCAGCCTTTCTGGAAGCTACGCAGTGAAGGAGACAATGTAGGCACACAAGCACATCTGAAACACTTACTGTTTAGTTTCTGATGTTTATCATGTTATCACTTTCTTTTCTTTTTTTACATTGAAATAGTGTGCAGCAGTGGTTTATGGGTCTTTTACCCATTTTAAAAGGCTAATCGCCTCATCATAACATTAACATCTCATTGTCTTAACTCATCTGGTTTCTCTTCTTGTTTTCATCTCAGCAACTGAATCATGAAGGTATATAATCTGTTTGCAGCATGCATGTGAGTGTGTGTGTACACAGAGACGTTTGCAGCATGCTAACGTGCATGTAACATGCAACCCTAACAGCCTGTTACAGAATGTTCGCACAAAGTTGTGGTTGATTTTTTTTTTTTGTCTTGATTACTTTTTCCTTTCAAGCCTGAATTATTAAATAGTATCCAAATACTATTAGATCTAGTTTGCAACTGGTATCCAAATCTGAATAGAATTATTAAATAGTATTCACAATGTTGACATTGACAGGTTGAGGTCTGAATGACATGGTTGTCTATGATGTTATGTTGTGTATAGAGAGGAAGAGAGTGCTAAACGACCCACTTCACTCACACGTTCTTTACAAATTGTGTTCACTACCACTTGCAGCATGCTATGGATATTATATTTGTGTGTGTGTGTAAACAAGTTCTCTATTATGTGGAATATTTAGTGCTCTCATTTTACATTAGTATCTGCTCTTTAAAGACCCCACGAAATAGCTTGACAAATGTAGTTTTCTTTCCCATGTGACATAATATATTTGCTTTCTTAATAGCCAATGTCCTTTAGTTAGTTTGTTTTTCAGCCATGAATCATTATATGGATCTTACTAATCATGTTACTGTAGATGTTGACTAATGGTATTAGGGAGAAAGATATTTAAGATATATAAATTTGTGGATTCTTGTTCATACAGGAGTCATCAATATTTTTTATCTGTTTTCCCAGAAGAATAAGACTGTAAATGGGAACATTTGCTAAAAGTTAACCGTCAACCTGTAGGAATATACTAGCCGGGATGCTAACAGACATGTACTGAAAAGAATAAAAAATCCCTGAAAACCATACTTGAGTAAAAGTACAGATACCGTACAACGCAAATTATTCCAATACAAGTTACAAGTCACCAATTTCAATACGACTTGAGTAAAAGTCTTACCCCTGGTTTCACAGATGAGGCTTAAGCCTAGTCCCAGACTAAAATGTATGTTTGAGCTGTTTTAACTGAACACAACTTGTACTGACATGTCTCATAATATGTCACTGAAATTGTTTTGTCTCAACCAGTAATGTTTTTTTCTAAGGTACGTTTATTAAAGCTACTTAAATGTCCTAGTTTAACTTAGGCCTAATCCTGGCTGTGAAACCAGGCCTCAGAGTATCTGATTTTAACAGTACTTGAGTATTTTACCTATACTGAATGTAGGCTCAAAGATGCACTAGTCCTCAACACCTAAGAGACATGCCAGTGAAATACAAGAAACAGTTGATTTGTGAGGAGAGCAGTCACATGTTCTAAAATCAAAATATTGTTATATTGCAACACCTCAATATTGTAATAAATCAAGGTCGACACAACGTCTACAAACACTCAAGTCACAGTTAAGCTCTAGTGCTCAAAAAGGGGAAAAGAAAACCAATATCTTTCAAAAAGTTATTATTAATATAATGGATACAGGAAATATTGTGAAGTAAAATGAAATAGTCAAAGCCTTCTCACACTGGACACTGGTTTTCGGCCTCATCACCGGCTGCAGTCATGTCCTCATCTCAAATATGAAACACCTGCGATTCAGCATCTACCTGCTAATGCGCTTGCATTCGTGTAAAGTAACCTTGTTGACAAATTACTGGGTGAGTAAGGGCAAAACTCACAAGATTTAGTACCTTCAATGCCATGTAGATGGTGATATTGATTATTTTGTAGCAGAAATAAACTGCTGCAGAAAAAGTTAAGTGCCATGCAAAATGTAACAAGTAATTGCATTACTCATCACAAATGTATTGGATTTAAGAGTACATATACTTATTCAAAAACGTAGTCGAGTAGAGAGTAAAAGTTACTAATATCTTCGATACTCTGTAAAACTACAAAGGAACCAAAAAGATTAATTTACATTTACTCAAATACTTTACACCACTGACTGAAAGCAACAAAATTCCAGTTTAGATTTCATGGGGTCAAGAATTTCTCTAAAACACCAATTTCCAAACTATGCATGTCACATGATGTGATGTCATTTTGTTTCCTTTATTGTTGAAAAGGAGCAACGGCAGAAACAGCTGATGTGGAATGCAGTGTTACTTGTGTGTGTATGTTTGTAGGTGGTGGTTGGAGATAAAGTGGTTCTAATGCCTGTGAACGCAGGGCAGCCTCTCCATGCCAGCAACATCGAACTCCTGGATAACCGTGGCTGCAAAGAGGTCAGGCACTAGATGTGTTCTCAACAGCGCTGTTAATGAAATCACATGATGATGCACAAGTTCTGATGCGTTGTGTTAGTTACCTGGAAAACCTGAAAATATCAGGGATGTTTAGGATTCCAGGCTTGGAAAAGTCATGGAAGTTGATAAAATGTTATTCAGTATATCTTGAAAATGTCGTGGGAATTTCTTACTAGAGAATATACTGATGTATATTTGTACTTGTGATGTATTTTTTAAAAGAAGTCACCCGAGTGTATTTTAGAATTTTTCTCACCTTACATTTTTTTAATGTCTTGTATAGTTTTTGGTTTATTGTATGACTTTTTTTGTTTATTTTGTTCTTGCCATTAAGATAGACCTGCTCTTGACATGACATAAAAAAAAAAATATATATATATATATATATATATGGATATCTAATGGAAAGTCAATAAAGATGTGTGTTTTATATTTCCGTTGTGACAGGTTAATGCTTTGAACTGCACCACCAGTTGGAAAGTCACTCTCTTCATGAAATTTAGTGAATACAGAGATGATGTCTTAAAAGGGGTGAGTCTGCTGTTTGCGGATTGTTAGTTATGTGGGGATTGATGTTTAGGTTTGTTTTGTGGTTTATATTCTCTCTTTAACCATGTGGGTCTCTCATTTTGCTTCACTCAGGGGGATGTGGTGAGGTTGTTTCATGCAGAGCAAGAAAAGTTTCTTACTTGTGATGAGTACAAGAAGCAGCAGTATGTCTTCTTACGGACCACCCTCCGCCAATCAGCAACCTCCGCCACCAGTTCAAAAGCACTCTGGGAAGTGGAGGTATAGTTCTGTATGATGAAATAAAAGTATTTTCCTTGCAGTTCTTCAGTTTAGTTTTTACAAACTAAAAGTTCTCTGTATGTAATGAAGTCAAATGTATCATAATAACATTTTATGGTTAATGAATGTGGTATACGCTACCGTTTAAAAATTTGGGGTCAGAAAAAATGTTTTTTGAAAGAAATTTAATCTAATCCTGTCCCGTGTGCTTCAGGTTGTCCACTATGACCCCTGCAGAGGAGGAGCCGGTCAATGGAACAGCCTGTTTCGTTTCAAACACCTCGCCACAGGACACTACCTTGCGGCCGAGGTACACATTCAATCTACTTTGTCTGGTCCTTTCCTGAAACTGTTTTCCTTTTGCTGTGTAGTATATGGTTTGACCTGGTGTGGTCATTTTGTAGCTCTGTATTTTTACTGTATGTCAGCATTAGTCTCATTTGTGGCTTTTTTTTTCTCTGTTAAGGAATCTTGGAGTAAATACCTGAGAAACATATTAAGAACCATCCTAATTATTTTATGTGACATGTTTTAATGTTCAAACATTTGGTATCAGTAAGTTTTTCCTGAAAGAAATGAATACTTTTATTCAGTAAAGATAGAATAAACTTATTAAATTGACAGTAAAGACATTTATAATTTCCATTTCAAATAAATGCCGTTCTTTTGAACTTTCTATTTACCAAATAACCTTGGTTTCCACAAAAATATGAAGCAGCACAACTGTTTTCAACGTTGATAATAATAAAAAATGTTTCTTGAGCATCAATTCAGATTTATATTATTTCTGGAGGATCTTGTGGCAATGAAAATTCAGCTTTGCCATCGCAGGAATGAATACATTTTGTAAATATATTAAAATAGAAAGCAGTTTTAAGCAATATTAATCTATTAATAGTATTAATACTAATTAATATTGTAAAAGAAGAAACTTTTTGTTCAAATAAATGAAGAAAAAAAACAAAAAAAAAGTTTAATAATAACTTTAATAATAATCTTACCGACCCAAACATTTGAACGGTAGTGTATACGTAATTGTGAACTTCATTGAATTCTCTTAATGATCTCTTAAACTATGAAGGACTAACCTCTGAGCAACAAAATGTTCTTCTGGAGGGGTGTATTATTATATTTTATGGTTTTGAGAGTGCAGAAGATGGGCTGCAGGTGGCAGTCTTCACAATGTTATTGTCACAGTGGTACAGAACCATTCGCAGCCATCCACTGTGCACAGGCCAGACAGAGGGCTTATTGTCTGAGATAAAAATGCTGAAAGAATCTGCCTTTGTCTCTGTGTGAATGTCGTAGGGCTTTCATATGCACTTCTTGTTCTGTTTCAGGTGAATCCTGAATTTAAAGATCGAACAGACAGTATCAGCACCAAAAATGAGGTAAGTCAGACCTCACTTGGATCCCAGCCCACACGATAGAACTTTAAATGTCATAACTAGGACTTCAAGGAGTCCGAGCTTGCAAAATTTCATAGAAAGTTCTGCAGATTTCCATGGAAGTTGCTTTTCCCATTCACTAGAATTCCCCACATTTTTCCCCACAATCACCACAGAAATGTAACACAAGTTCGCAGATTCTATCTGGGCATGTCCTGGATCTAGCAATCGATAAAACATTGATGCAATGCTTTAAAGTATTAAAGCTAAAACCAGCCCTAACAAATAGATAGTGTATGCAAGAATCACATTTGTTGATTGTGTTAAACTTTAGATGAAGTTTTGCATCTGACTCGCTCTGCTTAAAGGGATAGTTCACCCAAAAGTGAAAATTAGCCCATGATTTTACTCACCCTCAAGTCATCCTAAGTGTATATGACGTTCTTCTTTCAGACGAATACAATTGGAGTTATATTAAAAAAAATTCCTGGCTCTTCCAAGCTTTATAATGGCAGTGAATGGCTGTTTCTGTTTTGAAGTCCATAAAAGTGCATCTATCCATCATAAAAGTGCTCCACGCGGCTCCGGGGGGTTAATAAAGGCCTTCTGAAGTACTGTCGTACGTGCGTTCGCGAGAGACTGGCGTTCCAGCGTATGACTATTAATCAAATATTAATATTATTATAGTATAATTATAGTATTAGTATTATAGTCATTCTATATAGATCAGTGAGCAAAACACCGGAGCGTCCTACGTGATAAGCTGGAACGGCAGTCTTTCGTGAACGCTGCGAACGACAGTTAGCGGAAGTTAGAGATTACAGTTTGTAAAGTTTTAAATATGGATATTTTTCTTACACAAACGCTTCGCTTCAGAAGGCCTTTATTAACCCCCCGGAGCCGCGTGGAGCACTTTTATGATGGATAGATGCACTTTTATGGACTTCAAAACAGAAACAGCCATTTATTGCCATTATAAAGCTTGGAAGAGCCAGGACATTTTTTTTATATAACTCCAATTGTATTCGTCTGAAAGAAGAATGTCATATACACCTAGGATGACTTGAGGGTGAGTAAATCATGGGCTAATTTTAACTTTTGGGTGAACTATCCCTTTAAGTGAACTACCCCTTTCTGTCTCGGCTACACGGCATTGCGGCTCAGCCCAACTCTCTTGCACAACTTCACTATTACGTAATCCGTTTCTCTCCCTTCCTTCACGCTGCAACAGACAGACTCGCACAACTCTCGTCCTCCTACTCTCCGGAGAATTTTTTTCCGTCTTCAGCCTGCATCACGCACTGCACCTTTCCGCTGTATTAGCATTCTGCTTCAGCAGCCTCACAGACAAACACACTCGCACACGCGCAGAGGGGGCTCCTTACATAAGGTCTGAATCTGGGGGTGCCCCGTGAGAGTCAGGCAGACGTGCTGTCTGTGTCTGCTTTCGTGGAGGAGTGAGTCAGAGGAGCTGCAGAGAGTCAGAGCAGAGGAGAATGTATAATGCCGCTCTCCAAATAGCCCTCCATCAAAAAAGCTCTGGTGAAAAGAGTCTGTGCCACAGATGCAGTCCTGCATAATGTCCTCACTGTAGATGACCTCTGTGTTTGTCTCTGGATTTTTTTTTTTTTTTTTTTTTTTTTGCAGGAGCTGTGTCCATTATAGTAATTTCTGGTTCAATGTTGTCAATTAATACTGAACATTATTCCTACTCATTTCCTCAGTTTTTAAAAACAAGGCAAATATTTTGCACCAGAAAAACACTAATGGAAATATAGCCACAATACATAAACATTGTACATTTTAACATGAGATTAGTGTTATCAATATTGCTTGCAATCATGTCAAGCTTTGAATCCTGTCCTGATTCAACAAAAAATAAGAGTTGCACATTTCTGTTTTTAAATGCTTAGCCTCATAGACTTCCATTGGAATTGCATCACTATAAATGGATTTATTTTTTTTTATTTTTTGTTGTTTTACTTTTAGTTAACTATAATAACCCTGGTTTGAGGTCCGTCACCCTGATTTTCTTTTAATGTAAAAATAATGAAAACGTTGTAGAAAAAAAAAACTCGGGAGAAAAAAAAAACTACATATAATTACCTATAAATGCAGATTCAGTGAACTTGCATTGTCTATTGTGACCTTCCCCTTTCTCTCTGTGCAAACATCAGACCAACACAGACTCTTTGTACTCTAAAAAGAAGTGGCAGGCTGACAAGATCCCCTACACCCTTGTTGCAGTGCCCCATGGCAATGACATCGCCTCTCTCTTCGAATTGGATGCCACCACCTTACAGCGGGCAGACTGCCTGGTTCCCAGGTTAGTTCCTCTTCACCAAAATAACTTTCATCCATGACAACCCTATTAGAATGGTTTTACATTTAGATGTGCATTTATTTGTTTAGCGAACACTTTTATCCAAAATAAGGAACTATACAAGGAATCACCCTTACAGAAGCTGTACAAACATCCAAAATTGGATAGAAGTGCAAGTTAAGAGATGTAGGTGTGAAAAAGTAGCAGTACGGGTTTTAGTGCGGTGTATAGTGTGTTAATGATTGTAGAACAAGTGATCTCAATGCATTCAAGTGCTCACAAAGCCTTTTTAGTGCAACCTTTTGGATTTTAAAAATGTACTTAAAAACCATTTGTCCAGGTTAGTTTTTATTCAAGTGCTATCAATGGGATAGGAGTCCATACTATGTCGCATGTACTGTTGGGTATTTCCTGTAGCTCAAACATCAGAGAATGACGCTTACAACTGCAAGTTCTTTGGTTCGTTCCCTTGAAAATATGTACCTTCTTTTTTCAGGAACTCGTATGTGAGACTCAGGAACTTGTGCACAAACACCTGGGTGACCAGTACTAACATTCCTATTGATGTTGAGGAAGAACGACCCGTTATGCTCAAGGTTGTTTATTTCCATTTTTGATTTGAAGAAAAATAATCCATGTCAATGAAAGCTTATGTAATTTCTCTCTTTATTTGTGCAGATCGGCACCTGCCACATGAAGGAGGACAAGGAGGCGTTCTCCATTAATTCTGTCCCCCTGTCAGAGGTCAGAGACTTGGACTTTGCCAACGATGCCAACAAGGTCCTGGAGTCATTTGTGCGTATATTGGGTATCAGCAATTTCGCAGCAGCAAATGAACGCAGGTAATGTCATACTTACTGGAGGCCTTTTAATGCGCTAAGTTGTGGTCACATTGGCCTTCATGGTGCGGTCACAATGGACCTTTTCTTTGCACTTAAGCAAAAACATGTCCATGTCAATAGCATGCACTCGTAAAAATAAGATTCTTTATTGGCATCTATTTTTCCATGAAGAACATTTAACATCCATGAAACCTTTCCACTGCCCTGAAGATTCTTTATAGTGGAAAAGGATTCTTTAGATTATTAAAATGTTCTTCACACTAAGAAAAATTGGTTCTTTTAAGAGCTATTCACTAAAATGTTCTTTGGTGAACCCAGAATGGTTCATCTATCTATAAAAATATATATTTTTTTAAAGTGTAGAGATGTATATCTCTATGTATGTGTCTAACCAAGTAGCCTTTTCTGTTGGTCAGCATGGTGAATTCAAGTGACCAATGTGAACATGAGTGAAAACTGCACACGAAACTTCCAAATTATATATCGGGTTACATTTCCATAAGCAAAGGATTCTTATGAAGTAGATGTGATCACTACTATACATTTATAGTTTTAAAAACATACTTGCTCTTATGTTTTTATGTTCAGGTTTACTATTAAGCTGTTGGAGGATCTGATCTTCTTTTTGTGCGAGGTGCCAAACAACGGGCAGGACGTGCTGGCTGTTGTCATCTCGAACCCCAACAGAGAGAGGCAGAAACTCATGAGAGAGCAAAACATCCTGGCACAGGTTTGCTCAAACAGTGTACTTACAGTAAACTGATTCTTTAAAGTCCCCCTGAAGTCAATAGTTTTATCCCTTAAAACTCATCTTTGATCACCAAAATGACATATTGAAACATTTTTTTTCCTGTAAAAAAGTTATTTATGCCTTAAAATAGCTTGAATTCAACTCTACACCCTTCCTTCATTTAGTATACGCGGACTCATGAATATGAAAATTAGCTCCCCCTCCACTCAATCACATGATCCACTCACTCAACTTTACTGTAGTAAACGCTGCACAATGGCAAGTGAAAATACTGGTTTAATTCGACCATATATGTTTGAACCAGAAACTGATTCAGAAGAAGAAGTGGAAGAGCGAATTATACAGGCTCGTATACAAGTCGATGTATCAGAATGGTAATGCGTTTTATGTATGTCGGTAATTAATATGGTAATACAGTAATTAATATGATTAGCCTTTGGCTGGACTACGTTATTAAACAGCTAATAATGTGTTGCTAATGTTACACAAACCATGTTCCTGTTCGCCATTTCAGAGTCAGACGGCTGCCTTCTAAAAATCAGCATCCTTACAAACGCTTAGAACAACTTATAGTTCATCATGACATCGTAATATACATAATTCACCCAAAATATTGCTAAATGTACCCGATTTTTTTATATCAACAGAAAAATATACCATGATAACCTGGCTTCTCTGGAGACTACCCTTCTTCACAGCTTATTTAATGATATGCTAAAGCCCGCCCACACGTTGACTTGATTGGTTACAAGGTAGTTTGTGACATAAGAAACACGGGCGATTTCAAACCGCTTTTTTGAGACTGTCTTTGGTTCACTGCAGTTTTAAGGAGAAAATACTCAGCAATGGTGTTGACTTATGAATTTGCACATGGTTTGTCTTAAACCATAATATTAAAAACACCACATATACATAAACAACATTAAAAACTTGATTTTCACCACAGGGGGTCTTTAAGGACCATCGTTTCCATGGCAGATTTCTTACTGTAATTTTTACGTTTGCAGATCTTTGGAATTCTTAAAGCCCCATTTTCGGAGATTAAAGACTCGCCAATGCCGAAGCTTGAAGATGTGGGCGAGCAGCGCAACTCTGCATTTAAATACATGCTACAGCTGTGTTACAGAATCCTGCGCCATTCCCAACAAGACTACCGCAAGAATCAGGCAAGGAACATCTTCAATTATCAACTCCAATTAATCAATCAATGTATGAGACTAATACACGTGTCCTCTTTATCACAGGAGTACATAGCCAAGAATTTTTCCATCATGCAGGCTCAGATCGGCTATGAGATCCTGGCCGAAGACACAATCACTGCTCTTCTGCACAACAACCGCAAGCTGTTAGAGAAGCACATCACCGCACGTGAGATCGAGACCTTTGTCAAACTTCTGCGCAGGAACCGAGAGCCCAGGTCTGACCCAGAGATTTTGACATCCACTCAAATGTCTGGTACTAATCAAAACTTGCAGAAAGTATGAAAGGAAATGTAATGGAGTCTTTAAGGAAAACTATTTTTTTTAATTTGGGACCAGTTATATTGAGATCAAATAAGAGATTTTTAAGAATTCTTTATGACACATATGCTGTGATGTCCTGCTGGATACAAAGAAATTAATCATATTTTTATTTTCCAATTTCTTTTTAGAAAATTATTATTTGTCCTATTAGGATCATTTAGAATTGGTTCCAAATTATGATTTAATTACATAGGCATAAGCTTTCCTTGATGTTTTTGGTTGGTTAGGTTTTTTTTCAGCGTTCTTACTGTAGAACCATGTTTTTTGTTTTTGTTTTTGTCGAGTTTTGTACACTACCATTCAAAAGTCTGGTCAGTAATATTTTTTGATGTTTTTGGAAAAAGTCTCTTATGCTCACCAAGGCTGCATTTTTTTTATCAGAAAAGTAAAACAGTAATATTGTAATGTTATCACAGTTGAAAACAGTTGTGATGCTTAATATTTTTGTGGAAACAATGATACATAAAAAACAGCATTTATTTTAAATTTGTTTGAAATCTTTTGTAACAATGTAAAGGTCTTTATTGTCACTTTTGATTATTTTAATGCATCCTTGCTGAATAAAAGTATTAATTTCTTTAAAATAAAATACTAACCCCAAACATCTGAGTAGTAAACATTCAGATGTGATTCTTGCATTTGATACAACTACAAGTACCATTTTCACATTGGTTAGCAGTGGTTATAAGGTTCTTGTGCATTTCCCCCCAGGTTTCTGGATTATTTGTCTGACCTGTGTGTCTCCAACAAAACAGCCATTCCTGTCACTCAGGAGCTCATTTGCAAATTCATGCTGAACCCCATCAACGCAGACATCCTCATCCAGACCAAGTGAGAGCTGTTCTGTGCTGCCTCCTGAGATTATCTGTATAACAATGACTCAGAATAATTGGATTAATCTGTAATAACTGTATACAGCTATTGACAAGGTCATTTTGCTTTTTATGTTAAGATATATGACTGGGGCTTGTGTTTCTTTAGACTGATCCCACACACAGAGACCTCTCTGGACTCATCTTTAATCCAGGATGATGGTGAGGATGAAGAAGTGTGGCTATACTGGATTGATAACCACAAAGAGCCTCATGGGAAGTCCATCCGCCACCTGGCTCAGGATGCCAAGGATAGACAAAAGGTGGACGTTGACAACATTACATATTATAGGTGAGTGTTTAATCACATTTTATTTTTTTATTTTAGGCAGGTTGCTTTTCACTTTGAATCGGAGTACTTCTGAATGTTTAAACAGCAGTGTTATCAAGTGCCCTATCCATTCTCTTGCAGGTGCCAACTCAATCTCTTTGCTAAAATGTGCCTGGACCGGCAGTATCTGGCCATCAATCAGATTTCCAGTCAGCTGCCGGTGGATCTAATCCTGCGCTGCATGTTTGATGACTGCCTGCCTTACAACCTGCGTGCCTCATTTTGTCGTCTAATGTTGCACATGCACGTGGACCGCGACCCGCAGGAGGCCGTGGTGCCCGTTCGCTATGCACGTCTGTGGACCGAGATACCCTCCAAGATCTCCGTCAATGAGTAAGATGGAAGCCAGTTTTTTGCCAGTGTTACTTCTAGCATCACATTGCTTTATTTATAGGACTGTTTTGTGTTGTTTGGATTGTCTGAATGTGTATTTGGTGCACAGGTATGATTATGAGTTCAGAGACACGTCCAGAGAGGAGATGAAGAGAAAGTTTGCCCCTACAATGCATTTTGTGGATGAATATCTCAAAGATGTTGTCAGTCAGCCTGATCCATTTGGAGACAGTGAAAAGAATGAACTGACCCTTGAGGTGAGATTATGGTTGGTTCCTATAACAGTTCTCACACGTGTAATTTCCCATCAATGTGGACAGAAAACCATGCAGAAATGCTATGACATTGTTTCCTGGTCTATTCAGCAACACCACTTCTGAATCTACAGAGCAATACAAACAGCCTGACGATTCCTGAATTAATGACTCTCTAAGTTTATTTTTTTTTATTTTTTTTATTGAATCATAACCATATAGTACAAACAGTGTCCACTTCTTGAAGTATTCACCATTATAAGCTGCTTTTGTTAGTGAATCAAATCCATTCATAGAGCATGACTGGTGTATTCCGACTTGATTCCTGAGCAAATGACTCTAAAGAGTTGGTTTTGATTCCCAAATGAATGACCTTATGAGCAATTTTCTTTAGTAAATAAAATCTATCCGTATACAGTGGAACAATGTTGTCCAACAGATTCCCAAACAAATGACTCTGAGTTGGTTCTTGTATAGAATCAAAACAACACAGCACGGCCATTGTAGTCCTTTTTTAGTGAATCACATCATGTTGTATTTGATGCTTGTGACATCTAAATCAGTGTAGTTAGTGACAATGTTTATATCTGTTATTTGTGTGTCAGGTCTGAGGTTTTTCCTGAGCGTATTATGTGATGAGCAGATTGGCTGCATTAGCTCTAACAGAATACTAATGATTCACTCTCTAACACTTCGAATTTGAATGGCTTTGCCTCTGTCTGTCTCTCTCACAGGTGGTCCACCTGGCACGTAACCTGGTCTACTTTGGCTTCTACAGCTTTAATGAGCTTTTGTGCCTCACGCGCACCCTGCTGGCCATCCTGGACATTGTCCAACCCACGTTCACATTCATGTCCAAACTCAACAAGGGCCCTGAGGGAGGTGAGAGACTTTTTCAAGTTGTCTGTTTTCACTCAAGTAATGTGTCTTCAGTATTTGTTTTACAAGATAATAGCTGCTTGTGCTTGAGGAGGTGTAACACTTCAGGCTGTGTTTGTGTAGGTAATAATGTCATGCGTACCATCCACGGTGTGGGTGAGATGGTGACTCAGATGGTTCTGAGCAGAGGCTTAATGATGGCCCACTGTCTCCCCGATGCTCAGCCAATCCACGGAAAGCAAATCTGTCTCCCTGACAACGAGAACGTCATGGTGATGGACACCAAGCTCAGGATTATTGAGATTCTGCAGGTGATGCCCTCATAGATTGCTGTAAATCTGTTGCAGTGAACTAAATGTATTAGTTACACTTCACAAAACTCAAGTTTATGTCTTCCACACTATGTCAAGGAAAGGTTTTGGAAATTATATTAAAGGGTTAGTTCACCTTTGAAACCAATAAAGATATTTTTAATTAAATTTGAGATATTTTTGTCCCTCCATTAAATTATATTCACTCAAATGCTTCAAAACATTCATAAAGAGATTCCATATAATAGAGAATCTATATAAATCGAATGGCTTAATCCAAGTCTTCTGAAGATACATGATCACTTTTTTTGTTGTACAAATTTAATTTATCCTTTTATTAACATACACATAAACATTGATCAACTAACTTATATAGAGCAATCAGATTTGGTAAACGTAAGCTCAAGACTTGGATTGATCCGTCAGAGTTTGTGTGGACTATCCCTTTAAATGTTGGCATAATTTTACATTTCATCTTTTCCTTTTATAGTTCATTCTGAATGTGCGTCTCGATTACCGCATCACCTATCTGCTGTCTATCTATAAAAAAGAGTTTGGCGAGCAGACTTTGGACACTTCTGCCTCAGTGACGGAAGTTCCTGTCATGGCTGGTGAGAGACATTTCATGATATACAGTAAACATTCATTTTCAGATCCCAGTTGAGGAGTTTATTCTTGTTTTAAGGGTCTGTTTGTGTATGTTTTAATATTTCTATTGTATATTCCAGAGCCAAACATTGAGGAAATTGCAGAGAAAGCAGAGAATATGTTTTCGGGAAGGTGAGGGAGTGATTATTTGCCTTGTGTTATGTTTATTTGGGTTGTGTTTGGTGCTTAAGAATGAACTATTGAAATAGCTGGATTGATATTGGTACTAATGCTGACTTTTTTTTTAAAATGGGTTAGTTATCAGTTAGACATAACCAAATTAAAATTGAAATGTGTATTAATTGCTGTCAGGCTTTAAAACAAACAAAAACAGATTTAAATTTACACTACTGTTCATTTGGGGTTGGTAAGATAAAAAAAAAGAAAAAGAATTTGAATGCTTTTTAAGCTCACCAGGGCTTAATTAAAGGGTTAATTCACTCAAAAATAAATATTCTTTCATTAATTACTCACCCTCATGTTGTTAAACCTGTAGGACCAGTAAAAAAACGCCCAAAATTCAACAAGACTATTCAACAATTTCTTCACTTCCGTGTCAGTCTCTGACGCTGTTCACTTTGTAAACACAGTGCAGTGCTTCCATGTTCTACGTCAGAACGCCGGCGTATGCGTCCTGGTGCTCACGTGAACCGTGTCAGAGACTGACATGGAAGAGAAGAAATTGTTTAATAAAGTCTTTATTTTTGTTTTTTTGCGCACAAAAAGGATTCTCGTCACTTCATAGCATTAGGTTGAACCACTGTAGTCACATGGACTATTTTAACGATGTCTTTACTACCTTTCTGGGCCTTGAAAGTGGTAATTAAATTGCTGTCAATGGAGGGACAGAAAGTATAATTATATCTTAAGTATAAAAATATCTTAATTTGTGTAAAGGTCTTACGGGTTTGGAACGACAATAGGGGGATTAATTAATGACAGAATTTTTATTTTTGGGTGAACTAACCCTTTAATTTGATTAAAATACAGTAAAAACAGTAATGTTGTAAAATATGAGTAAATAATGAGTCTTCAGTGTCACATGATCCTTTTTTGTAATAATTGATCAGTTTGATGCATCTTTGCTGAATAAAAGTATTAATTTCTTTTAATCAAAAAAAGGAAATCTTAATGAAACCCAAACTTTTAAACTGCTGCTTTTCTTGTTTTAATTTTCTGGAGCATTTGTGAGGGCACATTTTTTTTAACCATAAAAAGAAACAGTGTGCTCTCCATTTATGTCAAATACTTGAATTAATTGAAACAAATAACAAACAACAATATGAACAAATATGGCTGTTAAATATAGAATCAACATCAAATATCAAGAATCTGAAAAAAATGCTCACAATATCAAAACACAATACTCATTCTGCTACATTACATTTCAATAATTTGCAGGCCCATATGTCATTTTTGCCCCATCTCTAGTTAATTTCTGACCCTGGTCATTACTTTTTCCATCCTCTCAGACACTTAGAATTAAATTTACCATCTCTTGCTGTTGTCTTTAAAACTTCTATTTAAAAAAACTCTTTACTCAATCTAGTCTTGTGTTTTGTGTTCACAGTGCTAAGGAGAGGAGCCCAGTGGACCTCGATGATGAAGGTGGTCAGACGTTTCTGCGGGTGCTCATTCACCTCATCATGCAGGACTACCCTCCACTGGTCTCCGGCTCCCTTCAGCTCATCTTTAAACACTTCAGCCAGAGAGCCGAAGTTCTGCAGGCCTTCAAACAGGTCTCACTCTCACTCATACTACTGTCTTCTTATCAGTGTATGGAGACTGGCAAGTTGGTTTGTTTTACTGATAGACACATTATTTGCCAATGAATGTTTTTTGTTCTGCAGGTCCAGTTGCTGGTTTCTGAGGAGGATGTGGAGAATTATAAGAAGATTAAGGCAAGCCTGGACCAGCTGCGTCTGACAGTGGAGAAGTCTGAGCTGTGGGTTGAGAAGAGTGGAGGTTACGGCGGTGAAGATATTGCTGAGAATCAAAACAAAGAGCAGAACTCAGAGGTGTGCACCTACTGGCAGGAGAAACACTGCAAGCGTATTGCTAAATTATAATGCAACAGATTTGCTTCTTCATCACAGTGCATTGCGAATTCAATATAGAGAATACATTTAAAATCTTATTTTGATACAGTGATTAATGTTTGATGTTGATTAATTCTCTTACCCTTAAAAGATTGGCTGACTAATAATTTAGTTCTAGTAATCGACCAACATTATATTACTGTTTATAAGTAATAAACTCATTGCCGACATTAGAAGTATAATATTCATAATGCACATACTCTTGTAGTTTAATAATCATTTTTAATCATCATTTTGTTATTATTGTGTCAAAAAGCAGAACAGTGTTGTAAGTAACTAAATCTATTAAAAAAATTTTTGTTAATTGACATGAAGCTAAAATAAAATATACATTTTATTTCAGTTAGTTGACAAAGCAAGATTTCTAAGAAAAAAAAACTAACAGAAATGACTAAAAACTTAATTAAATGTAAAATTAAAAATACACTTAAAATGAATTTTCTTTCAGTTAGTTGCCAAGGAAACATTTATGTTTACTATTTAAGTTGAAATACTTAAACTGATAAAACTAAAATATAAAATATGAATAAATCTATAAAATATTACTAAAGATAAATGAAAGCTTAGAAGTATTTAAAAAACAATAATCAAAATAATTTTTATTAAAAAAATGCAAAAGCACAAAATTACTAAAACAAACTAAATTTAAAATGAAAACTGAAAATATAGTTATTCCAAAAATATGAATAAATTCTAATTAAAGTATGAATAAAAACTCTAGTAGTATATAAATAGTACTTCAATGACACTAAAGCAGAAATAAAAGTTAAATAGTTCTGCATATCTGTTATGTGAATACAGTAACATGTATGAGAATAATCTGTATCAGTATCGGTCATTGAAAATCAATATCGGCGATGTCACCTGACTGTGTGTAATATCTGGTTTACAGGAAGCAGGTATCTTGAGCCCAGTGCAGGATGGGAACAATAAACCTCAAATAGACAGCAACAAAGCCAACAACTACAAAATTGTGAAAGAGGTGTGAACTTTTTCACTCAATGTTTCCTCCGCTCCAAAGAGTACAAGTCTTATATATTACATAACGACAATGCTAATAGCCGCATACACAGCAGAATTCCCTCTAAATGTAATGCCGGTCCTGTGGTTTTGTGTCTGGTGTGACATAGATCCTGCTGAGTCTCAGTAAACTCTGCTCTCCTGCTAAGAAGATTCGCGTGCAGCAGCAGAGGCTGCTGAAGAACATGGGAGCTCACACTGTGGTGCTGGACCTGCTCCAGATCCCGTATGAGAAGGTGAGTGGACATTCCTTCAATCATATTACAGTAAATATTACAGTATTACAGTACATGCTACAGTAAAATGACTCATTTCGGGATCCTTATGCTGCCAAATTCTTGCTGCTTCATCTCCAGGGGGATGAAAAGATGGACGAGATCATGACTCTAGCCCACACTTTCCTTCAGTACTTCTGCAGAGACAACCCTCAGAACCAGGCGCTGCTGCACAAACACCTCAACCTCTTCCTCACACCCGGGGTGCGTTTCACCAGAGAGTTATTCACCCAAAATATGAAAATTCTGTCATCGTTTACTCACCCTCAAATTGTTCGAAACCTGTATGAATTTCTTTCTTCTGCTGAACACGGAAGAAGATATTTTGCAGAATGTTTAACAACCAAACAGTTGTAGGGCACCTTTCCCCATACTATGGAAGTCAGTGGGGCCCATCAACTGTTTGGTTATCGACATTCTTCAAAATATCTTCTTTTGTGTTCAGCAGAAGAAAGGACAGGTTTGGAACAACCTGAGGGTGAGTAAATGATGACCGAATTTTCATTTTTGGGTGAACTGTCCCTTTAATGAGCATTACATGTCCTTGCAATTAATAATAGATTATTTGGTGTTGAAAGGGAATTCTGAGAATATTTGATTTGATTCTGTCTTCGCTTCGCTCAGCTTCTGGAGGCCAAGACAATGTGCTACATCTTCAGGAACAACTACCACCTGTGCAATGAGATCAGCGACCGCGTGGTGCATCACTTCGTGCACTGCATTGAGACCCACGGCCGTCACGTGGAGTACCTGCGCTTCCTCCAAACCATCGTCAAAGCGGATGGCAAATACGTGAAGGAATGTCAGTGCAAAATCATGAATGAGGTGAGATGGATATTGAATTTAATGCTCCATGGAGATATATACGCAATTCAGACTCAAAGCACACATTAATCATGTTCATAATACACATTAATATTAAAAATATTTTTTAAGTAATAATAATAATACTATTTTTTAAATGTCTGTATTTTGATATTTTGTTTATTAAATGTTTTTATTTTTACAAAAAATGTCAGTATGTTTTGAATAACTTTTCTTAAAAATGTGTATTTCGTGATAGTTATCCATACATTTTGAGAACATCTTAATATTCATTCTTGTATTCGTCTCCACTTATTGTCAAAAAACGCTTCCATTCACATGAAAGTGAATTTATATAGTGTTCTAGGTGATAAATCAGACAATGTGTTTGTTTTGGACGGTAGCTGGTGAACGGAGGAGAAGACGTGTTGGTCTTCTATAATGACCGTGCCTCTTTTCCGGCACTGCAAAATATGATGTCTTCTGGGCGGGATGAGAACGGGTCTCTGGCGTACCACATCACTCTGGTTGAGCTGCTGGCAGCCTGCACCGAGGGCAAGAATGTTGATACCGAGCTCAAGTGCAACTCACTTCTGCCACTTGATGATATTGTCAAAGTGGTCACGCACACAGACTGCACTGCAGAGGTAACAGAACATTATCCCTATCTGAGAAGTTCTTCTCTTGAAAAGTGACGGAGCTGTTGTACATGTTGTTTATTATGCACTTTATAAGTTATCTAATGATATTTGTCTGATTATGGAGAAAAAAAATTCCAATTACAGTCCATTCCAAATGAGCTAAAAGTTAAACACTCTAAAGAACATGTACAGTAGGAAGCTGACGCTTAGAAAAAAGGCACAGTGATGGAATTACCATAATGCGTTGATATACAGAAGTAAAAAAAAAAATACACTACAGTTTAAAAGTTCCTGGTCAGTAAGATTTTAAAGAATTTTTTATTAAGAATTATTACTTTTATTCAAAAACAAAAGATTTCTGTTTAAAAATCAGCAGCACAACTGTTTTCAGCATTGATGATAATAATAAGAAACGTTTCATTTCTGAAGTATCATGTGGCATGATATATTAAAATGGAAAACAATTATTTCACAATTACTACTGTTTTTACTGTATTTTTGATCAAATAAATGCAGCTTTGGTGGACATAAGAGACCTCTTTCAAAAACATTCAAATCTTACCAACCCCAAACTTTTAAACAGTAGTGTATGTATATTTTTGTCCACACATTTAAAATGTATGAATGTTTTTGAATTATATAAAATAAAAGCCAATAAAATAATTATTAATAATGTAGTTTAAAATGAGAAATATGTTTATTTACATTTGAAAAAGTGTTTTGGGGTCATTGGATACCATGGTACTGAAATATTACAGAGCACATATACTGTACTATGGTATTTAGCTGGTATTTCAAGGTACTTCAAAGAAAACCATCAAATAAATGAGGCCTATGAATAATCAGATGCAAATATAAATATAAAACCAGTCCTAATTGAAAGAGTGATTTATAAGCAATTTTTTATAGGCCGGTCATTTTTGACCGGGAACACCACAAGTGTGACTATGTGCCATATTTTTTACAAAACAAAAGTTTCAAAACAAAATTCCTGGTGAAATATTAGAGTAGACTAGTGTGATCAACAGTAGCCATTTTTTTCATTTTTTTTTTTCATATTTCCAAATTTACTCATAAATTATTTGTTTTTTACTCAAAAAATGAGATGCCCATTCTCAGATAAATGAGGCCCATGATTAATCAGATGCAAACAGAAATATAAAACCAGTCCTAATTGAAAGAGAACAAGTTGACAAAAAGATTGAATCCAAGATTGGGTGAAAATATGGTATAATGAGTGATTTATAAGCTTTTTTTTATGGGCCTGTCATTTTTGACCGGGAACACCACAGGTGTTATAGGGTTTTGAACACCACATGAGGGTTAAAACCATTTTTTTTTAAGTGACATCAGCTAGCCTTTTTGAGCATTGTTTTTTCCTCTTTTGCAGGTGAAAATAGCATATGTAAATTTTGTGAACCACTGCTATGTGGACACTGAGGTGGAGATGAAGGAGATCTACACCAGCAATCACATTTGGAAACTCTTCGACAGTTTCCTTACAGACATGGATAAGGTGAGTTAAATGACACCAACTCTCTCCTTCTCTTTCCCTCCCTCGCAATTTGTGAGGCATGATATATTACATACTGGTTCGAAGAGCTGTTTAGATCATCTGTGACTGATTTGTGATTGCTGTGTGGGTGATAAGCATCCTGAACTGTGATGATGTTGTTGTAGGTCACTAGCAGCCCCACAGACAGGAAGCATGCTGACACATGCCTCGAAAAATACGTCACCGATACCATCATGGCCATCGTCAAGGGCTTCTTCGGTTCCCAGTTCTCTGTCAGCAATTCAAACCTTCAGGTAGAGAGAGAAAGTTTAATCTATGAGTTTGACCTCAACATGTCTCATTCGTCTGAAGCATTTCTCCTCTATGAATCAGTCATATTAATGTGGTGTTACTTGTGATGTTTGAGTGGGAAATCATACTGGATCTCTTCATCAGGCCCATCAAGCAACTTTCATAAAAGTGCTGCAGTCCTCCTGCAAACTCTACAACTGCACCTGGCTTAACTCCCTGCAGAAGACTAACATCGAGGGTTGCATTAAAACCCTTAATGATGTCGGTAAGTTGTCAGACACGTGCCTTTTAATCCAAATATAAGGCCGCCATTTGACAGAGGGTTTTGGTTTGCCCGTAAAATGTTATTTTTAATGTACGGTCATACCTGGTATCTTCAACATGACTAAAACTGCTTCATGCTAATTCATCTTTTTTATGTTTTTAAATATTGGCAATCCTTCATTAGATTTCAAAATGGCTGAAATGGGCACTGAGTTAAATAAATAAAAAATTAAGATATTTAATGGAAAAACAATTTAAAACATTCAACTTTGAGAATTTAGTAAAGATTTAGTGAAGATAAGTACATACACAAATAAACATGAGATAAATCAAGGTAAATAAATTACGTCAAATAGACTTTTCACTCTAACAGTTGTTAAAACACTTTAGTTTTAAACACTAGGTTATGAAACCTTGGGTTATATTGTTCCCATTTTATTTTACATACTTCATCTTGGGTTAAGTAGTTAATTCTGGATAGTTAAGTCTAACTATTTCACTTGCTATATTTCTAAACCTTTTGTTCACATTGTTCACTCATTTTCGTACAGTATTTGTGAGGATAATAACAATTAATTTGACAAGTACAGCTCACAAAAAGCATGCAACCTAAAGCATGCTTGCCTTAAATAATCTAAAAATCATACTATAAAACGTACCCAAAAAATCAAAGGAAAATACAGAAGTGTTTGCTATCAGTTTTTGAGATTTTTAACATGTTTTTTAAACATGTGTTTCCCTCAGATAATGCATAAAGGTTTTTTCATTCATTTCTAATGAGGTTACAAATGTATTGTAGTCTGGAAATGTGTACATTTGTAAACACTGTCCTCCTCCTAACCCTTCCCAGCCAAGAGTCGGGCCATCCCTATTCCAGTGGACCTGGACGGTCAAGTCAATGCCCTGTCGCTGAAGACACACACCAGCATGGTGCAGCGTGCAGTGAAGGACTGGAAGCTGTCGGCCCGTGGCCGTCCCCGCAAGGAGCCCTTTGGGGCCCATGATTACAAGATCATTGAGAAACTACAGGTAACGACACCTTCACATCAAAAACGGTCACCAGTAAAACACCCTCATCTGTGTAGTTTTCTAAAGGCAACTGACCAATCAGAATCATGTACCTGAATACAAGTGGCATCATTTTACCATCTGAAACGTGCTGCGACTTATATTCCAAAGCAACTTAATGTAATTAACAGCAAGCACGCAAAACATGCTACACACAAGTACACACATTTGAGAAATGTGGTATGAATTTAATTGTATAATGCATTTCCCAAATGCCCATAGGTTTTTTATTTTTTATTTTTTACTTTAAATAAATTAGTTTAGGCTTTGCGTTTATAATAAATATTGTTTGAAAAGAATGCCATGATTTATGTTTATTTGATATATTTTATATGTTTTTCTTTCCTGTTCTATTCTGAATACTGGTAAATTGAATTTATAGTGTTTATAATGTATTTTGTATTAATTCTGATTGTAATAATAACATGTGACTTATGCATCAATTAGACTTATCTGAGTTTTTTCTCCGTCGACACTGCAATTTTGACCTGGTGCGACTTGGTCGTACGGTAGCCTATTCCTGAATGCTATTATTTAAAAAATGTAATAATACACCTCCTTGCACATCCTCATTGATCCAGTCATTTTCATATGTATAAATAGGGGTGTGACGAGATATCATGACACGAGATCTCGCGAGACTAAAATGTGACGAGATTTCTCGTCGAATGAAAAGCTGTCTCGTGATATCGCCATGATTAGCATAGAATATGCCACCGCTACATTCACATTACATTATTACGGTGTACACCGCGGCACTGCCTCCACTGTCGTTTTTGCATTTTATAAAAATAAAAACCATTGTAAACTATTGTAAACGTCTACTCTGCTCATCCAGCACGAGTTGCAGTCGCATACATACTGTGACAGTGCAGCAGGAATCACAGTTCACCGATCTGTGTGACGATGGTGGAGGATTTGTTGCGCAACAGAGCGTTGACCACACAGAACACGTTTTTCCATTCCAGTGCAGTACTTTTCCATTGTTTTTCTATGTAAACACACGCTAGACGGGTGTGTATAACGTTGCGTTCGTGTCTTGCATCTTTTGCAGCGTCTCGCGCATTCCACTGCCAGCGTCTTGCGTTTTACAAAGCAAAAAGGCGTTCTGTGTGAATGGCCCCTTATCTTGTAGAACGTGCGTGCTCAGCACCGCCACTACGGAGTACGCGCGATCACGAATTTAAAAGTGAAAGTAAAACACGAGCTCCCTGCTGCACCAAATTAGACTGCATACAATAGCACGTCTCCCAATATCAAACCTATCTCTAGACTGTGTAGTTGTGGCTCTGGTCTCTGTTTGCACTTTGAATACTGAGAGAGTTGGCCTACTTTATGGTTGCACTTGCACTTAATTATTTCTTGCACTAATAAGACTAAGAAAAACTGTTATTTATACTGTTTTTATTTCTATTTTTAATTTGTGGAAAGTAGTTCCATTAGGAGGTCACACACAGGCTCAATCAGAAGTTCTTGAAGCTCATTATTCGTGTACAGTAAGGTCCGTGTGAAATCATACTTGAGAGAAGCCAGTCAGTTGAGTTTGTGGTAAAACCTTTTAAAGTGCTTGTATATTGTTGTATTTCATTGTATTTGATAATTCATACTCAAAGTAGAACTGAAATGACATTCATTACAAGATGATTTAGTTAAAACATTTCAAAATGCACCTGCAGACTATTTTTCCAGTCATGAATTTTGTCATTGAGGATTTCTATATAATATTGAGCAAAAATCTCGTCTCGTTCTTGTGAACCCAATCTCGTGAGACAGTGTCTCATCACACCCCTATAATTAAATGGTCACACAATATAGTTTGCGGATCAAATATTCACTATTAACTATGACTTTTGCCTCAAACTCCTAATTTTCTGCGTATTAACAGTAAGGTAGTTGTTATAATAAGTTTAGGTATGGGGTAGGGATAAGGGATATAGAATATGGTCATGCAGAATAAGGCATTATTATGTGCTAATAAACAACTAGTTAATAGTGAAATTTGGTCCCCAAACTAAATTAGCAATTGAATAAATAAAAAAAAGTAAATGGAATAAAATAAAACTGAGTAAAATAAATACATTACATTAATTTCATATGTAGGGGTCCATGGCATCCAAAAGATTGAAAACCCCTGTGCTAACCTGCTAATTATAATAGTAATAGTACTTGTGTTAAAAGCCTTGTGTATGTGAAAAAAGGCTTTTGTCTTAAATTGATTACTACTTTTGATTTGATTTGTGTGTTTCAGGGAGTCGTTGCATATCTGGAGGAGCAGTTTAGTCCACGGGTACAAGCAGAGTTCTCTGTATTAGTAGATGTGCTGCACAGCCCAGAGATGCTGTTTCCAGAGTCTGCTCAGCTCCGCAGTGAAGATGGAGCCTTCATGTCGAAGTGAGACACACACCCACTTTAAACAAATTAAAGCTGTGCGTCATCCACAATGAATATATTAAACAGGTCCAGTGACAGTGTTAAAAATAGCCGTAGGTATAGGTATGACATAATAGATCCATGGGAATTTCTGCTATATTTCCAAACATTATATCAGGAACATCCTAAACAATTGATTTTTGTTGTTGTATGTTTTGCCTGTAAAAATGGGATTAAGTATTGAAGTAGAATTGA
Source organism: Rutilus rutilus (assembly GCF_951802725.1). Lineage (NCBI taxonomy): Eukaryota > Metazoa > Chordata > Actinopteri > Cypriniformes > Leuciscidae > Rutilus > Rutilus rutilus. The sequence continues at coordinate 37,119,665 of NC_140213.1, forward strand.
AAACATTTTATGTTCGTATAAATGTGTCAGACCTGCTTCTGCTGTGAATGGTATACCAGCGACATCATATATAAGCTATAAAATGTATTTGTTGTGAATGTGCCTGGGGTTCTGAGTGCCTTATATAAGCAATTATCTGTGTCTGAGCAAGATATACCTCTAAAATCACAGTAGGTCTGTGTTTGAGGTGCGCTTATATATGTCTAAGACATAAAACATATTTCCTGTTTACTGATTTTTTTTTTGGGGCCCATTTCATTCATTGAAATTACGTGACTTATGGAAATTTGTTGTGCAAAAACAATTTTAGTACTTGAATGCAGTCCCTGATAATATATGATAGCATAGGTAGGTTTCTTCAAGCATCTTGGAGACGTTGCAGCAGTTCTTGTTTTTTTCTGTTTCTTCAAGTAATCACAGACTGGATAAGATCTTTGTGTGGAGCACCGGCTGTTGTCAGACTCTTTGTGCACACAGAACTCTCACCGGATTATTACAATTAATGGCAAAAGGAATGGTTGAAAATGAAACTGATATTTACTACTGACATACTACAGCAAAAGATATAAATAACTGGCTTAAAATTATTTTTTTTAAGACTTTAGCACAGTACTGTATGTTCACTTTTAATGTTATCATTATCGGCCCGATAAGAAAATTAAGCCGATAAATAATGGATTATTTCCGTCAGCTATACACTTCAGTTGTGCACTGTTCATCATGATGGTTTAGAATTGCTTGAAATATGACTGAAATGACTACAAAGAGGAAAATACAGTTAAGTGCAATGTGCTGTCATATAGGCTTGTAACGCGTTGTGTTAGGAGGGAAACAAAATAAGGATAGCTTGCAGCTGAAGTATTAGGCCAGACAGACTCACCGAGGCGATTCACTCGCACTTTATTGGCAAATCAAACTCGTGCAACTGTCTGCCACACGCTCCACCTTCCACAGCGCCACTCAATAAAACAAAATCGACACAGAAATTACCCACATACATGGGTTTTTTTCGAGGCGCACGGCACATACAATACCATACAGTTCAACGGAGCGCGCAGCTCTTAAAGGGGCCACACTTATTTCCACTCGTTACAGGCTACTTAAAATTATAATGAGAATATTATATATAATTGTGTGCTTGGGACATGGCTTTTAATGGTGAGACTTTTGTTTTTGTAGTTCAGCTTTCAGCTTTCAAATATAAAGAATTATCGGTATCGGGCAAAATGTTCATATCCGCGCATCCCTATATGCGCCTAAAGGGTTAATAGTTTTTCCTCAAATCTGGCTTGCAAATCAATTGATTTTATTGACAGATATCAAATATGTGGATTGATTTACACTATGTTAACTACTCTTCAAAAGTATGGGGTCAGTAAGATTTCATGTTCAACAATAATGCATTAAATTGATCAAAAATATGAAAGACTACATTGACTTGTACATTGGCCAGTTTGGTATTCCTGATTTATTGTTAAATATGATACTACATTTTCTCGCAGGCTTATCAAACACACCAAGAAACTGATGGAGAAAGAGGAGAAGTTGTGCATTAAGATCCTGCAGACTCTTCGAGAGATGCTGGATAGGAAGGAGACACTCGAGGAGAAGGTAAGTGTGATGAGAACATTTCCATAACCTAATTTCAGCCTTTTTTTCTTCCCTCTTTTACTTAATGAATGAATAAGTTATCTTAGTCTTGAACCAAAATTACGACTCATCTTGTTCACAGAGTGTATAAAATGCACACTGTCAGTCAAAAGTTTGGAATAATTATGAAGGTTTTTTGAAAGAAGTCTCTTATGCTCACCAAGGCATTTATTTGATGAAAAATACAGTAAAATTGGGAAATATCATTACAATTTAAAATAACTCGTTTTGATTTTGATACATTTGAAAATGTAATTTATTCCTGTGATGGCAAAGCTGAATTTTCAGCAGTCTTCAGTGTCACATGATCCTTCATAAATAATTCTAATAATAATTCTAATGTTGATTTGCTGCTCAAGAAAGTTCATAAAAATAAAAAAATTAAAAAGTTTGTTCAGCAACGCGGGAAAGACATTTAGAATAGACTTCTTTCAAAAACATTAAAAACACATGAAAAAACGTTTGACTAATAGTGTAGAAATGGGTTGCTAATGCAACCTTACACTAACAAGTAGTGGATCAGCTCGGGTTGTGTAGCACACATCAAATATGCACCTGCCATCTGTGATGTCATAATGCCCCTAGGGATTGTTGATGCCATACCAACAACCACCAGAAGAGGGCGCTAGTGCCAAAACCAAGAACTGTGAACCTGATGACCCTTCCCCAGAGCACGAGAGAGTGTGCGTGTGTGCGCATATGCGGGCAAGTGAAGCGCAGCTCTCGGTCCTCTGCAGTGTCGTTGGCATCTGTGGCAGAGTGAATGCTGGGAGTCCTAAAGCTCCAGACAGTTAATCAGCATTCAGCGGAGAAAGAGTCCCGCGCTGTTACATAAGCAAAGGCACATGAGGACACACTCATAGTGTTGGAGCAGGTAGCCGAATCACCCAGCACCACAAATCAATACTGCAGAGAGCTGACTACAGCCTTGCACATGGGGATAGAGAGAGCCAGAGAAAAATAAGGAAGACGACAGAATAAAGGACAGGAAAAGCAGATTTATTCCCAGCTGTTGCATCATTAACATTATAACATCATAGTCATTATGACATCACAGTTAGTTGTGGAATGTCTTTAATGTAACATTTCAGCTGATTCAACTTTGTTTCATTATGTTTCATAAACTGAACTAAATCCGCATTGAACTGACTTGAGCTGAATAATGGTTTCTTTTGAGCTGTTTTATTGAAGAATTGAATTCTGTTATTTTCCTGGTTGTCAGTGTAAAGCTGCTTTGAAACAATCTGTATTGTATAAAGCACTATATAGATAAAGGTGACTTGACTTAACATACACGACTTGTCAAGTTAAGTCAACTTTATTTGTATAGCGCATTATACAGATTGTTTCAATGTAATAAATAGCTAAATAACATTGTCAATGATGCAAATTTCATTAAATATGAGATCAATTCAAACTGTGCTGTAAAGCAGCTTCAAAAATACAATAGTATCATTATTCAGCTCAAGTCAGTTCTGTGTTAGTTCAGTTCAATAACTGTGAAAAGTTCATTAATTATGAAACAAGTTCAGTTCAGCCATAAGCAGCTCTACAGAAGACAATAGTGTCGTTATTCAGCTGGAGTTAGTTCAATGTTGCCTCAGTTCTAGGCCGCATTTCCCAAAAGTATTGTAAGCTAAGAGAACATTGGTGAGCTTTTGTGAAACAGCCCAGGTCAGTAGTTGATGTTGCAAATATTTGTCAATTCTGAAACACATTCGTTGCCATAAAGCAGCTCTACAGAAGACAACAGTGCCTTCAACCAGCTCAATTCAGAACTTGTGACAAGTTTGAAAGCAACTCATATTTGTTCCATCTCTCCACCACTGAAGCGATAGTGTGCATAATTCCACGTCAGTATGTGTTTGTTTATTTTGGAGCGCTCGTTCTCCACGGGGTTGAGCTGTTTTGTCGTGTTCTTCCCGCCCTGAGAGTGGTGCTGCAGTTTCACGCAGGCATGCTCGGCACAGACCGCCGGCTCCCCGGGGAGAGAGAGAGTAGGAGGGTGAGCTAGGGGAAAGAAGAAGGGAGGGAGCGAGCATGTGAGAAGCCATGTGAGGGAAGAGAAAAAGCGTGGCGCAGCAGCAGGCGGAGGGATTGGAGAGGTGCGGTGTCTGCTGAGTCCATGAGGCGACAGAGTGGGGGGTGTTTACGTAACCGGCCTGCAGTGTCTGAGCCAAACTCACGTGGCTCATCATGTTCTCGCTCTTGCTCACTCGCTCGGTCTCTCCCTTCATTTACCACTTGTTTATCTCAGTGTTTTTCTCTAAGCCTTTGTTTTTTGGTTGAATTTTGCTTGTATTAGCTAGAAGCCATTCTCTTTTTATCTCTTTCTATCACTCTCACCAATGACTTAGTGGTTTGGTTGCTGAGCAGCAGGTCATGACTCATGAACATAATTGGCCTTTCTCTCTCTCTCTCTCTCTCTCTCTCTCTCTCTCTCTCTCTCTCTCTCTCTCTCTCTCTCTCTCTCTCTCTCTCTCTCTCTCTCTCTCTGAGGTGAACGTGAGCATGTGGCAGCACACAATGTTCAGAATGTCAAGCAGGTGCTGTTGTTTTCTGCTGTTGTTTTAGATATGTGGTAATGGCCAAACGGTCAAAGCAGAGAAGGCTGACAACAAAGCTTCAAATCGCAGTGTGTCTATACTGTTTTTGACACTATAGAAGGATTGTGTGTAGTTGCGTTCAGACTTGTGGTTCCAGAGAGAGGGCAAATCTTTTTTTGATTGAATATTTCAATATTTTATTTTTTTTTTTCTCGTACACGTAATCAAAAACGTTAACTTGCACTTCCCTCACAATGATAATTAAAACTAGGATAGGCAGTGTTTTTCATAAACACTGTTGATACCAATCAATATTAGAAGTCGTCTAAATATAAAAACAATTATGTATATCTTCTGCGGAAGTATTAGGGCAAAGAAATGTTGTCCAATCATTACGTTCGGTCCGAATGCAATGATAGGATGTCCAACCTGCTTGTTAACATATATTTCCATACCTTCGCTCACACAGACATCACACATCATCATCATTCCATGAGGACACGCAGTCACAGAGTGCTTCAAACAAACAGCTTTTACAGTTCCTCCTGAACCAAAACAACAAGCTTATGTTGCATTCACGCTATGTCATAATTGCCATAATTAGGTGATGGCAACCCGCGACATTCTACTCAGAGCTGTTCACATCCTTGGACTCAGATTTATGTTTTTTGGCAACACTATCAACGCCGTCTATCGTGACGTTTTGCAGACTCAGCTCTGAATATGAGTTGCACTTTTTGGTGTTCAAACAAGAAAGTTCTCAAAACAAAGACTGGGATGTACTGTACTATGTTCGTGGGCAGGTTGTGTTCTAACATAGTCAGTTACGTCAATGAAGTCGAGTCACCTTTATTTATATAGCGCTTTTTACAATACAGATTGTATCAAAGCAGCTTCACATTGATAACATGAAAATAATACAACAAAGTTTGTTTCTAGAAGAAAATGGCATCATCGTCCACACATAATAAGGCAGATCAATAATATTGTTGAATATTAAATGTCCCCAACTAAGCAAGCCAAAAGCCAAGGCAATGAAAACACAGGTCTGTTCATAAATCCCTCTGGACGAAGTCGAGCACGAGTACCAGGACGATTTCCATGGAAAAGGCGGTAATAGAGGCACCACACAGGGTTCATGTTTTTGCAGACATTGATAAATGTGTGAGTGTTCGTGGCTCAGTGTACATGTAAAAACCCCTCTGTAAGACATCCAGGCCAGTTATATTCTTTAGCGCATACTTTTCCCTCTTTTCCAAGACTTTGTGTCCAGCTCTTTTTACAAAACATTAACCGGGGCCTGTTCTGGAGTGTGTTTGTATAGAGTAATACCTCGCGTCTCACGAGTCAGGCGTGCCCTTGAAGTAAACTCTCTCATGCCAGTATTTGGTGACTAACTTTGTGTGTGTGTGTGTACAGGTCTCTCCTGTTTGTTGACAAAGGAAAGAAAAGCCCTGTTACATAACAGACTATGCCTCTCTCTCTCTCTCTCTCATATCCTGCTGGATCTCTCTCCAGCCAAGTTTCACACTACCGCCCGGAGGCAAAGCAGCTTTTCAGATTACCAACCTCACACGGTTAAACCCCTCACACACATGCAGATGCACACACTCACACACCACTGAACTGGGGGTGGGACACGTACATGCTCTAAAACGCAGCTCATACACTAGCTCAGTGCTAGCAGGTCTCCCTGATGACTGCAATGAAATACGACTGTTTCAGCCCACACACAAATCCCACCAGAGCATTCAGAGCTCTTAGACCAAAGCCTACACAGACACACACACACGTTTAACCCCAGGGTCTCACCAATGCCATATGCCAGCAGACCTGTTCTCACAGTTCTTACAGTGAAATAAAGCAGGATGTGGCGTTCCTGCTGCTACAGTTGGCATTTAAAATCTATGTGAAACGTGTTCGCAACACATTTAACTTCTGTACTGGGACCTACAGTTGGGGACATTAAAGATTGAGACCATATTGAAAGTCTGGAATTCAAAATTTGGAAATAAGCAAACTGTTTTTGAAAAATGTAGAATAAAGAAACTTTGATAACACTTTAGTTTAGGGTCCAATTTTCACCATAAACTATTCTCACTATAAACAATTACTAGTAACAACATTAACTTAATCAGTGTAGAGTTCTCAACGGGTCGGGTCGGCCCGACAAACCCGACGAGACCCGCGGGTTCGGGCCGGGTTCGGGTCGAAAATATAATCAAATGACTCGGGTCGGGTCGGACCTCGGGCTTAATCTTTTCCGCTCAGTAAAACAAAACAAAACAAAAAACATTTATTAATCATCGCTGCTGTTCACCGTAAAGAAAGTCTGGCTGCTGCGTAACGTGCATCATGGAGAGGGGCGGGGGCAGACCTGCGTGCGCGGCTGCGCGCCTTTATAGCCTGGAGAAGAAGATGGAGTTGGTGAGAAGTAAACTTGCCGCAGGTGAATTCACCGTCGCTACTACAGCCTATTTATATATTTAAAGTTTATTGTTTCAGTTGTTTGTATTGTTAAAAGGCGTGAACATTAAAGGTTGATTTGAATTCCCATCTGCTGGTCATGATAATACGTGTATGAGAGAAAAAAAAAAATCCGACGCAACGTCGGGCCGCGGGCCGGGTTCGGGCAGATAATTCATGTTTATGTGTCGGGTTACATCGGGTCCGGGCTTTAAAAGCCACGGGCCGGGTCGGGTCGGGTTGTCATTTTCAGGCCCGTTGAGAACTCTAAATCAGTGCAAGTTTACATTTTATTTGATACTTGATCTAAATTAATTTAAATAAACTAAAAGGAAAAAAACTAAACTAAAATAAATGTAAAAAATGTCTAGCTTACAGCGGAAACCCACCAGTAGGTGGCGTAAAGTCACATCACATTGAGTCCTTGGGCCCTGTCTTACACCCGGCGCAATGCAGCGTCAAGCGCGACGCAAGTGTTTTTTCTAGTTTCAGTCCGACGCGGTTATCATTTTCACGTCCTGCGCCACGTTGTTTAAATAGCCAATGCATTTGCGCCCATTTGTGCACCCATGGGTGTGTTGGTCTGAAAACGAGGTGTGTTCTGGCGCATTGCTATTTTGAGGCAACAGAAATAGACTGCGCAATATTTTTTTTGTTATTTAATGAGCGCGTTAGTAATGTGCGCCTATCGGCGGGTTCACAACGGGCGTACACACTTCTTATTAAACACACAGGGCACAGCAGCACACAAACATGCCAAATATTCAAAATAAAAGGATTACAATGTAAAAGATTATTATTGTATACATGGATATGGTGGAATCCGGCTTGTCCCGTAGATGGTTGCACTTTTACCTCGTCCCCGTCGTTAAACTAGCAAAAGTGGATTCGGACACGCCCTAAGTGAACTTGCGCCCTGCGCTTTTGACCATGCGCTTAGATCGTTAAAATAGGGCCCACTGAATCATTCATTCAAATCAATTCATTCAGGAACGTTGATTCATTCAGGAACGAAACGTGGTGCTCGGAGACGCGCAACGTGATGTGGCTTTTTTGGAACTATTTTCTTTGAAGGAACAAAAACAGACTACTGTGTTACTTAATACTAATTGTTTGTTGAACTTTTCTATAATCTCAATATCACATTTGCAATAAATTCAGGGATATATCAGCACTCCTGCTGTTGCTTAACTATTGTTATATGTAAAAACCAGGAACTGATTATTGGGGCATTTTTTGCCCTTATAACTTGAATTTTGGGGACGTTTTTGTTCATTTTGATGCCATTTTTGCCCCCATTTAATTTCAGACCCTGGTGTGTGTCAATCCAGATCCAAGAGAAATCAAACCATACAATCCCGTTTCGAGAAAGAAAACAGTGTAAAATTAAAACAATTTAATAAGAGGAAAGGTTTGTAGCACACTTACAATTTAAAGTAAAATTCATTACTGAAGGTATACTGATTTAAAAATGACTGATTTCTTTATAAATATTGCGTTGTGTTTATAAACCTGTGAAAATAGTTGCTGTGCCCTTGGCCAAATTAGAAGAGATCAACAAGCATTCTTTTAGCAGTTATCAAGCTAACGTTATCGATCAAATCCGTGCCAATTAAATTAGATCTGGAAAACGGGATTCACATACTATTCATTAACACACACAGCGATACCTCTTTTTAGCTGCAATGTCGTATCGTCGGACTGCAAGTCGAGGATACCAAGGCGAAATGTGGAAGGCTCGTGCCCCAGTTAAAAGGGTCTAGCAATGCCCCTGCCTTAATTCTACCAAATACCTAAACTTAACGACTACCTTACTAACTATTAATTAATAAGCAGTAATTTGGAGTTTATTGAGGCAAAAGCCGTAGTTAATAGTTAGTCAATAGTAAGAACTGGACCCTAAATTAAAGTGTGACAATGAGTAAGAAATTACATTTTCTATTCAACTTTTCACTTACATTTAATCAGAAAAGTTATTTAATTAGAAAAATACTAAGAATTTGAACTAGTGTTCTTCTCCCATATTTTTATATTCAGAGCAGAGTGTCTCTTTAATATATTAACTCTCGTTGAAAAATTTTCAATCTGTTTGCAAGTTTGTGTTCTGTATTCATGAGGATGGTGTTTTTTTCCCTTCCCACCCCATTTAAATAAGTCATCAAGCATGGTGCATGAGGTGTGTGGTCGCCATGGAAATAAGCCAGTACATGCTGTACAGCTCCTTTTCCTTTAAGAGTCAGAAAAACACACCTATAGATGATCCACAGGGGGTTGCAGCAGCAGTGAGCTTCAGTGAAAGGACTAACTTTAGGAGCAGCATGTACTCAGCAGCTTACAGTAGATCTGGTTCTTTATTGATATGTATCTGTGTTAGTTTGTGCTGCATAGTCAAAAAACACCATTGGAAGACACCGTAGTTGTTACTCATGGGAATATATTTTTTAATAAAACCGTCTTGGTTTTGAAGAATTGGAAATAATTACCTGTGGAATTTGCTTAGGACATAATGTCTGAACCTACTGGCCATACCACCATTATTATTTACTTACAGGACATTAACTGATTACTTATCAGACTACATATATAGGCTGCATTTATTTGATTGGAAATATAGTAAAATATTCTGATTTAAAATAACTATTTTCTGTTTTTGTACATTTTAAATGGTAATTTATCCCTGTGATGCAAAGCTGAATTTCCAGCATCATTACTCCAGTTTTCAGTGTCAAATGATCCTTCAGAAATCATTTCTGCTCAAGTTATATTTCTTATTTTTATCAATGTTAATTTCTTTTGCTACCATGATACATTTTTTTCAGGATTTTTGATAAATAGAAAGTTCTAAAGAAAAGCATTTTTTGAAACAGAAATCTTTTGTAACATCATAAATGTCTTTACTGTCACTTTAGATCAACTGAATGCAGTCTTGCTAATGAAATCTGTAAGTTTTAAAGGTCATCTGTTTGTTATCCAACTTTTGTGAATTAATGTAAATTAGAAATGAAAATATTTTTTTTTAAACTTAATTTTAAAGGGGTTCAATCTTTATTTAGGGATTCACACCCTAGTAAAGTGTTTCAGTAGTTTGTGCTCATTTGATACCCAAAACAAATTGATATCTCCATCCTACATGCTTTTATAACTACCTCAATGGAAGGCTGTGCAACAGATGTTATTAATGTTGGCAGTTTGTCAGTCCTTTGCTTATAAATTTGAAGTGGATTCATCATGCAGATTAATTGTGCATGAGACTAAGCATCTGTGAATGTGTACGGAGTACTGTTTGTGTAACATGCCGTGTTAATGTGTGTAAATGCTCACTTTGGTGGGTTCCGAAGGTTCGGGTGTGTCCGAAAACAAGGCCCAAGCTTCCACGGGTCAGGCGCTGACGGCATACAGTGCATCTCACAAACACGTCCTGTGCCCCTAATGATGTTAGCCGATCACATGCCCCACTTCCGAATGACACCAGGGTCGGTCATCTTCAGGAATGGTTGTTTACGTCCCGGCTGTTTGTCTTGGCCCTGCCTGCAAATCAACAATCTCTCCAATTGCTCTCACATGCAAGACTAATTTGTTTTGCTCCTAGTGGCACTGTTTATGAGGAGAGCCACATTGAACACTGCTGCCACTGAGAGCGGGTCATAAGAGACGTCTGGACCAATCGCTGAGGGTCAGGCCACTAGCCTGGGCGGATTTTTACAGGAACCCTGAGTTAAGAGTCTTCACTGTGAGAAGATTAAATGCAATGGGAGATTTGATATTAGAGAGTAGCGTTGGGTTTTATGGCCAGAACCAAAGCCACTGTAGCTTATGATGAAGATGCAGCAAGATCTTGAAATGTTCTTTCAAAAAAACAATTGAACGGATCTTTCAGATCAGTTTTGTGAACCAGATAAACTCTTTCAAAGAAAAGATACGGCTCAGAAGAATGATTCATTCCACTCGAATGAACAGAGCTATTAAGTGCATGAGTCATGTGGATCACTTTCATATAAGGGTCAGAAATGTACTTTTCCATTAAGGGGCAGCATTTGCTTCCTGGAATTGATTTCCTAGGGCATTTTTTACCTTTATACCTTTTTAATGTTTCTGTGTCGTCTTTTATGTCAGATACTTAAATTTAACAATCCTTCAGTCAATTAGAATACTATAAACTATAAAAAAATCAAGGCTTCACATTGGTTATTTTAGTAGCGTGAAAAAAGAAATGTGTTTAAACTGGGGATAAATTAAATACAGAGAGTGAGCAAATATTGTTCCTCATTACTAAAGCGGTCCATCTAATTCGAGTTATACATTCTCGCCGAAACTCATGTTACAATCACTGTATCTGGACTTTGTTGTTTATGATGAGAGAATTCAACCAGTGAGCATGTCCACTGAACAGCGGTGACTCTGATTGGCCTTTGCATTCATAAGCCCGACAGTAACAAGTGTGCACAATGATGCAACAACTTAAAAAAGGAAATCTGATGCAAGGTGAACAGATCTAAATGTAATTCTGCAGTCGACACTCTTCATCCATTTTCACATTTTACTTAAATCGCGACAATTGTAATAGATTTAGTTTAACTGCTCTGTAAAAAGTGAACAGTTGGATCAACTTAAAAAAAATTACTTCAATTGGTAACACCTAAAGAAATTAAGTTTTCTCAACTTAAATTATCACATTTTATCGTGAAAACGTGATAATTTAAGTTGAGAAAACTTAATTTCTTTAGGTGTTACCAATTTAAGTAATTTTTTTAAGTTGATCCAACTGTTCACTTTTTACAGTGTTATTTATTTTTTTACCCCCTTATTTTGAATTTGGGGGGCTTTTTGTTCATTTTAGTGGCATTTTTGTCTCAAGCCCTTTCATTTCCGAGCTTACTTTCATGTGCTTTTGCATCTTGAAAGCTTTCAAGCTTCGAAAAGGACATTCTTTCCCACTTCCCCGGTTTCTGTTATACCAGTTCTCAACTCTGAAAAGATGTAGCCATGGTGTTCATGTCTAGACTGCCCGATGAGATTTTAGGTGTATGGATTTTTCTCTCTCACTCTTTCTCTTCCATAAATCTGTTCCACCCAAAGCCATAGTCCTCCTTCCGCCCTTAGATGAGAGTGCAAGGTTTCAGTCTATTAACTTTACAGTGCCAATGAAGTTTTCTGAAGGCCTTTTGTTTACAGAACTGTTTTAATGGTTAAAACATAAAAGGACTTCCTTGGCTTAAATTAGTAGGGAATTTTTGGTTGTAATACACCTCACCTGTCACAGACTTTATTATAACTTTAGTACCCTCTAAAAATGTTATAATATTATTCTTAAACAGCAAGTTAGGCTGCTTTTATTTGATCAAAAAATTTAGTAAAAAATATGTGAAATATTATTACAGTTTAAAACAGTTTTCTATTTGAATATAGTATTTGAATATATTTTTAAATTTGTACATTTTCTAAATTTACTCCAGTCTTCAGTGTCAAATGACCCTTCAGAAATCATTCAAATATGCTGATTTAGTGCTCAAGACACATTTCTAATTTATTGTCAATGTTGAAAATGGTTGTCCATATACAAAATTGTGTGTGTGTATAATATATATATATATTTTTTTTTAAATGTGCACGGGCACATTTATTTATTTAATTATTTATTTATTTATTATTTTGTTATCATTATTTTTTACTGTATACTGTGTGTGTGCGTGTTTATTTTTTTTCCTCTCTAATTTTTTTTAACAAAACTTAAAACTTGTAAAAGAAAGTGTGGCAGCTGTAAGTTTAGAGCAGAGCTCCATGTGTTGTAATGGGACTGGGAGGTGAAATGACTCAGGGTGTGCTGTGAGGCCTAAGACAGAACCTGATGAGACCAGCAGCACAGAGCACCCCTCCCTTTCTCTCTCTCTCTCTCTCTCTCTCTCTCTCTCTCTCCATCCGAAGTTCGCAGTTACCTGCAAGACAGCAGCGGAGGGCTTTCTTTTTTCTTTTTTTGCTTGCTGAAGCATCCCAGGCTTAGCCAGGCCAGCCGCAGTGTGGCGTGCCCGTGCACATTTTAAAAAAAGTCAGCCTGTCTGTTTCTTCCTCCCCACTGTTTTATCTATCCCTCCATCTTTCCCTCAGCCTCCTTCTCTCTCTCTTTCTTTCTCTATCTCCTATGTGCCTTTTTTCTTGCTCTCGCAGTCTCTCTCTCTCTTTTGTTCTCACTTCACCTGCGCGGGTTTTTTTTTTTTTTTTTTTTACATGCAGCAGCAGACGGATGAGTCAGGCTGGCACCGCTACCTTCATCTCTCACGTTCCTCCTCTGTCTTCCTATCAAGTCCTCTGCAGAAGTGCAAGAAAGACTGCAGCATCAGGAGACACTAAACTCCCCCCATTACAGCTGATTTTGTTGGAAAGAAAGCAGCTTCTAGGAAAGCATGTCCAATTACAGTTAACAGGAGCAGGACATGACACGAAGAGGCCCCGAATATAGACATATATGGTTAATTACGGCTTATGTCTGAAACCTAAAGGGATGATTCACCCAGGAATTTTGTCATTGTTTACTGTCACATTGTTATCCTCACATCGCTCCAAACCTGTATGACTTTGTTTCCTCTGTGGAACACAAAATAAGATATTGTGAGAAATGTCTCACCAAAGTCAGTTGTCACCAAAACTGTTTGGTTACCAACATTATTTTGTGTTCTGCAGAAGAAAGTAAGTTTGAAACCAACATATGGGGTGAATAAATGATGACAGAACTATTTCTTAAAGTGTGTGTGTGTGTGTCTTCACAAGGGAAATGGATTAATAAACATACTAAATGATGTTTTCTTGAAAATGTAAAAATGCAGAACGTTTTCTGTGTTTGGTAGGGTTAGTGTTAGGGGATAGAATATACAGTTCGGACAGTATAAAAATCATTACGCCTGTGGAGAGTCCCCACAAAGATAGCGAAACCGTATGTGTGTGTGTGTGACGGTTTGTCCAGACTGTTGAAGCAGACACAGTCTGTGCTGACTGCTGATGGGTGTTTACTGAGAGTGGGAACAGCAACAACACGTGCTTGTCAGAGCGAGAGAGAAAAGTGTCTTCTCTCTGTGGCAGTTTGTCAGTCTTGTGTCAGCACATGCATGGCCACACAGCCACCCTGGGTTTCATTATCCTCCTGTGCAACAGTGTAGAAGGGCAAATTGAGTAAAATGTCATGACTTGTCTGCTACGTTACTTGTTTCTTGGTGCCCCACAGGGGATTCAACAACCATGATTTGCTGATAGCTAGTCGGTTGCAGGTGGTTTTTGTGGGAGGGACATTGTCATTCTGGGATTTAAATCTACAAAATGTGTAGAATTTGTTCACACTATTTTTAGTAGATTATCCCGAAAAGTGAAATACTGTTAGCCTGGAAATCCAGACCTAAATCTAAAAGATTAATGGTCTGGCGTCGACTAATGAAAATCGCCCAGCTCGAGGGGCGGCACCAAGCGTGCATTTGAAAATCTCACTGCACGCAATTGGATGACACTACGACCAATCACAACAATAAACCCCAGCTACCAGCGGAGCTAACCTTATTAGACATTCTCTGATTATACTCTTACCGTATCCGGTCGGCGAAACAGCAAAAACGTCCTTCTTGCAAAGGAACGATTCGAGCGGCGTCTTCTGTTCCTGTTTTAGATAAAAAGCCAAGTCTAACTCGATCATTGTAGCGGCCAAAGCCGTTTCAAACAACTGGTGAGCAACTATTTTAACAACTGTTAAAATAAACAACTATCATTTATTTTATTTCCTTTCTGAAATGTCATGTCAATTATGAATTTCTGGTGTAATGAAAGTGGTCATCTTTGATATTTCATACTACTTTCATACAATTGATATTTGAGCCACTCCTACAAGCTGTCGAATGAACAGGACGAACTGAGAGTCACACCTGTTGATAAATACGGTTGTCAATCGTAATTAAACTGTGACCACGTGAACAGTTTTTCTCTCTCCAAACACAAAAACACAGAAAAATAGCTGCAACCATTCCCAAGATGTATAAAAGCAAGAGAATGAGACAGGCAGGAAGGATACAAAGAAAATAAATAGCATTCAGTCAGGAGACAAAGGAAGGGAGAGACAATCACTATACCATCCCGCTCCTTCCGCCGTGTCTTCCTCGTGATCTCTCAGCAAGCCACCACCAGGTGTTACATAACTCTCTCTCTCTCTCACTCTCTCGCTGTGTTGATCTGTCTATCTCTCTCGCTTGCTCTTGGTCTCTATGCCAGCCACTCTCCCCCCCCACCCTCTGTCTTTTTCACACGTTCAGTTTCTCTCCCACTGGGAAACAGATTTTCAAGGCAGCCGTCTGCTCTCTACCTTCAGCACTCGCTGTCTACCCTCTGCCTCCCTGAGGTTTCGCTACACTTCTGGCATAATTACAGCAATTACTACAGTTTATACTAGTTATGTAAAAGTTCTCCCATGTGAGTGTGTGTTTTTATCCAACACGGTTGGGAGGAAAACACGTGAAAGTGTGAAGGGAATCAAAACGGACAGGAAATGAAGCACTCCCTCTTTCACTCAACTGAGTTTACTATGAATATTTGCAGTAGTTTTTTTTTGTTTTTTTAATAAATATACTTAAAGGAATGTCCAGGGTTCAGTACAGATTAAGATCCATTTAGTTCTATTTCTGTAAGTCTCTTATGCTTATGTATTTATTTGATCAAAAATACAGTAAAACCATTTTTCTGTTTGGATAACATTTTAAATATAATATATTCATGCATTTTCCGCATCATTACTACAGTTTTAGGTGTCACATGATCCTTCAGAGAGCATTCTAATAGGCTGATTTGGTGCTCAACATTTCTTATTATTAGTAAGAAATAATTGACATGTTGAATTATTAAAAAATCAGGCACTCCTCGGGTGGGCAGTATTTTCTAATAATTCAACAGACCAGTCGATTATTTCGCTTATTCTACGGTTACACTACACCTCAAGACATTGAAACGCATAACCCTAATTTCTTAATTTCTTCTGGGCATCTAATCCCACACCTCCGTTGCTAAATCCAAAATGTCATTTTAGAGCTAGTAAGGGAAGCTTCAGCCACTGATAGCAGACTAATAGTTATTAATGCAATTATTAGAGAGAGAGAGAGAGAGAGAGAGAGAGATTTAGCTTGTGAATTACCTGAATCTATGTTAAATCTCAGCAAAATAATTTGGTGATGTGAAAGGAGCATGCAATGCGGTCAAGACCTGCCTGGACCAACTTTAGCCGTGCATTTCCCTGAAAATAATAGTGCGCACCAGTTGGGTTCCGGAAGTAAAAACCCCAATCATTTTTGCCATAGGCAAAATTTATTTTAAACGGTAACTTATAAACCTTTAAAGACAGACCTACTGTGAGCTACGAGGTTGTTAATCCATGGTATTTGCTTATGCTTATGCCGAAGCCGTCAAGCCTGCATTATTTCAGCTTATTTTTAAAATAATAGTGTTTAACAGTTGAATTCCTGGTTAAAAACTACATTACCCATGATGCTGGACAGAAATTTACACCAGAGAGTCGAAAAGCAACACACTCCAAAATAGCTCTTTAGAACAGTTCTGTTCTTTAAACAATATCATATTATTTAACTATAAAAAAAGTAATAGAATGATACATCTGTCTATCTGTATATGGGGTTTCTTGAACATTTAGAATATGCCATATTTTGAGGATGACTCAACTGCCTTTCTCTGTTGTTTCCTCAGGGTACCACACTGAGGAAGAGTCTCCTTACACACTACTTTGGCAACCAGCGGCCCCACACCAAAGCCCTGGATTACAGCGGTGGGAGCAGTTCTTCATCTGGAGGTCTGGGACAAAGATGACCATTAGAAGAAACACTGTCCGCTCACCATATACATCCTGACTCAACAGTGTTTCTGTGTGTACATGTGTGTATAGGTGGCTCTCCTGGGCAGGACTCTGATAAGCCAGGCACTAGCGTAGCAGACATCCAGTGTGCGCTGGACAACGTGGGAGCGTCCGAGCTGGTCATCGACCTCATCGTCAGCACTAAGAATGACCGTATATTTGAGGAAAGCATTCTGCTGGGCATTGCACTGCTGAGAGGAGGGAATACACAGATTCAGGTATATAAAGGTGATGTTACACATTCACAACATGCCATCCACAAGATCCAGATGATGTCATTTCCTTCATGTCTCCCTGCAGAACTCTTTCTTCCATCAACTGCACAAGCAGAAGAAGTCTGAGAAGTTCTTCAAGGTCTTCTATGACCGGATGGAGCAGGCTCAGAAAGAGATCCGCTCTAGTGTGTCAGTCAACATGTTTGAGCTCAGCTGCAGGAAGAGAGAAGAGGAAGGAGAAGGCTCTGGAATCAGATATAAGAAAGGTGTACTTCCACTTTCTTTCATTAGAAAAATGTTTTTTTAAGACCACGGAAGGTGAATATGATGAAAAGTATGAAATGTTGGGTCATATTTCACCCCAAAATTAACAGAACAGTATAATAATATTTTACTTTAAGGAAATCAAGGAAGTTATTTATTTATACATTTATTTCTTTATTTTCTTATTATATATTTTTTTCTTCTTTTTTTTTCTTCTATTTTCATTTTGAGATTGATTCGGGAATGTTTCTTTGTATGTTTTCAGAAGTTCATGCTTCATACTGAAATACTGTAAATGAGTTCAGAGATAATTCAGTAGATCTAAAGATTTGCCATGGATAACAGATTTATTTATTTCAATACAAGGTTGATAAATGGTCTGAATGAAAATTCTGGATGCTCTTGGCTGAAAACTGAAAATGCTTTTTAAAAAGGATTAATTTTTTATTTTAAATTAGCTTTTTTGTATAAGTGTATTAATATTATACTTTATAATGATACTGAATTTAAAAAATACAAGCTAATACAATAAAATAACCACACTTTTGTTGAAAGTAACACTATAATTGGACAGAATATATATTAATATTAAATATCAATGTATTATTCTATATTTGGTTCTATGCAACAGAATCAGATTTAACAGATTTATTTTTTTTACCAATTATTCAAATAATATAAAGTCCTACAAAGCTTTTATTATCAGAGCATGTGAGCAGATCAGTGAACGAGAGGCTAACGTCGTTTTCCCAGTGTTTCCCAGCATGGCTATACCACACCATCTTACAGCATATTAGGGCTATTGCAGTCAGAAACAAGTATAGACCTACTACTTCATAGAAATTTCATGTTGGCGCATTGTTTGAGCAGTCGTTGCTTTTCCAATGAGAATGAGCGGTACATGGGTGGGCCGTAAGCAACTGAGCTTTGCACATGCATAGAGCGGAATATCGAGCAGAGCGTCACAACTCGCAGTGACAACGGCTAGAGCGAGAGTGAAACTTGAGCACTGAACACTGAGGGGCGGGGAGGCATATATTTTCGGCCGTTTTTCAAAATGTCATTTTCAGTTTTAGTCTCTTGCTGAAAATAGAGATGTGTCCTAATTGCAGTGTTCTGCTTTATCATGTTTAGACCTAAAAAGAATGACCTAGACTCTCTAAATGATGTGCTATGTCTGAACTAGAAGTATGTCATTGGTCCTGTGAAAAGCCTGTTTATCACAAACAAGTGTGCCTTAATGCAAAGCTAACCATGTGATTGCAGTTCAGGCCTGAGGCAGCGTAAATGAAGGGATAGTCAGGCATATGAATAGTATCTGTCCCCATTTCAACTGCTGTGCTCCATATCCTGTCACATGAGGTCATGTGAGGGGTAGCTGGCACTTTATCAAAGGCCTGCTGTTAAAAAGCAGGGTTTTATTTAACACTTCTCATCGAGAGAGGAAAGATATCAAATTCGCCTAGTCGAACGGGGTAGTGCACAAGACATGATTGTTTGATAAGGAGAAATGTTGTTGACAGTTACATGGCAATTAAGTTTTGAATAATAATATTCAAATGTGCCTTAATATGTATCCAAAAACAACAAAAAATATCTATTCCTTTCAAAAGGAGTCCCTACGACTTAGTATGGATGACTTTGAATTGGTATATCAATTATCTAGCATGCTGAAGAGAACTCAATCAGTATATCCTGCAAGAATTTGTCATTTATTGAAGATATAAATACATTGTTGGCTATTTCTTGCCACTATAGACATTAAGGGGGGCTAAGTCTATCAATATCGGGTTTTCAGTTATCAAGTTTAACATTTCACATTTGCATGTAAAGTTTTTACGTTTAAGGATTTGCACTTAGTTTTGGGACTTAAAATTCATTGTTATGCACTAGGTCAACAAGAGACTTGTCATTGAGTGAATCAATCACTAAGTCAGTTCCTCAACCGATTTGTTTAAACACTGATTCACTCATGATTGAGTGATTCATTTGCTTAAGCAAATCATTCAGTAGTACTGATTCATCAGATTGTGTCTGGTTTTATTTGAAAATATTTGTTATAGCTTGTAATATTGTCTCTGAGTTTAAGTTGTTAAATATTCTATAACAACCTGATTGAACTATAATATAAAAGTAATACCAATAAATATCAACCTGTGGCTTTATGCTTATGACCGAATGACAGCTCTTGATTGTGTGATATATTGCTTGATGTTGTGATATTAATAAATATATTTTATCAAAAGTACTTCCAGGTACAGTACCTAGTATGGATGACAGATTTTGAATTTGAATTGACCTTTGAATAATGTTTTGCAAATGTTCTTTAATATTACATCCCATTCAATGTTGTTATAGTTAACTAAAAAAGATTAAAAATTAAAAATAATTTTCAGTTATTGAAATACAGCTGAAATAAAATATAAATATTTAATGAAATACTTAACTTAAACTTGAAATGTTTCCTTGGCTAATAACTGAAACTAAATAATCTGCAACAATTAATAAAAAAATACAACTAAAACAAATATAAATGAAAGCTAAATAGAAATATATTTGTAAAAAATACCTAAAAGTAATATAACTGATAAAAAATCACTTAAATTTAGTTAAAAAACTTAAACAAAAAAAATTAAATATAAAAATAAAAGCTAATTCAAGATATTGATGAATACTAAATAAAACTGATTACGTAACAATTTAATAATCAGAAGTTCGTTCTTTCTTCTCTTATGAAGTTCGAGACTCCTTACACCTCAGAGAAGAGATGCGGGGTCAGCTTAAAGATGCCTCCTCGGTCACCTCAAAGGCCTACAGCATCTTTCGCCGGGATCTGGACCCCGAGATGGAGCCGATGGGGTCGGGACAGGACGGGATGGAGGAGGTGGTGGAGGAGACTCAGATGAGCCAGGCCATCACAATCATGAAACCAATCCTTCGCTTCCTTCAGCTGCTCTGTGAGAATCATAACAGGCACTTGCAGGTGGGTGATACAAATCTTCTATAATTTTTATTCGTCCAATTTTTCTCAGCCTTAGTTTGTTTGACTGTAAACCATTCCAGTGTGCTTAGAAGTGAAAACCAGCAATGCTGCCTTTACAGTGTCAAAAATCATAGGGCTTTAAATTAGTGCTTTTCCATTGTGAGAACAAAAAAAAAATTTTGTTGTGCAGATAAACATCTCAAGGGACCCCTGACCTAGTTATGGACGAGTCTGTCTGAACTGAGATACTAATTACTGCCACTCAGGACTCGACTTGAGTTATTAATCAAAATCTTTCTGTTCTCTTGTATACAGAACTTTCTGCGAGATCAGAGCAACAAAACCAATTATAACCTGGTGTGTGAGACGTTGCAGTTTCTTGACTGTATCTGTGGCAGCACAACGGGAGGACTGGGGCTGCTGGGGCTCTACATTAATGAGAGGAACGTAGACCTGGTCATACAGACGCTTGAGACCATCACTGAGTACTGCCAGGGTCCTTGCCATGAAAACCAGGTATGGATTGAAACATCATCTTCATTGGATAATGGGGAGAAGTCCAAGTGTTAGATTTGGTACCAAAATGTATTTATTTCTAGCTTTATTAAAGATTCAAAAATAAGTCTTTTCTACATGTCTAAGACTTTATAAATAATAGTTTGGTATCTTAGATTGTGTATTTCCTCCTCCGCAGTCATGCATAGCAAGGCATGAGTCAAACGGCATTGACATCATCATCGCGCTCATTGTGAATCCAATTGATCCGTTGGGAAAGAACCGACTTGACCTTGTACTGGAGCTGAAGGTACTTGTTTGTTTGCAGTTAATCACGTAGTTTGAATAAGGAGGCAATTGATGTATAATACAATTTTACAGAGAGCAAATTGTTTTGAAGCATTGCAAATTTTTGATTTGGCATGTAAAAACATCTGCACTTTTAGCTCCAGGAGAAAAATGTGTGAATATTCTTAACTTCACAGTCATTTATTTTTAAAAGGCTCTTTTCTTTACAATTAACTATCAGAACAATGCATCTAAACTTCTCTTGGCCATCATGGAGAGTCGTCATGACAGCGAGAATGCGGAGAAGATCCTGTACAAGATGAGACCCAATGAACTGGTGAGCTAATCAGTTGTGCATGTGCATTCAATAAATATGCTTTAGATCATCTTTTATCGGCCAAAACATGTCTGTTCTGTGCTATAAATGCAGTAATGTTCTGATGTCACATCTACAGGTTGATGTGATGAAGGAGGCTTACGTTCAAGGAGAAGAGAGTGAGATTGATCAAGAGACATCAGATCAGATCAAACCTAAAGATGTTGGCCACAACATCTTCATCCTGGCCCATCAGGTAAGATTTAGATGTTTAATGTGAGCTACCAAGCAGGTCTGTGTTTACATCAGGGGTACTTACAGTAGAAAGACTTACATTTTGCTTTGTTAAACCTATGATAACTAATCAGGGTTAATAGCATTGATTGGTGCAGATTAAGGGTACTTGAGCATAATGAAAAGGTTGGGAAACGCTATCGAATGTGACACAATATAACATTTAGTGATAGAACACACTGCAATATCTTTTAAAATTACAAACCTACTGAAGATAACGGAGGATTAGATAGTGATATTGAAAGTTTGCAAGTAGTTCAAGATGCTTTTCAGAAAAATCAAAAAATCCCTCTGAAGAAGGGTTAAAGGGATAGTTCACTCAAAAATGTTTTCATTAATTACTCACCTTCATGTTGTTCCAATCCCGTAAGACTTTCGTTCATCTTTGGAACACAAAATGAGGATCTTTTTGATGAAATCTGAGAGCTTTCTGTCCCTCCATTGACAGCTACGCAACTACCACTTATATGTGAATAAAAGCCTAAATTCAATCTGTTCATCATATAAAGGGATCGAGTCACTTCAGAAAATGTGGGCTAAAATGTGGAGGGACAGAAAGCTCTCAGATTTCATTAAAAATACCTTAATTTGTGTCATTTTCGAGTAATTAATGACAGAGTTTTAATTTTTGGGTGAACTAACCCTTTAAGGCCTCTTGTGAGGAAATTCTCAATCAAGTTGTGCATTTCTCAGTTTCAATCTTCTCTTTCACTTCCACAGTCTCAGCCATCTGCCAGACAGTTTATATCTGTCTAACTGGCTGCTTTCATAATGACATAACTTCAGGTGTTCATCTATCTCTGTTTTTTCAAACACAAATCACATTACACAAACGATGAGAGAGAACTCTAGTACAAGTATGTATAGTTCTCTCACTGTTAGCTTTGCTGGAATAATATACACTCACCTAAAGGATTATTAGGAACACCTGTTCAATTTCTCATTAATGCAATTATCTAATCAACCAATCACATGGCAGTTGCTTCAATGCATTTAGGGGTGTGGTCCTGGTCAAGACAATCTCCTGAACTCCAAACTGAATGTCAGAATGGGAAAGAAAGGTGATTTAAGCAATTTTGAGCGTGGCATGGTTGTTGGTGCCAGACGGGCCGGTCTGAGTATTTCACAATCTGCTCAGTTACTGGGATTTTCACGCACAACCATTTCTAGGGTTTACAAAGAATGGTGTGAAAAGGGAAAAACATCCAGTATGCGGCAGTCCTGTGGGCGAAAATGCCTTGTTGATGCTAGAGGTCAGAGGAGAATGGGCCCACTGATTCAAGCTGATAGAAGAGCAACTTTGACTGAAATAACCACTCGTTACAACCGAGGTATGCAGCAAAGCATTTGTGAAGCCACAACACGCACAACCTTGAGGCGGATGGGCTACAACAGCAGAAGACCCCACCGGGTACCACTCATCTCCACTACAAATAGGAAAAAGGCTACAATTTGCACGAGCTCACCAAAATTGGACAGTTGAAGACTGGAAAAATGTTGCCTGGTCTGATGAGTCTCGATTTCTGTTGAGACATTCAGATGGTAGAGTCAGAATTTGGCGTAAACAGAATGAGAACATGGATCCATCATGCCTTGTTACCACTGTGCAGGCTGGTGGTGGTGGTGTAATGGTGTGGGGGATGTTTTCTTGGCACACTTTAGGCCCCTTAGTGCCAATTGGGCATCATTTAAATGCCACGGCCTACCTGCGCATTGTTTCTGACCATGTCCATCCCTTTATGACCACCATGTACCCATCCTCTGATGGCTACTTCCAGCAGGATAATGCACCATGTCACAAAGCTCGAATCATTTCAAATTGGTTTCTTGAACATGACAATGAGTTCACTGTACTAAAATGGCCCCCACAGTCACCAGATCTCAACCCAATAGAGCATTTTTGGGATGTGGTGGAACGGGAGCTTCATGCCCTGGATGTGCATCCCACAAATCTCCATCAACTGCAAGATGCTATCCTATCAATATGGGCCAACATTTCTAAAGAATGCTTTCAGCACCTTGTTGAATCAATGCCACGTAGAATTAAGGCAGTTCTGAAGGCGAAAGGGGGTCAAACACAGTATTAGTATGGTGTTCCTAATAATCCTTTAGGTGAGTGTATGTTATGGCAAACTCTTGCCATAGTTTTCAGTGATATTTTTGTTTAAAATTCAGGACTTTTACGCAGACCCTGTGGCTATTTTAGATGGACATTGGTTTGAGAAACACTGGCATATGGCTATATGATCTAGTTGGGGAGATTCTACTTCACTTGGACCATTTGCACAATGTTTGTCAGTCTCATTTCCCTGTGTAAATTATCACTATTAGAAAACAAGCAGGGCCTGAGGACATAATAGTCGAGCGGAGAAAGAAGGAGAGGGAGTCAAAGGAAAGGAATAATCCCTTATTTTCAAATTTCACAGACACTGAGAAAGAAATAAACAGAAATTACTTTAAAGGGGACCTAATATGCAACATTAACTTTTTTGTACACAACCATAATGGTGAAAATCCACCTACTCCTTTTTTTTATATTCCCTATAAATCATAAACAGTGTATTAAAATGAGTTGTTCGCATTTTCTACACATTGTGACGTAAAGACTGGTGGTCCCAAGACTGGTGACAGAATCTAACCTATTCGCTCCCCTAAGTGAGCTGGGGGGCGGATGGTTTGAAATGTCAGTTTTGGCCACAATTAAAAATGGAAATTTTTAAAAAGTTTATTCAACAAGGCAATTGTTTGAATTGATGTGAACTTATGTTCATGAGAGAACGCTCTGTAAACATTCTTTGATTGTCACAGAAATGTGTGTAAATTTACTTTGTTCCTCAGGAAGTTAAATTGAATAGTGATACTGTAAACGGTTTTGACAAAGAACATTCCCATGTCCTTTTTTCCCATTGTGGTTTCAATTTCTTTTTGTTTGCTCAGCATTGTTGGCGTGTTTTTTTTTGTTAGCTACAGTGCTGAAAAACAACTGCCAAATACAAGATCCTCCTGTGTTTACTGGGAACATGACAAAGTAAATGACATTATTTGCTGTCAGTTTAGCTCTCAATTGCGTGTCTTGCTCTCTTCCAGCTCTTATAAACCTATTCCTGATGTTACTGTAGCTTTGATCTGAAATGAAAAGAACACTGTAAACATTTTTGGCTTAGACCTCAGTGAGGAGACGAAGTGATTTCACCTTCTTAGCGTCTCAATGCGCACATCTTTTGTGTTCTTTCAGCGCGTACGAAAACAAGCATGTAAATCCCTCGCTCCTATTTACCGCGTTAAGGCCATTATGCGATGAAGGAAAGGAGGGTGTGGAATGATTGCTTGTTTGTCTCAAGGACTTGTCCTTGTTTGAGGTTACAGAGTGACCGTCTGCCTTTTTAGAAAGACTGGTTACTTCAATAGACTGAGCAGCCTTCTTTATGTATAAACTACCTTGTTTTTTAAGGAGATGGTTCTTTACTTAAATGAATTGCTTGGATCTTGCAGAGTGATATTGATCATTCGTTGCCCTTTGATCCCGTCATCTGTTGGAAATGATTTTCAGAGCGCTGTTTTTGATTAGGTTGTCTCTGCATGCTGTTGTCTCACTAAGGAATCTTGGCCACATCACTGTGGGTATTCAGTCATAAAGATGAACATCAGAGTTCTTCGGCTTGGGCTGATCTTAAAATGTTTTGATTTTGAAGTAATCCGGTTGATCAGTCCTGACCTCTTATGAATTGACTGAATTGACTAATGAATTGCAACCAGTGGTTGCATTGGCATTATGAAACTTCTAAATCGCTAATGTGATTTGCTGTCAGCCAAATCTCCAATGTGTCACTAATAGATTAATGGTGTTCCTGCAACTTCAAGCACTTTGTCTCAGAGGCTGACTTTTATTAAAACTAACAAATTGTAGCATTTTTTTCTCTTTTTTGTTTTTGCTATTTTTCAAATGTTTAGATTTTGTTGATGTACCATTGTCTCAGTCAGACTTTAAATTTTAAACTAAGAAAATCCATTATAAGTAATGAGTTATGAGTTATTACATCTAAATCTACATCTAAATAAAATAAACCATTTCAATATTTATTTTGTGAAAATTATATATATATATTTATATACAAAAATTAATAGCATATATATATATATATATATATATATATATATATATATATTTTTTTTTTTTTTTTTGTGTGTGTGTGTGTGTGTGTATATATATATACACGTGTTTTTTTTACACACATTATGACTCCCTCAGTTGTAGCATTATTTCCACCACATCAAACATTTTTTTTACAAACTTTTACGAAAAAAAGATAAATATCACTTGAAAACACTCTTCTTTTTTTTGATTGTCCATCATTTTCAATCATGTTGGAATTTTTATTTAGTTATGCAAAAAGTTTTTAAAAATATGCAAATTACAAAAAATTAAAAATTACAATTAGTTAAATTCAATTAGTTGCATAATAATTATTTAAAGGGCTAGTTCACCACAAAATGTTGTTATTCACAATATTTGGATGAATTTTGTTTTGTATGT
This sequence comes from Rutilus rutilus, assembly GCF_951802725.1. NCBI lineage: Eukaryota > Metazoa > Chordata > Actinopteri > Cypriniformes > Leuciscidae > Rutilus > Rutilus rutilus. The sequence continues at coordinate 37,145,602 of NC_140213.1, forward strand.
TAGGTATCTTGCTACTGTTCTTGTCCATTTTGCTTTTACTTAATAATTGTGTATTGGCATACATAAAATTCTAGCTATGAAATTAAATTTAGCAAGACAAAAATGTGCTAGCAGTTTATTACAAAAATGTCATTTCCACATTCGTCATTTTCATTAAACAATGTTATAAAATGTAACGCATAATTTGATGTAAGGTGAAAATGAAACTGTGGTGGAATGTTCATGTTTTTAAGCAAAAATGACAGAATTCACCTGCACAGGATGTATGTCCACTGATGGACATTATTAGTAGACAAAAACTAATAACAAATTTAAACTTGTAAGACAAATTCCACATATTTGAAGAATCATCCTGATATGGAACTGTTGTTTCTGAATCTGTTGTGTTGACTGAAGTGTTGTTTTATGATCAGTTGGCACGCCACAATAAAAACCTCCAGCAGAATTTGAAACCTGGCCTAGACCCCAGCATCGAGGGAGAGACAGCGCTCAGATACTACGCCAACCACACAGCTCAGATAGAGGTACGACAATTTGAGAGTTTTAAGATAACTACTAAATTGAATGGCTTTTCTGTAACTTTATTATGACACATTTGATGACCTATTTACATATCGTTGCTTTTATCAGAAATTTAAGTCAAAGTGTATTATTTAAACATGATTTATTACTGATCTTCCCAAAAAAAAAAAAAAACGTTTTTTTTTTTTTTTTTTTTTTTTAGATTGTTCGTCATGATCGCACAATGGAGCAGATCGTGTTTCCTGTGCCCAACATCTGTGAGTACTTAACAGAAGAATCAAAAGTGCGAGTATTCACCACCACAGAGCGAGACGACCAGGGCAGCAAGGTCAACGACTTCTTCCAGCAGTTTGATGACCTCTACAATGAGATGAGGTGGCAGAAGAAAATAAGAAGTGGGTTGTTTTTACTTTGCTCAAATGTAACAATTTATCACAAGTTCGAGTCTGTGCCAGAGTTATTATACTGATGTATTGGTGTGTGTTTGCAGATAATGCACCACTTTTCTGGGTGTCAAAACATATATCTCTATGGGGTAGTATCTCCTTTAACTTGGCTGTGTTGATCAACTTGGCTGTGGCTCTTTTCTACCCATTTGGAGATGATGGAGATGAAGGTACGGCTTTGATTCTTGATATCTAAAAAGTTGCATAATTATGGCCCTATGATTTCCGTGGCACGAAACACAAACGGAATCTATTCATAAAAATGCAATTGACTGTATAACATGGAATGTTACTGAATTTAGCAAAAATTGGATAAATAAATCAAAAGTACACATCAAATCGTATATGGACTAGTGTCTGTGAATATTAAATTTAGATATGAATTTTGCATGTTCTGTGTGTCTCTGTGTGAATTAGCGGCACAGTTTAATCTGCTACACATACTCAAGTACACAACGTAGTGTTTTTGTGAAGTTTCATATAAACTTCTCTAGAGCTGCTCTGAGAGTCACTTAATCCAGCATTTCACCTTTTCATTTAATAAAAACTAAGCTCTTTAATACAAACTGCTAAAATAAAGTTTTGGTTTAACTTGAACAAATTATGACAGAATTATATATTGTACAGTAGAATGTACTTCTTAAAGTACTAATTACAATAATAATAATAATAAAAAGTTTTCAAAACATTATTTTAAAAGTATATCACTGTTTTTCATCCATGTTTTAAATGAAACCTCTTTAATTGCAAACCTCTGTTGTGCAGCACTTTGTTTGCAAAAAAGGTTACTTTGATTACCGCAGTTTTTGATAAAACATTTTTTTAAATGGAATTTCTGAAAAAATACAGCACATTTCAAATGGCATCCTTGTTGTTAAAATTTTAATAAATTATTAAAATTATCCTTTAAACCATTAAAATGGGATCCAGAAAAATTTAAATGGAAAACACTGAAATCAGTTTATTTTAATTTGTACAAATTCTAAGGGTCATTACGTCATAATGATATTGTTTTATCTTCATGCAATTCATTGTTTTGTCTGTTAGGTATCTTGCCTCCATTCTTGTCGGTATTGCTTTGGGTGGCAGTGGTCGTGAGCACCTTCACATTGTTTGTTCTTCCACGGCGTGGAGGTATCCTGGCGTTCCTGGTCACCGTCATCTTCCGCTCTATATACACGCTGGGCTTAGGACCCACACTGCTGCTTCTGGGGGCCGCCAACGTAAGGCAAATTCATTACAAACCATTCACGCTTCATTTAGCCCGTCAGCATTCAGCGTCCGTGAACTGATTAAGTGTCAAAGTGTTTTTTTCATTTATAAACCAACCGAACTTCTATTAAAATAGACCATCCACTAACACCTCATGTCCGCTGATTAATCGTTAATACCTATTAATTACAAAAAGCCGCTCGATATCTGGCTAAATATGAAAGATGTCAGCAGAGGATCTAGCGTTGCCATTTTGCATCAGTGTCAGTTACATGTATGATGACAGAAGCGGCTGATGTGCTTGATGTGCGTTCAGATAAAAAATGAGAGTGATTTCATGCCTCCCTCTCAGCCAAATGGAGCTCCAGCCTTCAAACTGCTGACACGTCCCTCTGTTGTGTCAGTCTGTTTGCGTCTGTTTAAGCTGGCGTCTCCTCAGCCATTATGGCACCACATGAAGGACCAACAGAGACATGTGCTGAAACAGATTCTAGAAGTCTGGGATACTACAGTAGATGCCACTCGCCACATCTTCCTAGTAGTCGCCACAAACCACGTTTATCCTCGCTGCAAGTGCAGACCGTATATATTTTCTTTACCTTGCTCATGGGTTTGAGTAAGTACTAGCTTTCTAAGTGACACATGAATTTGCTCTAAATTCAAGGCTTAAGGCCTGTTTACACCTAGTCACTTCATGCATGTTTACTGATCAGATTGACTGTAGCTTATAACAAGCTCACACGTTTATTAAAAAAAAAAATTGGGAGGAGTAAAATTTACATATGTGCCTCCCAATAGCCAGATGCATTTACACTTGTCCAGTTTCGTCTGGAATGAGTCTCATACCACCTCCTGAAGTGGTGTGAGTGATCGAATATATATATATATATATATATATATATATATCCATCTCGAAAGCGTTTCAGAGGGCATTAACAACTGGTCTCCTCACGATTGGATAGCTATCTGATCAGGAAAAATTTAAACGCATGACCACTGACCAGGTATAAACAGGCCCGTATTTACTTACTTCGAAGATAACAACAAAGGATATGGAAATATTTTCCTATCATTTAAAAGATATTTAATTAAAAGCCTATTTTTCCCCAACTATGCATGATTTATATGGTTTAGGTGCATTATATTATTTGCATTTATCGTTTTCTTTGCCATGTGTGAAAGGTGTTTGTATTGAAGGATGTTTTAATGTGATTGTAAGGATCTATTGCTGTCGGGTAGCATTATCTTCTAATGTCTTCTCACAGCTGCTGAATAAAATCGTGTTCCTGGTTAGTTTTGTGGGAAACCAGGGCACGTTCACACGAGGGTACAAAGCAGTTATCATGGACATCTTCTTCCTTCTGCACGTCGGTTACGTCATCGTGTGCATGCTGGGTCTGTTCGTGCATGAGTTCTTCTACAGTATCCTGGTACGATTTCACACTTTTTGCAATATAATTTTTTTTAATAAATGAAATTATTGATTTAATTCTGTTTTGTTTTTTGTATTGTTTTTAAAGTGGGGTCCAGGGATGCTTCCTTTGAGAGAAAAAAATCTCAATGTATTTTTATGGCTGTCAAAGTTGTTAGCTTAGGATATTAATTAAATAGATAATACAATCATTTAACACATTACTATTACAGTCTAAAAACTGGCCAGAAATTATGAGATTGGTTACAATTAATTTTATTCTATTGACAGTGCTAGTTTTAACAGTAAGAAATAAAAAACAAATGTTTTTGTATACACAGATTTTATTGAATGTTTATAAAGGTTCACTAAGGCTGCATTTATTTGATCAAAAATACAGTACAATCAGTAATATTGTGAAATATTACAATTTGAAATAAACGTTTTCTTTTTTAAATATATTTTAAAATGTAAATTATTCCTATGATGGCAAAGCAAATGGTCAGTATCATTACTCCAGTCTTTAGTGTCACATGATCCTTCAGAAATCATTTTAATATGCTAATTTGGTGCTAATGAAATTATTATCATTATTAACAGTTGTGCTGTTTAATATTTTTGTGGAAACCGTGATACCTTTTTTTTTCCAGGATTCTTTGATGAATAGAAAGTTCAAAAGAACAGCGTTTTAAATAATAAATGAGTTTACATTGCTCTAAAATATTGTCAATTTTAATTCATTTAATGCAAATGTAATAATTTATTTTGACTTCAGAACAATGATAATTTAAAATAATTAAAATTATTTATTTTTGAAACATGTTTTTATAATATTCCTCTTTCTTTCCTTCTTCTCTAGTTGTTTGATCTTGTGCGTAGAGAGGAAACGCTCCTAAACGTGATGAGGAGTGTGACAAAGAACGGCCGCTCCATCTTCCTCACAGCTGTTCTGGCTATCATCCTTGTCTACCTCTTTTCCATTGTGGCCTTCCTCTTCTTTAAAGATGACTTCCTTATGGAAATAGACCGCCTCCCTTCTTTAAGTAAGCATGAAGTGTACATGATGTCCCTGTCACGCTCTTTGCTGTAATGGCCTCCTATCTTTCCAGCTGCACATTGCATAGAACTTGTGGTTTTGGTCTTTCGTTTCATATTTCCCAAATGTTCAGTATGGATGAAGTCATTATCATGTGCTAATGTGCAACCCTGCGTATCGTATATGTAAATGACTTGGTATGAATGGCAGTAAAATGTCTCTTTTAGTGAGAGTAGCACATCTGCGATGAATTCAGTATGTACATGTGGATGCGTGACGGTGAAGATATTCCGTGTATGTGTGTTTATATGAACACATGGCCATGTAGCGTTGTTGAGATAGGAGAGGACCTGCTAGCACATGGCACCTGTTGCATAACCCAGCAGTGGCCACACTCCCTTATATAATCACTTCCTCTGTGCACTGCAGCACTGCACAAGCACTGGGGACAGGAAAGGGACACGCATACACTGGAACACAACAAACATGATTTAATGAAGCTTTTCTATTGTGAAAAAAACGAGTGCTGTCAAATCGATTTAATCGCATCTAACATAAAAGTTTTTGTTTACATAATAAGTGTGTGTGTGTGTGTGTGTGTGTGTGTGTGTGTGTGTGTGTGTGTGTGTGTGTGTGTGTGTGTGTGTGTGTGTGTGTGTGTATGTATGTCTGTGTGTGTGTACATGTCTGTGTATATATACATATACACTCATATATACTGTATATATGTATAAATAATAAAATATGCACACACACACGCACATATATTATGTAAACAAAAACTTTAATGTTAGATGTGATTTAATCGATCACAAACGCATGCTATGAATGCAGATTTGAATGTTTTTACCAAAAAAAACCTCAATATTTGTTTGGTTTGTTTTTTAGAGAGGTCAAATGTGAAGGAGTCTATGAGCTGTGTGAGTGAGTCCTGTTCCAACTCCGCCTTTAGTTCTCACCATGGTAAGTCTGTATTTTCTCACATGGTAAGTCACCTCTGTATTTGTTTTTACAGTGGCAACGCCCCTGAAAGACTTTCTGGACAGTCAGGCCACACTTAATGTATGAACGTCCTTGAAATAGACAGCAAAATGTCAAACCAAGTGGCATTTAGTTCAAGAAATGGCGCATGAGCACAGTTTTCTGGCAAAGCATTGCACAAATAGAAGCTTTTAAATGATAACACAATAATACTGTGAGAAATGAAAATGTATTTGGACACTTTATGTTTTTTAGATGTTCTGAGAAATATTTTTGCAGATGCCACTTGGTCTGGTGTATTTTTTGGCTAATGTAATGACATTCATGCATTTTTAAAAGTGATTTAGGTGTTACTTAAATGATACTTTTTAGAACCACAGTTTGCGATATTGATGTCCCATCAAATGGGACTTCCATTGTACAGCTGTGCTTGTGTATTGTTTAAACTGTAAAATCCTGGACTCAAGGATTTATTTGTGTAGTTTGAATGTCGCATTGAGAAAGACATCAAGAATAATTTAGCATTTACTGTGCAGCACTGCAGTTTCTCTTTTGATTTAACCTCCGTCTCACCCTTAAGCTGAATGTTCTAGCATAAACTGCGTTACTGGTGGCATGTCGTGTGATTTGTGTGTGCGTGTGTGTTTATGGTTTTTTGAAGTGTATGTTTGTGAAAGGCTGGTCCTGTGTATTTATTATAGAGGTTAAGGTGCTGAGATGACCCGTGAGAGAGAGAGAGAGAGAGAGAGTGTGTGTGTGTGTGTGTGTGTGTGTGTGTGTGTGTGTGTGTGTGTGTGTGTGTGTGTGTGTGTGTGTGTGTTGAGGAGATGACTCATGTGCTGCTTTGTTCTGCTTTGCCCTGGGAGTCTTTAAAGATCACCTGTGCTTCTAGATATCAACACGTGCGCACTCTTTCTCTCACACGCTCACCCTCTTTCTTTCTTTGACCTCTCCCTCACTGTCTCGCATCTCTCTCTGTGTCCCTCATGTGTTCCTTACTTACCTTTCCATGCTCATTTCTTCATTCTTCCTGTCTTTCTTACTTTGTTGATGTGTCTTTTCTTAGTCTCTGCTCCTGCACAATTTCTTTTAAAAGCCTAATGGCCTTCTCAAACTGTGTATAAACATTACAGTGGGGTCCAAAAGTAAAAATCCCTGTTATTTGCATGTGATGGATAGATGAATAAATGGAATGATTGATTGATTAATTGGATTATTATTATTTATTAATATGAATAATTCTAAAAAGTTATAACTAAATTGTATCATTAAAAAAATGTAAATGCATAATTTAAAATGTAAATATTTCAAGAAATATATCTTATAAATTATAAATCTAAATAAAAAAAAATAAAAGTAAAAATATAGTTGTGAATATAATAATACAAATATAAACTGAATTATATAAATAAGTAAGATCCTCAATATAAAGTAATTCATCTGAATACATAATTATAAGTCTAAATATATAAATAAAAATGTAAGTAAAAATTCTGAATATATAGTTATAAACCTGAATAAATATTTATGAACCTGCAGAAATACTTAAAATATTGAATATGTAAATAAGTAAAAATCCTGAATATATAATAATTATTTCTGAATAGATAAGTAGAAAAAATAAAAGAATATATATATATATTCTTGAATATGTTTAAAACTGTTATGTTATCTATGTCTGTATATTTGTGTGTGTGTTCATCCCAGTGGAAGAAGCGGATGAAGATGACACAGAACGCGTGTGTGACACCCTGCTGATGTGCATCATTACGGTTCTGAACCATGGGCTGAGAAACGGGGGAGGAATCGCAGATGTTCTGCGCAAGCTCTCCAAAGAGGTGAACAGAATATCATCAACGCAACACATTCAGACATGAGATACACCAATAAATCCTTCGTGGCGTCACTAATACTGTCAGTATAATCCATGCAGGCATCTGTACATCATGCTTTTACAGACCCCTGCATTCGTTTTACACTCTCTCTGAGCATCTGTCTATATTCTTTGAAGCGTTGCAAAATCAGTTATGGCTGCTTCAAAGGGTCTGTCTGAGTCTTTTTTGTGGATGAAAACTACTGATCAATAATTTGATAAAAAAATAAATGAATTTAGGTCTTATTTTGTAATATTTCACTTTTACAGCTGAAACATCTAAAGTAAAATCTTCATTTATAACCCCCTCGCTGTTGCTCCTCAGGAGCCCATGTTCCCGGCACGTGTCGTGTACGACCTCTTGTTCTTCTTCATTGTCATCATCATTGTATTGAACCTCATCTTTGGTGTGATCATTGACACCTTCGCTGACCTGAGGAGTGAGAAACAGAGAAAGGAAGAAATTCTGAAGACCACCTGCTTCATTTGTGGTATGTCTTTCTTAAAGGGAACATATTATGAACAGGAGGTTAGCTAATCATAACAATGTTTGTGTCTATATTTTGTAGAATTTCTGAAATAAAATGAAAATGAATAGCAGGGTTCATGTGGTCTTTAAAAACGTGAAAATATGTGTCTTACAAAATGACTGGATCTTTCAGTAAAATTTATATGAATTGTTCTTTATACCTCAAAGTGGAAATCCTGGGATAAATTGAGTGCTATGATGGAGCTTAAAGAGGACCCATTACATTTTCAACTTTCTTTAGTGTGTAATGTTGCTGTTTGAGCATGAAAAAGGTCTACAAACCTACAAAGCACAAAGTCCAATTCAAAGGGACAGCAAATCTTCCAGGAACGTATACGTCACAGTATACCACATTTAAATAATTCCCGCCGAAGGCATACACACACAAGAACAAACAGGTGCGCGGCCTAGTTGAGTTACATTATTAGTGTATTGAAACTTGCAGTTATGGTAAAAGGTGTGACATTTACGAAACACACTCTAAGCAATTGGCCAATCACAACACACTGGTCCAGCAGACCAATCAGAGCACACTGTGCTTTTCAGAAGGAAGGTCTTTATAAGAGACCGGAACTAAACAGTTACTAAAAGACTGGAAAGAAGGCAACAATGTAAAATATGTGATAAATAATGTTTTTTGTTTGCAAAATTTCTTAGTGAGGGTCTGAAAATTGTCAAGTAAAACATTTGTTGCCTATTTTAATGCAGAAAATAAAATGCTACAAATGTGTAGAATATCATAGCTTTAAACGCAGGTATTTTCAACATCTGCACACCAGCGAAACATCTTCGAATGGCTTGGAACTAGCCAGTGGTGCGGCTGTAAGCAGATGTCATGCCCTGTCACATTCAGTTACTCTGACTGCCTTTGAATTTTTATATGAGGTCTGTGACAGGCCTTTTTATTTGATGGATTCAACTATGATCATGGTGACATTTACTCCACTGAAGAAGACATAAAGACCATGGTAGAGAAGAACAGATGTGGGGGAAAGTTTTATAGTGACTATAAACAGTGGAATACCATGAATAAACAAATTATTTTTCTTTGAAGAATCATTATCTTCTTATCTGCTCATTTTCAGGACTTGAGAGAGACAAGTTTGATAACAAGACCGTGTCGTTTGAGGAGCACATCAAGTCGGAGCACAGCATGTGGCACTATTTGTACTTCCTGGTCTTGGTGAAGGTGAAGGACCCCACCGAGTACACAGGGCCCGAGAGCTACGTGGCCCAAATGATTAAGGTTAGTCCTCTGGCACAGTTGTGATACATGGCACAGTTGGTACCATGATACAGTGACCCCTAAAATGTATTTGGACACTTTGTGTCTGTCAAACGTTATTGGATTTTTTTGTCCCCACGAGGAAAACAGCTTATAAATCAGTGATGTATAAAAAGTGATGTTTCTGAAAATGTAAAATTGCATACAATTTTCTGTGATGGATAGGTTTAGGGGAAGGGTTAGTGTAAGGGGATAGAAGACAGATTGTTCAGTATAAAAATCATTATGTCTATGAAAAGTCCCCATAAAACATGAAAACACTGTGTGTGTTTATATCTCTGTGCACTGTTTTCAGTTGACGCCAGCTAAAGGAGACCGTGAACTTCCTTAAAATAAGAGAAAGACTCCCTTGATGGCATTCCTAAAGTCTTTTGATGTGTGTGTGCTCTAATTTGTTTGTTTATGTTTGTGTGTGTGACCTTCTCTTGCTCCTGGTATCTCACAGAGCATACTGAAAGTAGTGTAGTAATTAAAGCCTTCGTTAAAGCTTTTTCTCTATAATAATGGGCTTAGTGGGACTAATGTTTATCGTGGAGGGTAGGAGAACAATCTCTGTGGTGTTATATGGCAATTTCATGTTTTCTGCACTAATGGTAGTGTGCAAAATTCAGAAAGGTTTATTAAAGGGTAAATTTACAGTTACAGCAGTCTATTAATATGGGTTTTACAATTCAAGACAATTAAAAATGATGCCTACTTACGCATATTTTTATGAAAATTAATTATAATTCAGTATTTTTTTAAATGGAGAAGTTGGAACAGGTTTTGCAGGAATACATCTGCAGGGAATCCCATTCACAGCTGAGTGTGCGAGCTCTGAAGAGTTTAAAATATAACATGATTGATTTGTTTACCATTTTTGGTTACTATTCATACAGTAATTCTTGAATGTGAGTTCATGTGTCATAATATACACTACCATTCAAAAGTTTGGGGTCGGAGAGATTTGTTATATAGCTCACCAAGGCTGCATTTATTTGATCAAAATATACAGTAAGAACTGTAATACTGTGAAATATTATTATTATTTAAAACAACTGATTATTAGTTTAAAATCTATATTTTAAAATGTAATTTTCCTTTTCAGCATCACATGATTCTTTAGAAATCATTCTAATATGCCGATTTGGTGCTCAAGAAACATCAATGTTGAAAACAGTTTGCTCTTTATGAAAACCGTGATGCTTTGATTAATATAATTTTTTGTAACATTATACATGTCTTGACTCTTTTGATCAGTTTAATGCATCCTTGCTGATTAAAAGTATATATATTTTTTCTTTTAAATCTAACTGACCCCAGACTTTTTCGGTAGTGTATATAAATGTAAAAAAAAAAATTATGTGTAGATCTTGGTACTGACAGAAAGGAGTGCAAACACTGTTAATCGGCTAGGCTTTAGCGGCAGATGCTGATAATCTGAGAATGGCCAAAGGTTGGTCAGTTTATCAGCCTGGCCTATAAAATGGCATATTAGTAGACTGATGATTGGGTTCAGTGGAAATCTACAGAGCTTTTCTGCTGGATACTGCATGCTCAGAAGCCCTGCTGATGACACATTGAGTTCTACAGTATAGTACTACATTAACTAATTACTGTGTGTTGCTACAAACACAAGGGCCCTTATTAAAGCTGTGATGGGAGAGTTGAGACATGGGGACGCATAACTAAGTGAGACAAGTTTAGTTGTTTAGTTTCATCAGTGTTGTTCTGTCTCGTGTAAGGATGGGTTAGGAAACAGTAACTGAATGCAAAACACTACAGCCTGGCTCTGACACTTTTTGAGCACAGCAGTTTCAACTGCAGGTTTACATCGAAGTGCGTGTGTGTGTTTGTGTTTGTGAGATTATCACTCACAGGCTGCTGGAAAAAGAGTGTGAGCAGGTACTGCACCAGTCACAGCATTATGTAACCCATCTCAAGTGGCCTGCTATTAGCTCAGCCTATCCTCACACGTGCTCTCCTGTCCCACACACACACACACACACCTGCCACGCCACTCATTATCACACAGTGAGTCAGGCGTCTCCTTGGCAACACGGTCGTCATGCACTGTCGGCAGGAACGAGAAAAAAAAAAAAAACTCTTCGGCCTCTAGACTTGTGATCAATGCAAGTTCAAAGGTCACGCATTCACCGTTGTATCCGTTTCTCCCAGCTGGGCGTCTCAGGATGCGCGTGTGTGTGTGTGTGTGTGTGTGTGTGTGTGTGTGTGTGTGTGTGTGTGTGTGTGTGTGTGTGTGTGTGTGTGTGTGTGTGTGTGTGTGTGTGTGTGTGAACAGATGACTGCAGGAGTGCGTGCGCAGCGGCTGGCCATACTAATCAAACTGATTATTGCAATCATGCTGCTATTTCCAGAGCCGAGTCGATGGCAGCGCTCTGAAACTGCCTTTCCATTGCAAAACAGCATCTTTATGATGATGAGAGACGAGGACACGTGATCGAACGATCATGCTGTCTGTCAGATGGGAAAAGAACTTTAATGGCACTTTAATGACAGTCGAAACACCTTTCCCACACACTAGTCTGCAGCAGTGTGCTTGCGCCAAAGCGTATATGTACGTTTGTGAGGTGTTAGCTGCCATGTTATTAGGCGCTTTGATGTTAAAATGCTTTCTTCTATATACCTTAATGAGAAGCCAATGAGAAGTAATCCATTTGCAGGTTGATTTGGCTTGATTTGGTTGTTTGTTTGGGGTCTGTAAGATATGTTTTTTAAGGAAGTCTCTAATTCTCACCAAGGCTGCATTTATTTGACAGTAAAAACTAAGCTTGTGAAGTATTTTTTTTTTTACAATTTGCAGTATTTGTTTTCTAATATATTTTAATTTATTTCTGTGATGGTAAATCTGAATTTTCAGCAGCCATTTCTCCAGTCTTCAATGTCACACAATCCTTCAGAAATCATTCTAATATGCTGATTTGCTGCTCAAGAAACATTTCTTATTATTATCTATGTTAAAAACAGTTGTGATGCTTACATTTAAAAAGTAAAATAATTGTAAGATTGTAAATGTCTTTTTGATTAATTGAATGTACCCTTGCTGAAGAAAAGTATTAATTTCTTAAAGGGGACCTATCATGCAAAATTCACTTTTAAATAGTTTCTGAACATATTGTCTCTGCAGTGTGTGTACACAAAAATCCATCTACTCCGTTTGTTATTTTTATTCCATAAATCTTAAACCGTGTCTCAAAATGAGCTGATCAGGAATGTACTCCAATGTGACATCACATTGGAACAGGACCCGCCCACGACTGGCGACGGAATCTGCCCTATTAGCTTAGCTCCTCCCCTCAGTGAGCTCAGCCCAGAACATTTAAAGGTGCTCTAAGCGATGTCGGGAGACATAACTTCTTGTTGACGTTTGAATTGTTGTCAAACAAAACGGAGGCTAGCTAGACCCTCCCTCCTCGTCATCCCGTCTCCTCCCTCCTCCCCTCCCTTCCGGCATAAAGGAAAGTCAAAGTATTCACTACAAACAAAGTTGAGTTTTACTGATACTTCATTCAATGTGTAATGTCGCCAAGTTAGATAAATGCTTTTATATATTGCAGAACAGAATGCAGAAAAAGAGAAACATTATCTTAAAATCGTTTTTCCACCTGAGGTTATATAACTATAGCTCCCATACAAGGACGCAATAATAGCAAGATAACGTTAGCTTCGCGTTTCCCAGTGAGCATAAACAACGGCGGCGTCGTAAACAAATTTAGTCAAAGTTGTCAATAGCCTATAAATGAACATTCAAATTCATAACAAACAGTGGGTGAAAACAATCATTCACACAAATTGTCGCCCTACTGTGAATTTGCTTGATCATTTACAATAGAGATTGATCGCTAGCTGCTAGAAATATATGTTGTATTCACCAAAGTTAACGCTGACTGCATAGTTCTAGCTAATTACATCCTTGTGTTGGTTTGGCGAACATGAACATCAATTTAGAAAGAAAAAATTGATTTACCTGTTCTGCAAAAACAGAGGAACCTGAATGTCCAATTGGAATCCCTTCTGCCGGCGGAGTTCTCGCCAAGGTTTTTCCGATGTAAATTCGGGACTTCGCGCGTCCCTTATCCTTGTCCCTCTTGTTTGCAATTTGTTCATTGGAACGTCGTCTCTTTGGTCGTGTGTCGGCTATAATTCAAACTTCCCTCTTCATGCTTCTCTCTCCTCCACACCCCCTTCATGTTTACGCGCACTAACCCCCCAAACCCCACCCTCAAATTCTTCTTGTCGGTTATTGGCTGGAACTCTGTTTGTTGTGTTTCGTGGTGCGGGTGAGCCCAGTTTGTTTTTGTTGCCGTTTGTGGAGCCTGTGGTGTCTACAGAGACCGTGTTTTTTTTACAGTGTGGTCAGGGGACAGGCAGCTAGCAGATAGTGAGGAGATGTTTGCTGTATGTGACAAAAAATGTTTTGGCCTAAAAAACGTGTGACATCGCTTAGAGCACCTTTAACAGCAGGATTTAAGTAAGAAATGTATTCTTATTAAAGCTGCTGTAGTCATTCAGTCAAGTGCTGTGAGGGATTTTCTGTTTTCCTTTTGTTATTTGGTTCATATTGACAGCATATATGGCAGTAGGTACTACTGTATATATTATGCTGTTGTCACTTTAATACACAGACATTACCTTGTGTTTATTTGACAGTTTAAGTTCAATAAGAGAACTTAGTTTAATACTCACTTGACACGCTGTCTGCCATCGAGTTTCTGTGGCGTGCTTCGGATGTGTGCGCTCAGAAAACCAGAATCAAAAGTTTGATATGACTGTAAAATGCATGCAAATAAAAAACTTCCATGATGACGAAGAACTCCAGTGTCACGTGAGCGTGTCCGCGATATAGATTATAATCAAAACTAAACAGATGTTAATCTGAGGCTCCGCCCTCTTCTGGAAAGCTGGGGGGAGTGCAGCAGCTCATTTGCATTTAAAGATACATGCACGAAAACAGCATGTTTTCCCTTCCACTCAAATTGTAAAGCGTTACCAAAAATCTTACTGTCCCCAACATTTTGAACTGTACTGTTAATTCAAAAAATGTAATATGTTAATATTTGCCTTGTACAGAGTTTATGAAGCAACTGGATTGCCTTTATCATTGAATGTTCAATGTTAATTAATCATAGATCATTTATGATAAGTTATGATAAGGGGCCAGTTGCATGAACATAGCCATTATGTTAAGACTGTCTTAAGAACTAGTGCAAACAACTAGCAGCCAGTTAGGGGTATTCAGTCTTACTTTTCGGTATTAGACCAATCTACGTTTTTATATACCTGACTTAAAAAAAGTCATGTGCAGTCCTAAAGAAAAAGTTTGATGACTAACTTGTAAGATTAGTCTTAGCATGCAACCGGCTCCTGGTGACCCTCACTAAACTCCATTGCTCAATGTTGTCCAGGTTTCATGAGAAAGATACTTTGTCCCTACTCTATCTTTCAGTTTGGTTTGTTTGTGTGTTTGTTTGTTTCCCCCCCAGTCATAACAATGTTGTTTTCATGTTTGGTTTTTCACTCCCTTTATATCCTCAGGTTGCATCTTTACTAAAAAATTGGGGCATTTCATGATACTTGACCCTCACAATCTGGTCTCTGTTCATCCGTCCTTACTTAACCTATGTTTCCCCACTTCCTTCCTTGTTTTTCATAGAGTTCATAATGCACCATTCCCTGGAACCAATTAGCCGCAATTTATGCCTAATCCTAATTTCCCCTTTTTCCTGTTTTGGATCCCAATGAAACATTCTGCAAAACAAGATTGCTCTTTTCCAGAGAGATAGAGGTGCTTTGTCCCAATTTTGATCTGAAAGAGTGCTTGACCTTGTTCATGCGCCTGTTTCTCAGAAGAGCAACAGAGTTTTTCAGTGTGTTTTTCTTGGAAAGCCTCACTCCCTATTGTATAGCGGAGAAAAGCACTGCGTTTGAGTACGAATGTGCGCGTGCCCGGGTGTGTCTCCTCGTGAGTGTGTGTTGTTTCATAATTGTGTAAGGGAAGGCAGTCTTTTCCCACCTCTAAACATATCCTGGAACTCTCTGTGTACCTTGCAGCTCTCCTGTCAGGCTGACTGTGAAAAGCACCTTACATAACTGCTGTGATGAGAGACTGCACTGTTACCCCCCCTCCTTATCTCACACACCCCAGACTAGATCAAATCATATACATACACATTAATCACATATGCGCTCGCACACACAATTTGTAGAACACAAACAAATACCTTGTACGTGAGCTACTGTGTGGGCACACACACTTTACAAACATAATGACTCACTGTTATTATCGAACACAAAAAAGCATTTATAACTGGCTGCAGTTGATTTGTGTGACTACTTCCTGTTTCTAAAGTTATCTTTGCATCCAGGCCTTTATGTTGTTTAGATCTACCTCTATATGCTTTAGATTTTGGAGTTGGAGTTTTAGCACACTTGCTCATATTTATAAGCATGCAATCGCTAGCAGAGTGGGGTCATGATGATTGACTCGGAAGTCCGTGTTCTAGTGTAGTCAGGCTATGATTCACAGCACTAAACCATTTAATATTTAGTCAGGGTCTTATATTCCTTTACATTGCATAATTTTGTTTGTTTTTAGGATGATGTCAGACATCCTGTCTATGTTGACACCAAGTGATGAGTTTGCATTCTTAATTGGATTTTTCGCTGTTCTAACTTGGCGCACGATTAAATGGGTTATTGCATTTTAGTACTTTACCGTTCAAAAGTTTGGGGTTTCAAATTAATAGCAAGGATGCATTAAATTGAACAAAAGTGATATTAAAGACTTTTGGGTCATTTCGTGTCAAATCAACCAAATTTCAGAAACTTCCCCAGCTAAAATTTTTGATTTTGTTAATATTTTTTAAGAAAGTCTAGCATAAATAGTAATGAAAGCCAAATATTAAATTTCATGGATGTATATTTACTGAGTAATCCACTATTTTGTAGAGGGGTTCAAAAATGATTTGGAGCCAGATTACAGAAGGGTAAAAATGACTTTTTCATGCCTGTAACTCATTGCATAGAACATACCTGTCAGAGTGCCATAGATATTGTTTTTCCAAAGTTTGCATGCCTGTAACTCAAAAAGTATTATATCTTTTAGTAAAGTAAGATATCGCAATATGATTTTAGATTCTGGTTCTTAACAAACTTTTCTTTTGAAGTATTCATTTCAACAATATGGTTCAATCCCAATAGATATGGGAATCTTAATGCGGCTCCATGTTTAAATTGTTGATTTTTTCCCATTTTCAGTGGACAAAAAAACAAATGTGAGCCACTTTGCAGTTTGCACACAGCTGATAATTGCATTTAAAGGGGAATGTCTGAATAATAAATGTTGAAACTAGGAATGTATCTTGTTTTTCCCCATCAAAACAATTGCATAGAACACACCTCTCTCAATGCCAAAAATCCACTGAAATGGTCAAGTTGAGACACATTGTTCTTTAAGTGTATTTATAAGAATCTGTATTTGAATTAGTTTCAAGGATATTTGGGAAGAAGGGATTTTGTTCATTTTAACATATTCTGAAGCTACATGTTATATCTATATATAACATAATATATCATATATATATATATACATTGATATCTCAGTATCTCTGGGATTGAACCATATAGCCTTAAAAAAGATTTCAAAAGAAAAGTTTCATAGGAACAAGAACCAAAAATGATATTCAAAATCATCTTTAATACTTTAAATACAAAAAGTATCAACTGTACCACTTAAAATCTGTCCAATTTAACAATTTACTCATGGAACCACATTGAAATCCCATTATCTAACCCTTTTTAAAGTAATTTTTACCCCCCTGTAATTTGGCTCCAAATCTCAGATGAAAATTGTCCTTTTGACCCCCAACCTTTAAACAGTAGTGTATATTTAGTTTGCATTGTTTCTATCCACAACCTTATTAGAACAGACTTGCGACCCATTTTTGCGGCCCACCATTTGCCAGAGAGGCAGTTTCTGAGTGACAACATGCTGTGCTTTAGTGCACTACAGTCTTTGAGACCTTTAACTGCTACTGTTATGCAACAAAACTGTGCCGCTATACTTGCACCATAGAGTGTGAGACTGTCAGCAGGGTAAAACATCCTTCTACTGCCATTAATCCCACACAATCACCGCATTCATCAATGATTTTGAAGATAATTACTGTCTTTCTTCAAATGACCTGTTGTCTGCAGTGTTCCTGTTATTATCTATTATCTTAAGTCTCCGTTTTTTGTGAGAACTATTATTGTTTTGTACTTATTTAGTCTATTTATTTGTTGAATACGTCTGTTAACTGTTTAAAGAGCTGCACTTAAGCCATTAGTCCATATATTGCAATACAACATGTCACTTTTTCAGCAGAAGTATTTTTTCCTATTTATTTTCTTGAAGATCAGTGGGGAAAAATAAAGGCACAAGAGTATTTTGATACATTGAGAATGACTTGAATATAAATCAAAATGCAGTATACACATTTATTAGACATGTAAATCACAATGTTTGGGCTCAGTATGAATTTTTTTTCTTATGCTCACCAAGGCTTCATTTATTTGATAAAAAAAAAAAATACAGTAAAACCTGTAACAGTTTTTTCTATTTTTAATACATTTTAAAATGTAATTTATTCCTGCGGTGGCAAAGCTGAATTTTCAGCAGCCATTCATCCAGTTTTCAGTGTCACGGGATCCTTCAGAAATCATTTTTATATACTGATTTGGTGTTCAAGAAACATTTCTTATTATCATCAATGTTAAAAACAGTTGTGCTGCTTAATATTTTTGTGGAAATTAATCTTTTTTGTTTTGAATTCTTGTTATGTATAGAAGGTTCAAAAGAACCCAAAAAACTCTTGCTGCCCCACATTTTCGAATGACAGTGTAAATGTGTAAAACAGTTTTTTTGCAAAACAGTCGTTGGGAAACAACATTCACGACTCTCTCTTCCCTTCAGGAGAAGAATCTGGACTGGTTTCCCCGGATGCGGGCCATGTCTCTGGTGAGCTCGGAGGGAGATAGCGAACAGAACGAGATCCGATCGCTGCACGAGAGATTGGACACCACCGTCTGTCTCGTGTCTCAGCTGTCTGGCCAGCTCTCTGAGCTTAAAGAACAGGTAACATACAGCACGCCATCCAATGGGACAGCCCGGTTTCACAGAGCAAAACATTCTTTCTCCTCACAGGGCCTCTGAAGTGTTTACTATTAGGCCCTGCTGTGGAAGTGCGTCAGAGCTGGGGTGGGGCGGCGCCCCGGGGCGATGTGGATGTTCCGGCTTTGCTCCGCTGTGTCGGATCACTGCCATCACCTGCCTGGCCCACATGTGATTCCGCACAAACAGTTTAACCGATTCACATGACACAGGGAGAGGGAGAACTGTAGGTTTTAATGGGATGACGTTAGAAAAGAAATTGCTGCCCCATGGCTCAGTTTTTTTTCTGTGTGTCTGCATGGTTTGACCTTAGACTTCAAAGTTGAACTGTGTTATGTGCAGAAACGCACAAGAACTGCACAGTCATTGAGAATCGGCACTGGTCCAAACCAGTGGGCCAGAAACATTCAAACTAGAACATTTAGCCACACCGCGGTGCCCCTCACATCCTTCTGATTCCTGATGGTCACGAGGAGCGGGCTTACTGTAATTCTCCTGGCAGTGCTAGATGTTAAATAACTTATTAAAGTGATTTCTCCTCCGACAGCCAGGCCTAATTAAACAGATTCTCCTCACCTCTCAGCTCCAGCTAGGCTGAGATCCAGCTCAGATACAGTAGGCCAAATCCCAACTTGTCATGTTTTCAGACAAACAGGCTCTCTCTGATTTAGTGTAGCTCACTGTGTTTCACCTCCATTCTCTCGCTAGGGCCTGTTTACTTAGTAGTTCCCATTTTTTTTGTCTGGAACACCCACGATAAAAAGGTACAGTAGTGGCCAAAAGTGATGTCCGGAGGAGATATTTGTTTTATATACATATATATATTAAATATGAGGGAAGAGCGAAACACTAAACTTGATTATTTGGCAAAAAAGGCAAACTAAAGCAACAGGTTTTATACTAAAAAATAAAAATAGCTAAAAAGCTCACAAGAAAAAGCTTACATTTACTACAACATCAGTTATTTATATTTTGTTGATTCTCTCTTGCTTTTATGCGTGTTCATAATTTCTTTGTACGACAGCCTGACCAAAAATGATGTCCACTCAATTTGGCGTGTTTCTTTGTGTTATCACAAATAAAACAATTGACTCTAAGCACAACTATGCAATATGCATACATTACAAAATCTTTAATAGTATTTGAATAAAAGGGGGATATCAGTTTTCCTAGGCCGGACATTACTTTTGGCCACTGCTGTACATGATTTAAACCCAGTGTGTTTGGAAAAGTAAAAAATTGGTCCAAATGACACTGTTGTAAAGGAATAGTTTAATAAAAAGATAAAAAATAAAGGAATAGTTTAATAAAGGAATAGCCAAAAAAAATCTGTCGTCCTCAAGTTCCAAACTTGTATGACTCTTTTTCTTCTGTGGAACAAGACGTTTTGAAGAATGTTGGTAACCAAGCAGTTTTGGTTGTTCATTGTACTAAAAAATTATTGAGACATTTATTAAAATACCTTAAAGTCGGCATGAAATTCATGAGTAAAATAAAGCCTGTGGTAAACATAACATGTCGTTTTGTTCTACAACATACACTCCACACACTCACACCTAAAACTGTCTTATCTAGTTCCTTATTAGAGAAACGTACGTTTTCAAAAAATAAACAGAACTGCTTCAAAATGTGCGATTTCTGTATGGGTGTGTGCAGTTTATGTTGTAAAACTTAATGTCAAAGTATAGTCAACTTATCTTTCTCATAAACTGAAAAAAAAAAAAAACATAAAACATGCACCAGCATGAACCAGCAGCGAATTAGTCGATCTCATGTGAGTGACAGGTTGCTCCGCCCCCACGCCAGTAAACACATCAGCAGAGAAGAGAAGAGATGTCGTTGCAAGAGGAAGGGGATGTTATTTTGATTAAAGATTGATGTACTTTACTGATAAGTAAAAAACAAAGACAAAACTTGTTTCAATGAAAAACCATCAATTGTGAGCCGTTACACAGATAATTCTGTTTTTTCACTGTAAATTGTTCTTTAACAGTGTACATGAAATGTCTCATTAGATCTATTACAGTTTTTTACTGTAGAGTATGGGAAGTTACAGTTAACCTGTTTTGTGTGTGTGTGTGTTTATCCACATGTACAGATGACGGAGCAAAGGAAGAACAAACAGAGACAGGGCTTTCTTGGACCATCACAAATAAACCATCAAATCCCCCCTCCACACTGAGGATGAACTTATCACCTCTTCACACACACTCACACACAGATGCTGATGTTCACACCATGAACAACACTACACTCATGGTGATATCACACTTTACATCATGACATGACAGTTGTCCAGTTAGATGAATAGAAATGACTACAGACTTGAGTGTCATTTCATAAGTGTTTCCTCGTTTAAATCTTATAGATGGAAGACGTTTGTTAATGCACAGAGTGTTTATTCGGAAAAATCACAAACCCTGGGCTCATGAGGGAATTTCCATTTTCTCCCAGAGGACTCGGCTGTCTTTTTTTTCTTTTTCTTTTTTTTCTATCAAGGGTCAAGTATTAACTCCCTCACATTTTAATTGTCCTGTCCATAAGTATTGCTGTAACTCAAAGTGGACTTTAATCAGTGCTGGAATAACTGGAGAAATAAAGTGCCTTTAGAGAGTTTCATAGTTTTTTTTATAATTCACAATTTCTTTAATGAAAGATAGAAGACTGGAAACATTGTTATTTCATAATCAGACAATCATGTGACCGTTGGAATGTGTTTGCATCACCTTCTACAAAGACCTAAACGCTAGTCTTAACTCTTAATGACTTTTATTGTGTATTTTTATGTCGGACATGTGACTAGCATGTTTGTGCTTGCCTTATATACAGTTGTACAGAAAATAATAAAGAATTTATATTTGGTATTACAATGCTTAGTTTGACTCTGGATGTTGTGCAGAATGACTGTGACCCAAAGTTAAACTCGTGTGATTCTCTTGTCTATTCTTTAAACCTTTTAGAAACTCAGATTAAGGTTTGGAGTTAATCCCCCCCCCCCCATTTGGACCCTGTTGTAACATCCTACAAGGTAAAAAAAAAAAAAAAATCCAACATCAGTCTGTCCAACGTTGGATGTTGACGTCAATCTGACGTTGGGTTCTGACGTCAACCCGACTTTATTTTCCAACTAAAATGCAACCAAAATCATCCACTGACTGACGTTACTACTTTCTACTCAAGGACCTTGACAGAAATGTAGTGGAGTAAAAAGTACGATATTTGTCTTTCAAATGTAGTGAAGTTAAAGTAAAAAGTTTCCAAAAAAAGTAATTTACAGATACTCAAAAAGTGTACTTAAGTACAGTACTCAAGAAAATGTACTTTGTTACTGTCCAACTCTGCTCATGTCCACAATTTATTTGTGTTCTCATAGCAAGTGCCACAAAAGTCACCAAGTATCACACCATTCCAAAGTAAAAAAAAAATTAAATGTAAAATATTTTTGGTCCTAAGTGACTGAAGAGCACCAGAGGGTTAAATCTATATTTAAAATAAAATAAAATTGTACCTTATTTCCTCATAAAATTATTAGTATATAATCAATACGTTTGTAAATCAAAGACAATTTAACTGAAATGTTTAGTTAAGTCAAAGTCTTATATAAGTAAGTGTTGGGGAAAGTTACTTTTAAAAGTAATGCATTACAATATTTCGTTACTCCTTAAAAAAAAGTAACTAATCGCGTTACTTAAAAGGGTCATATAATGGTACATGCACTTTTACAAGCTGATTGTACTGAAATGTGTGTTGGCAATGCCTGTACACAACCATCATAAAATGATAAAAATCCATCCAGTGTTTTTTTTGTTTTTTATCTTCTTATGTTTTCCCCCATCTCAAATCAAGACGTTTGATTTTGTGACGTCACAAAATCGACGCCCCTCCCACGATTGTTGATTGACAGCAGCGTTTGAACACAGGCCCGCCCTCGCTCGTGAGTGAGCTGTCAATCATAGTCCGTATTGTTGATACGCTGGAGCACTGTCTATGAGCAGAATGGCGTCTGGTCTAAGCGATTGTGGTGTTCTGTTCTTGGGTGTAATAAGGAACACAGCAGTCATTTTGATGTTCCTAAATCCGAACCGCTGAAGACGCAGTGGCTGAGTGATGCTTTCATGTTTGCGCGAATCATTTCACACACCAGACTGCTTTACAAACGAGGTCAGTATAAAGCTGGTTTTGCTAAGAAGCTGCTCCTGAAAAAAGGATCGGTACCAACTATTCGTGTTCCTGCTGCACCTCCAGAAGAAGAAGTGAGTGTAACGTTTTATTAACCTTTATATTTATATTAATCTTTGCAAATCACTTGCTGCACGCTTCACGATGAATGCGGCTGTTTACACTCAGGGTACATTACGGCATGTTTTCTATGTACGACGTTCTCAAAATAATTCATAATCCCACGTTTATAATGAACAACGCGTTATGGTTATTGTGTTATTAAAACTGTGTACGCAGTACGCACACAACAGAGGGGCGGGGTGAGCAAAGCTCATTATCATTTAAAGACACATGCACTTAAATGGCGTGCTGAAAACAGAGCTGTTTTTGACCAGGTAAAATTAGTGTTTTCATACAAAACTAATGAGAATTTTTAATTAAAGTATATTACAAACTTTTAATTTAGACCCTAAAGAATCATATTAGCATGTACAAAAATGGCATTATATGAACCCTTTAATGTTACATTACTTTTGCATTACTTTTTCTCACCTGGACTGGGCTTGTTTGTTTTTTAATAACAACAAAAAAAGTTCAACACTCCAAAAGTGAAATTAATAAGCCTCAGGCTGAGGAAAATGCAAATCACTCCTGTACAGTAGAGGGCGCATCTCAAACAAACCTTTTGCAGAAGAATAGGACACAGGAGAAGAAAGTTTGACACTCTTATTTCAGCAATAAAAAATTAAATTTTGTTTACCTAAAGTCATTCTTGCTTATTAATTTGGTTGAATTGGATCATCGAAGGTCAGCAGCAAAGACATTGGTTAATAAAGTGAGATTAAATACATAAAGTATATTTGTGCAATTTAACATTTAATTATTACAGGTTTGCATAATCAGAATTTGAGATGAGTAAATGCATGCTAGAACTCCATCATATTTACACAGCGCACACAACGCCTCTGCACCTTAATCACGATTTCTCTCAGCATTTGGAGAAGAGAGGTGTCAGTCAATAATTGGCAAAACAAAGTAACTTGTAAAAGTAACTCAGATAGCCTATTTTGTTGGAAATTTAAAAGCAATGCATTACTTTACTAGTTACTTGAAAAAAGTAATCTGATTACATAATGTGTCGATAATGATTGCTGGAGTAAACATCCGTTGATTGCTTAAGCTATAGGCCTAGTATTGATATATAGGGTACAAGACTCTTCAGAGTACAAAGACCCGTGTCTGCTCGTGCCTTCACTCTGGCACGGGTTAAAATTAGCCCCTGACACCTCCATTATAGCTCACAGCTGTCACTAAGTAGGGGAAAGTCCAACATGTCTGGAATGCACCATCAGGGTCCAGAAGACAGTTAGTTGGATAACTGCCACTCTTACTAAATGTCCCCACTCGCTCTGATCGCACGTCTTTCAATCTAGAAGCAAACGTCATAGACATATCAGTTATTCAATGTTCTAGTCTCCCCTCAGAATGCATTTTAATGATCGTTGATCCTCCGTAACAGCTTGACACACACATTTCCGTCATTCAGGTGTGCGCAGTTGGTAAGGCAAGACAGTGTACACCATCCTGCATAAACACACTCATTAATCTAAATATAACACCCTCCCTTCCTCCTTTCTGCATGTGACTGTGCGTGTTGTTGTCATGCTGGTGGGTCTGAGAGCAGATGAGATCTGTCACATGAGCTGGACTCGGAGAGGCGAGAGATCACCCCTGCTGCACTCTTTCCTAAAAGCACTGCAAATGTGAGGGGGATTTTTCATTTGACTCAGCTTTCCTGCTTAATCGATTAGTGTACGGAGTGACTTGCTGAAGTTCTGAGAGACAAAGAGATCAAAGCCATTTTTCTAAAGGAATGAAAAATATGTTTTTCAAATGTTCACTGCTCTTGTTCATACAATGAAATTAATTGTCATCTATCAGGCTAAAAAAAAAAAAACATAAAATCAATAGCATAAGTATACCATATATCGATTGTAATTAATGAATTAATTTATTTCCAGCAAGGATGCATTAAATGAATACAACTTTTCAATGTTAGAAAAGATTATTCATAAAAAAAATCATGGATAAAATGTATCAAGGTTTCTACAAAAATATTAAGCAGCACAACTGTTTTCAACATTGATAATAATAAGAAATGTTTCTTGAGCACCAAATCAGTATATTAGAATGATTTCTGAAGGATCATATATTAACAGGAAAATATTAAAAATTAAATTGCAAATATATTAAAATAAAAAAATACTTTTTAATAAATTGTTTATTTTTTAGATTAAATATGACCTGGGCAGCTTTTGTGTGATACACCTAACTAGGAAACTGATCATTATTTAAACAGAGAAAAGCATTCCTGCACATTTGTTATGCAAAATCAATATTATTACAAGAATAATATAGTAATATAAAACAACAAGACTTATTTGTGTCAATGGCAGGGTAAACAGTGAGGTACTTAAATTTGTGGATGTGATCCAATGATGGCATAGTTTGGCAGCATGAGAAAAACACAAGTATGAAATTCAGTTAATCATTTTTAAAGGACATGCAATTGGATGGTAAAGGAGAGAGAGTTATGTAAATGCCTTTTATTAGAAATCGGCTCAAAGGAAAGATGAGTCATACAAAGCTTACATTTATGAGTGTTTTTTTCCTATGCCGAAGCATCATGTTGCATCTCTTCCCAACACCAGACTGAAGGTCTCTTTAAAGCAACAGACTCTTTTAACACATCAAGCAGTCGTCTTCCTGTTGGCAGTGTTCAAATCACTCAGTCCTTTTCATTTGCTCAGTTTCGTTTCATTGACAATGAGTTAATAAGTACAGACTGGGCTTTTTTGGATTGATTGTCAAGTTTCGCTCAGTTTTCACCTTAAAATGAAAAGGTTAAACAGCATGTACCCTTCCATTGAATGTAGTGTATCTGTTTGTCTAAGTACCCCTTTAATCCCCCTCACTGGCTGTATGAGGAGTGACTTCAGTTCACAAGCCTGTCCAGCCTCGTCACTTTCATTTCTGACTGCTGTGTACACTGTTTTTTTTACAAGTTCTCTAGACAGTTCTTCAGTTAAAGCAGTACTGTATTTATTTTGGTATGTGTGTGTTATATTTTATAATTGTACACCTGCAATATAAAACTACATACTGTATATATATATATATATAGTCAAAAATCTAAATTTCAAATTTCTCTGTTGCATGAATCTAACAAGATTCGTTATCGTTATAAGCTAACAAGTTTTACTAAAATAATGCAAAGAAAATGCTAAACATATAATGATATGTATTTATGTATGTATGTACAGTGGGGAGAACAAGTATTTGATACACTGCCGATTTTGCAGGTTTTCCTACTTACAAAGCATGTAGAGGTCTGTAATTTTTATCAGGTACTCTTCAACTGTGAGAGACAGAATCTAAAACAAAAATCCAGAAAATCACATTGTATGATTTTTAAATAATTGATTTGCATTTTATTGCATGACATAAGTATTTGATCACCTACCAACCAGTAAGAATTCCGGCTCTCACAGACCTGTTAGTTTTTCTTTAAGAAGCTCTCCTGTTCTCCACTCATTACCTGTATTAACTGTACCTGTTTGAACTTGTTACCTGTATAAAAGACACCTGTACACACACTCAATCAAACAGACTCCTACCTCTCCACAATGGCCAAGACCAGAGAGCTGTGTAAGGACATCAGGGATAAAATTGTAGACCTGCACAAGGCTGGGATGGGCTACAGGACAATAGGCAAGCAGCTTGGTGAGAAGGCAACAACTGTTGGCGCAATTATTAGAAAATGGAAGAAGTTCAAGATGATGGTCAATCTCCCTCGGTCTGGGGAACCATGCAAGATCTCACCTCGTGGGGAATCAATGATCATGAGGAAGGTGAGGGATCAGCCCAGAACTATACGGCAGGACCTGGTCAATGACCTGAAGAGAGCTGGGACCACAGTCTCAAAGAAAACGATTAATAACACACTACGCCATCATGGATTAAAATCCTGCAGCGCACGCAAGGTCCCCCTGCTCAAGCCAGCGCATGTCCAGGCCCGTCTGAAGTTTGCCAATGACCATCTGGATGATCCAGAGGAGGAATGGGAGAAGCTCATGTGGTCTGATGAGACAAAAATAGAGCTTTTTGGTCTAAACTCCACTCGCCGTGTTTGGAGGAAGAAGAAGGATGAGTACAACCCCAAGAACACCATCCCATCCGTGAAGCATGGAGGTGGAAACATCATTCTTTGGGGATGCTTTTCTGCAAAGGGGACAGGACGACTGCACCGTATTGAGGGGAGGA
Organism: Rutilus rutilus; assembly: GCF_951802725.1. Lineage (NCBI taxonomy): Eukaryota > Metazoa > Chordata > Actinopteri > Cypriniformes > Leuciscidae > Rutilus > Rutilus rutilus. The sequence continues at coordinate 37,172,532 of NC_140213.1, forward strand.
TGGATGGGGCCACGTATCACGAGATCTTGGCCAACAACCTCCTTCCCTCATTAAGAGCATTGAAGATGGGTCGTGGCTGGGTCTTCCAGCATGACAACGACCCGAAACACACAGCCAGGGCAACTAAGGAGTGGCTCCATAAGAAGCATCTCAAGGTCCTGGAGTGGCCTAGCCAGTCTCCAGACCTGAACCCAATAGAAAATCTTTGGAGGGAGCTGAAAGTCCGTATTGCCCAGTGACAGACCCGAAACCTGAAGGATCTGGAGAAGATCTGTGTGGAGGAGTGGGCCAAAATCCCTGCTGCAGTGTGTGCAAACCTGGTCAAGAACTACAGGAAATGTGTGATCTCTGTAATTGCAAACAAAGGTTTCTGTACCAAATATTAAGTTCTGCTTTTCTGATGTATCAAATACTTATGTCATGCAATAAAAGGCAAATTAAAATGGGAAAACCTGCAAAATCGGCAGTGTATCAAATACTTGTTCTCCCCACTGTATATATTAGTGCTGTCAAATCGATTAAGCGCGATTAATCGCATCTAACATAAAGGTTTGTGTTTATATAATATATGTGTGTGATTTATATTATATGTGTGTGTGTATATATATATATATATATATATATATATACATATACACATACACACACATATATTGTCAACATTTGAAGTGGATCAAAACCTTTCATCAAAGTTATACTTGAATTTTGAACAATACCCGTTCTTGTCTTAGGACAACTTTGAATAACTTTTTTTGATCCACTTCAAATGTTGACTACTGTATATACACCCATATATTACATAAACACAAACTCTTTTGTTAGATGCGATTAATCGCGGTTAATCGATTTGACAGATATACAATGTTTCGAATAATTTTTAAATATTCTTCTGCAAACTCGGATGGAACACCAGGAATTTCGTCTCAGAAACAATGAGCGAAAAGTGCGAAGTAAGAAAACGCATGCGGAAGGTGAAGCTTGTGCAACTGATTGCATTTCTTTTTTAATTTTTATTTAATACTGGCACTTAATACTTTATTTAATTTTTACGCATGGCATTACCACAATAGTAACAACAACAGCAGATTGTGTCACTATTTTATTTTTTTAATCTTCAGGTCTTGTTTTGCATCATAGATAAAAATACTCTCCTTGGCAGTGGTAACCAATGTAGAAAAATACAATGAGTCTAAAAATTGCATAAAACTTTCCAAAATATTGTAACATGGCAATACAAACACAGACTCGTTCAATTGCTTTGATAAAAGGTCACGTGGCAGATAGCTCCCACTGGGGCAGATATTGCAGCAAACAGTTTCTTCCCTAAAGGCACAAACACTCCCACGCGCCACATGTTTACTTCTCCACAGAAATCTCTCGGTGCACTAAACTTTCTGCCAATTCTGGGCGGAAGGAGATCCCATCTGTAGCCCAGCGAAAAACACCTGGTACCTGTGCTTCCAAATCAGGAAGGCCCCCAGCAGACAGACGATAGCTTGAGCCAGGTTCAGCAGCATCTGCAGAAGGTAATACATCGGTAGAGTGCTTATGATGGCACTGCAGTCTGTCACACCTCTGTAGGCGAAAGTGCGAGCGATGGGGTCCTCGGGGTCCAGGGTGCACATACAGTCCTCCTTCATTTCCTTGCAGCTGTAGCTGCTGGTCAGGGCGTAATGGTAGCACTGGAATGCGATGACCAGTACGGAAATGACCAGCCCCATAGTGCACAGGAAGAAGTACAGGAGCTGGGCAGAAGTCATTTGTGATGATTAAGGCAGGGCGATGGAGATAAGATTTTAATTAGACTAAAATGCCTATACTTGTTCATTTAAAACCAGCTCAGTGTCTTGGTGACTCAGGAATGTTACTGGCAATATCAATGGTCCATTAAATATAAAAAAATGCCTAATTAAAGAGACAGTTCACCACGAAATTTTAATTTTGTCATTAGCACACTCAGGCAATACAAAATTACTTTCTTGCGTGAAACACAAAAGGAGATGTAGGCATAATGTTTACCTTACGATAACAATGGATAGTGATTTTAAATGTCAAGCCCCATGCAAAAAAAAAAAAAACACTCACACACAACGCACCATGAGAGTTTCATAAATGTGGTCTTGTATTTTGTGGCGCCACCCTTAAAGGTTCCCAAAGAGGGTTTAAGCAGCGATGCCATAGAAGAACCACTTTGGGTTTCCCAAAAAATGTTTCAGTGAACAGTTCTTAAAATGGTGAAGAAAATGTTTATTATCTGAAGGTTCAACGGATGTTAAAGGTTGTTCATGGAACCACAGATGCTAATAAAGGACCTTTGATTTTTAAGAGTGTTTTTAAGCAACGACAAAGGTGATTGATTCAGAATTGTGATGGGAAATCCGACTCATTTTCAGAGCCAAAAGAATAAGACCAATTGGACATCGTCTTGGTTCAATGAGCAGGCGAGTTGTTGACTCGAGAACCAACAGAACCAAATTGTGAAGAAGAAATATTTTTGTCCGGTTTTGTTAACCGCTTCAAACTATTTATTGAAAACAACTGACTCGAAAGAGCATTGCTATTCATAATTCAAAGACTTGGACTATTGAGCTTGATAAGTACGCCCCACTTTTATAATACTATTATGGTGGTTTTTTTTAGACATTTAAAATCACTTTCCAGAAATAAAGGTTCCAAAAGGAGTTTTTGTGATGTCATAGGAGAACCATTTTGGGTTCCCTAAAGAACCTTTCAGTGATCAGATCTTAAAAGAACCTTTTGTCTTTGTATGAAGAACATTTTAATAATCCAAAGAAACTTTTTCCACTATAAAGAACCTTTTGTGCAATGGAAAGGTTCCATGGATGTTAGATGTACTTCATGAAACCATCAATGCCAGTAAAGAACCTTTTTTTAAAGAGTGAATGGCAAAGAATGGCAATCCTTTTGTGTTTCATGGAATAAATAAATAAAATAATAGTGTGTTGGAACAACATGGTGGTGAGTAAATGATCATTATATAATGAAATAATTTTTAATTTCTGGATAATTCATTCAGTTCAAATATGATATGTAGATTTTTTTAAATTCTAGACCTGTTGCTATAGCTAGAAGTATCTTGCTCTCAGAGCTACTGTGCCACCTTTGTGAGTTTTAAAGTCTATTTGAAATGTATTTACATACAGTATGAGGGGGCAATTGTAATTGTCAGTTTATCCAAAAGCTGCATTTGTTTTTCACCTTTATGATAAACTGAACCGATGCTCTCTCATCAGGCACTCTGGTGACGCAGAAGAGGATGAATCCCAGCAGAGACACCACACACATCTGCAAAACACGAAAATACAGTAGAGAAATTTTAATAGACTTGTCACTCAGACCCCAAATGTACCAAAAAATAATTGAGTTGGAGGGTGGATCACTGTTATCATGTGCAAGTCAAAGTCTGTTGCTGAAATCTTTTGTCATTGTTGCCATGAACACATACCAGTCACTGGATTGATCTAATCTTATTTGCAGCGCAGCAGAGCTCCTAAGTTTCGGTGTCTGCCAGGCTTGTCATGAGCCAACCATAACCCTCATTGTAATCAGCATTGTGCAACTCAGCATTGAGCTGTCATCTGATAATATATTGACTGCTGCTGCAAATTGAATAGCTTGACCCCCCCCCCGATGATATCTTTATCTCTCACGCTTTTTATCTCTCTTTTCTTCTCTGTCTCTCTCTCTCTCTCTCTCTCTCTCCCCCTCTCTCTCTCTGTGTGTTTTCCCCGCTCTTTTCTCAGCGTGATTGGAGTCTTGTGACTAACGTGTGGTATCTAATTTGATTGTTTTTCCCAGGTTCTGAGGCAGAGAAGTCTTGGTGACCTCAGCGTTTTTTTCGAACGGCAGCCCTCTCGTGAGGCCTAAACTTGAGATCTCTGATCTATATTGCTGCAATGAAATGTGTGCGTTTTATGATTCTGAATTTGTGTATTCAACATAGCAGTCGCTTATGTTTTATTGCCACATTAGCTAATGTTTTACACAATAAAAGTGTTGTTGGGGGTTGTGTGGCGGTCAGAATTGAACAGAGAATGCTTTTTACATTTCATTTCGATTTCTTGATTTGAACTGAGGTACTGCAATTTGAATTGAAATGTAACATTTTAACAATAAAAGCAAAGTTGGTAACACTTTACCATTATCACATTAATCTTAATGTTAATTTCAACACTAATATATTATTAATATCAAAAGTTGTTTTGTAGTTGTAATATATTTTTTTTTTTAAAGCTGTAATGTTATTTAATGGACCTGAGCTAACATGAACTAACAAAGAACAGATGTACTAAGTTGAACAAAGATTAAGGGGATAGTTCACCTAAAAATGACATTTCTGTCATCATTTACACACCCTCATGTCGTTCCAAACCTGTCTGAGTTTCTTTCTTCTGCTGAACACAAAATACGATATTGTTAAGAATGTTGGTAACCAGAGAGTTGATGATAGCCATTGACTTCCATAGTATTTTTTTTTCCTACTATGGATGTCAATGGGTCCCATCAACAGTTTGATTACCAAAATTCTTTAATATAGCCTATCTTCTTTTTTGTTCAACAGAAGAACGAAACTCATACAGGTTTGGAACGACATGAGGGTGAGTAAATGATGACACAATTTTTATTTTTGGGTGAACTATCCCTTTAATACTATAACAGATGCATTACAGTTACTCAAACTTAAATTAAATAATGTAATTTCTATTATATTCATCTTAAAACTGATGCATGCAAAGTTATTTCAGACCCTGTTATGTTTTCGGTCTACGTGACTGAACATGAATGTCTGCTTTGAGCTGGCTTGAATCTTTTGAACAATATTTTGCTATTTATAAGCTTGATCTTACTCTCTTGTGATTCTCAAACAAACACAGCTGTAGTATTTTTAGATTTATTTAGCTGAGGAACCCGAGTTGTTTTTAAACTCTAAATAGGCTTCTGCAACTGAATACTTATGTGCAAAAGTTAAGAAGCATGAATTCTTTGTAAATCACTGCTGAACAAGCGAAATGTAATGAAAATCTCTCAGTGGTGAATATCATATCAGCTTTACAACATTCAAACTGCAGGAATTTTTAATATGTGACTCACATCTTTTTTTTTTTTTTATTGCAGTGTGAACAGCACAAACAACATGACAACTGATCTTTTGATTTAAGCCACTTCCATACACTGTAAAAAAATAAATAATAATCTGTTACATTTACGGTAAAAAAAACCCGGCAGCTGTGGATGCCAGAAATGTACCATAAAAAATACGGTAGCAACATTTTAGGTTTTACAGATTAAACTTAAATTTAATGTAAAATACCGTATTTAACTGATATAACTTTAATATACCAATCTACTGAAGTACTTTATAACTTTACAGACTGACAGACACCAAACACAGTGGTGAAGAGAGTCACATGATGATTCAAAGCCTATCACAAGCAGCTTTTCCACAAGTTGAGAAGGTCAAAACTAATATATAGAAAGTGCACATTCACACAAACACTAAACACTAAAAAATGCAATAAACATTAATTTACCAACATTAGATGTAACATAAAACCTTAAATGTACATAACTAATACGAAAAACAAAAACTAAGAAGAAACAGTTATTCAACGAAAATACATCAAATGTGAAATGTCTTGCAGGGAATTCTGGGAATAGAAATTTACAGTTTTTCCACTGTAAATTATACAAAGACTTGTTCTTTTTCACTTCCAAAAACTTTAACGGTATTTTACTGTAAAAGTACATTAAATGTACAGTTCAATCTATTACAGTTATTCACCATATATAGTACCGAAACTTTCTGTTAACCAATTAACTGTTCTTCACCGTAGCATTTTTACAGTCTTTTACCGTTAAAATCACAATCAGTTTATACAGTGTAGCCCGGACCTCAGTCTGAACAACAGTCATATCGTAATTCATGCTACTTTAATGACTTCTCCATAAGTTTTAAGGTGACAGCTTTAAACAAGCAAAAGGGGTCGTATCATAAATATTGAAATATTATCTCCTCATGCTTGTCTTTGTCCTTATCGCCTGTGCATCACCTTAGAAATGAACAAATAACACTGACTTCAGTGGCCTTCCCATGACAGCGTGCTGTATATGCGGTCTTTGTTTTTGTTCTTTTGTGCATGCGATGCCAGTTCAGGATCGAGATCAGCTCACACTTGAATCTGATATTTTAAACCCATTTTAGAAAGACAAAAAAAGCCTCGCAGTGTGAACGTATTTATTATTTTTGTACTTGGATGCGCACATGCTCTCTCTAACAGCATGCTTATATGCTTATGTACAGTATAAGGCTGTGCGGCCAATGAATCTGATGCGATGGCCTCATGCATGAAAGAGGAAAACAAGGCATGCTGGGAGTTGAGGGAGAGGTTGATGAAGAGCAAAAGGAAGCTTACAATGATGCCGGCCCAATGGGGCGTCTCCCTGGCCAGGAGAGAGGGGCTAATGGCAACCATGAGGAAGGCCACCCCTGCTACTGCGATGCCCAACAGAAGCTGGAACAGAGCGACCAGCAAAGGAAAGCGGCAGCCACAACATTTTTGGACATCCTCCAGTAATGGGCCTTCAGCTTTTGCTTTTCCCTTCTTCTCATTGCCAGGGGTTGCGTTTCCTCCTCCAGGCGACCCCTTCGGACTCGTCCCCGACCCCATAATTCCTCCTGTCTCGTGCTGAGATTCTTAATCTTCCTTTGAGGCCGACTGGACGTTCTTGCTCTCGCCCTCTATCTGTTTGTCCTTCTTTTTCTTTCTCGCCTGCCGTTTCTTTTGCTCTCTTTAGCTAGACTGTTCCTTCACGCTGCCTGCCCTGCCCTGCCCTTCCCTTCCCCTCCCTCCTCACTGGAGGCTTCTCTCCCTACGCGATCCCTGCTCGCTATTCGGAAGCAGAAAGGGCTCTGAACTAATATGGAAAACATTTGGAGCAGATTCCACAAGAGCCACATATAGAGCACAAGGAGAGGAGACGGAAAGGAGGGAGGGTAGGAAAGGAGAGGGGAGACATAAAGGGGGGACTCCAACACACGACAACTACTAGACTCCCTGAAACTAAACAGGAAACAGGGTTCTTACAGAGAGAGCAGAAACAATTCTTGTCACTGGCAAACATGTGGGCGAGTGTTTTACAGCCTGGAGTTAGTCACATGATTTTGATGAAGTTACGTGATCCGCGGGCATGTGAGAGGGTTACAGTTAATCTCTTATGAATATTATGAGAGAGAGCAGATATTTCACTTTGTGTTAATTATGGAAATTCATTAACTACATGCAGGACACGTTTCTTATAGCCTAGTGAATATGTCTGTATTCACCTAGAGCTTTAGTAAAACTTTTTTTTTTCTCATTTTATATTTCATGCTCTGATTTTAATAGGTTCATCAGCTGAAGTGTTCTGAAGGCTGGATATTGACAGAATGTGGTCTATTTTTAGCCACACTATATTGAGAGCTTATTCTATGTGCTGTTGTGTAATGTCACACCTCGTCTTATATCATGTAGGCATATAAGCAAAGCATTCTCAGTAGATTTTATAGATATCGATTCATGCTCAACATGCTGCACAAAACTCCATTATAAAGTTGCAAATATCATAGTAGACAAATTGAAATAATCGTTTAAAATAAATACCAGATAATCATAAGATTGCAAATCTTTAACAGATTACTAATAAAATATACTAAGAAGAAGAAGAAGAATTTATTGACATCAAGCATGATTATGACCCCCACCCCCCACCAAAAGAGGAATTATCATCTTAGACAAATAGTGATAATTATATTTGGCAAACCTGATAAACAGCCTATATGAAGGCATTTTGATAGTGCATTTATTTAGCAATGTAAATGTGCTTTTGAATGTTTGTTTGCTTTAAAGTGTGAAATATTTTTATTGATGTTGTTTTTTCTAAAAAGGCAAAAAATTATTTTGTGTAGTAAACCTTAAGCCTATAATAATTTGAATTGGCTTTATATAGAAACATTTAAATGTTATTAATAATAATAGCCTATATTAAGTACTGGTGTGTCATATTTACATGTGTAGATATTATTCCTGAGGCTTAAAATGCAATTATTTTAATGCTTTGGAGCGATATGCTGTGGATTATTTTTCAGAGTCTATTCAGCAATGAACTGACAACTTTCAAAACCCGTTTAATTCCCAGACTCTCGAGCTGGTGCATTTACACGTGAGTGTGCGCGCGGTTCCTGCCTGGTGGAGGCGCGCGTGCGCGGTAGTCGCCACGAGCAGACTGAGCGCTGGGCAAAGTGGCAGCTCAGGCGAGCGCGCACACACTTCATCATTCAGAGGTGCTGTGCGAGACCGGACACAACGCACTGACGCTCCGCTGATACTGGATTAACTAAACCTGATTGTAAAAGAAGCGAACAAGAAAGTGGGACAAAGTTATGGATGAAAGAATACCTAGAATGCAGGGCAGACAGTTCCTGGATCACGCGGATTTCTTGGGGTAATTTTATTTTCGGTTGTTTTTTTTTATTCAATTTTGTTTAAAGCAACGTTACTATTTTTTAATGTGTGTTGAGATTAAAATAGTGTTTTCTTTTTATAGGGTTGAATATTCGTCTCTCTACATGTGCAAATCCAAAAGAGGGATGAAGAGAGAGGAAGGAAAGGTAAGCAAACTGTGGACCCGTGATGGAAACGTGATGTCCGTCAAGTTCACGTAACACCATCGTTATTAAGAATTTGAGTGATAATTATTACTTTAAGAACTTTTTTGCAATGGCTGCTACTTCCCATTCGCAGGACGCGTACAAGTTACCACACAGACTGATCGAGAAAAAGAGGAGGGACCGAATAAATGAATGTATTGGGCAGCTGAAAGATTTATTACCCGAACATCTCAAACTTACGGTAACATCACTTGAATGATTTTTTTTAATTTTTTTTTTTTGTCTTGTTAAAATGTGTTTTGTAAATTTATATGAGGGAAAGCATGAAAGTAGGGAAATCCTATAAATGTTCGTATTGTCTTACAGACTCTTGGTCACTTGGAAAAAGCGGTAGTTCTTGAGTTGACGCTGAAGCATTTGAACGCTTTGACAGCTGTCACAGAGCAACAGCACCAGAAGATCATCGCTTTGCAGAACGGTAAATTACATAATATGCAACCCACACAATACAACCTGAGAAACATCTATACCACATGAAGTAAAACATGAGTAAATGTAGCTTAAACATTAACATAACTGCACATATGAACGCATAATTATGTGTTTGTATCTTATTTATATTAATGTCACGTGTTTTATATATTTAAATCTTATATATATATCTGTTTTGCATCTATCTATCTATCTATCTATCTATCTATCTATCTATCTATCTATCTATCTATCTATCTATCAATCAGTGATCTATCTATCTATCTATCTAATCTATGTACAGTTTATTTCTATGTATCTGTCTGTCATTTTTCTGTTGTATATGACAGGACTTTGTCTTTGTTTTATGACAGGTGAGCGATCGTTAAAGTCCTCCCTCCAGGCTGACTTAGACGCGTTCCACTCAGGCTTTCAAGCATGTGCCAAAGAAGTCCTGCAGTATCTGAACAAGGTGGAGAACTGGACGGCGCGCGAGCAGAGGTGCACGCGACTCATCAACCACTTACACAAAGTTTCCGCGCAGTTCCAGTCGGGCGCAGGGATCCTGCAGCAGCAGCAGCAGCAGCAGCAGTTGCCAGGCGACGACGCTCCGGAACGGGACACGCAGAGAGACACACAAGCCAACTGCGTCCCTGTCATCCAGAGGACTCAGAACCTCGAGCTGAACGAGAACGACACAGACACTGACAGCGGATACGGAGGAGAGGCGGAGAAAGGCGATGGCAAATGCGAGAAAGGATGTGACACAGCGAAAGGAGTTAAGATCAAGCAGGAGTTCGGAGACGAACGTGTCACCAAAAAAGCCAAACTGAACTGGTCTGCGAACGGCGCATCTGATTCCGCCAATACCCGACCGGACGTGGCGCTTATGAACTCTTTAATGGGAATGACGGGTGTTGGTGGACAACAGACTCCCTTTTGCATGCCGTTTTACTTCATAAACCCGTCCGCAGCAGCATCGTACATGCCTTTGTTTGATAAAAGTCATTTGGAGAAGTTGGTGTACCCAGCGGCTGCGGCGCTGACCACGCCGTTCCCGTGGCTTTACCCCGGGATTCCCACTCACGCCTCCACCGCAGCTGCGGCCGCCGCCGCCATCGGTTTCGCCGGTGCGTGTGCCGATAAAACCTCCGGATTTGATGCAGCATCCTCAAAAGATGACGAGCCGCTGTCTCCTGACGGTGACCTGTCCAGCGACGCCGACCTGGCCTCTCCTGTGTCTGGGGACCATGGCTCAGAGAATGATGCCGGTCATCAGTCCCAAAGAAATGAAAACGATGGTACATAAAGCTGGTCCTTTGACCGTTGAGTGCACACTAGTTTGCTTGTAAAATTGCTATTTATCTGTTTATCTTAATTTAATTGTCATTGAGTATTTAGTATAGTGTTTCTATGGATTTCCAAGCAAAGGCTATTCTTTTATTGTTTTGTTTTTGTTTGTATTATTATAATTATTATTAGGATTCAAAAATTTCACAACAAACTGGTTTATCAGAATGGGGAGAATGGGGGACGTTGTAACAGCCAGTGCCTTTTGCACTGATTCCTTGAGATATTTGAATGAAAATCCAATTGACTGCAGCCACTTTTATGTCCTTTATGTCTCGCCATTTAATGGCATATTAGTATTGACTGAAAATGTGTGAAATCTTGGTTTTTTTGGGGGTTGTAGTTGTCTTTTATTTTTTTGATGAAGAAATGTAGTTTAGTGCAATACAAATGAATCCTCTTTAAGCTAAAGAACGGCACTTATCCTAGCTGAGTTTTCTTTTTTTTGTGAAGATTTGGAAGTCACATATTGGACTCTTGGATGTAATGTTTGATATTGACCTCAAGCAGGCTGGTGTGACTGCTGCAGTATTTGTCAGATATAACTTTCTATTATAGTATGACTGGATTTCAGTCCTATTTCGCTCTTTTCAATGTTCAGTGCTTGAAAGAGTTACCTACATACCTCAACATACCGTAGAGTTTGGGCCACGACTCATTTCATAGAGATGCTCCTCTGGCAGGGGTGGTGACGGAATGTTTCGAGCGATTTTAATTGGACAAATGGTGTGAGCAACAATCCTCTGATGTAATGTTACAGCAGCCCCCGTCTCTCTCTCTCTCTCCCTTTCCCGAATCACTTGTTGTGAAGGAAATCAGCACTCCAGATGAGAATGGCGGGACCAATCACCTGTCAATCATCACTTGAGAGTGCTTTGCCAACAATCTGACATCATTGTCCTGTGTCACCTCTAGCAAAAATGTACAAGGTATTATAGCACCTTATGGAACTTTGATATTGAATGTAATCTGTGTTCTTTTGGTAGATATAAAAGTTTGTACTGTATATATTCTGATAAAAGTAGTTATTTAATCCAGAGGTAAAGTGCACTTTTTCTTGCCTTCTCAGTTTCCTATTACACAATCCTCACTCTTCGTTTTTAAGCCAATGCCCTCTGAACTCAAACTATGATGTATGTCTTTCTTAAGGAAATCTTCTTAAATACAAGGCAAGTGTTGGAATACATGTATGGCATCATACTCTTGAGCTAGCATAAGCAAACAAACAAACATGTGAGCTGGCTCATTTTAGTCTGTAGTAGGAGAGACAGCTGTTGAAAAGTATGTAAGGTAAGAGATATGTGATTATATCAAATGTGTTTTGCCTTTTCTGAAACATTGTCACTATTCATGACCTTGAAAAAGCTAAATGGGTCATGCTGTGTATTGTACAACTGTTGTGGAGCACTGTAACATGACATGAATAAACATGTAAACGGACCTTTTTAGATGGGATAGATCTTAAAAATCAGGAGATCATGGAAGGCTCTTGAGTTTTATTGAATGTGATTATTTTTCTAGGCCTGGGTTTATTAATGCATAGGAACAGTGATGTACCAGCTGCCATTTATTTCTGCATTGTAACACATTTCATAGGCCCTATAGTGTCTTTGCCTCAACTGTCATTTGCCTAAACAGTGGCATGTGGATGTATATAGTTTGTGAATATGCTGTATGTTTAATGTTCATGTTGTAGAAGAAATCTATGGATTTTTTTAAAGGATACACTGAGAGACTGCTGCACATTTCCTTAATGCTTTACACATTTGCTGTTTGAAATTATGCAGCTCAGTTGTCAAATAAAAATAAGCTCATGTAAACAAAATGCTATCACCCCCCTCATTCATTTCAGCACCGATATGCACATGATATTCATATAGGCCTATTACACAGTGTAACACTTCATTGCAGTCAGTGACTGAGTGTTTGAGTGTTATTTTCAATGTGAACCACCCAGAAACACCCACTTACCTGCAGCTGACATCAAGAGATCTGCTAACACTAGCTTCATGTAAATAGATTTTATGCATATTTAACATAACCTTTTGCTATTTAATAAAAGGCAACCAGGAAATCTAATATAGATTTGGATACTTCTAAGGAGTCAACCATAACTTTTGGATCAATAAAAGCTAAATGAAAACTATCCTGTTTAGAAACTAAAATGTGCCAATTTCTTTACTGTCATTAATCAAAAACGTAATTAAATTGTGTTTGATGGGCCCAACAAACAAAACCTATAAAATGACCTTTTATAAATTAGATAATAGGATCCTTTTTTGCTTATGTTTGGATGTTTGTGTTGAGAACCAAAGAATGAGTCAGCTTGTAAATCAGCTGACAGGAGATTCATAATGTTGGAATGTTGAACAACCAAAGTTAACATGTGATATTAATCTGCAAAACAAGGGAGATAACCACAGACATACAGTACTTTTCATTTTTAGAGAAAAAATCTGCAAATCATAGCTTTGTGTGAAATAAAAAGGATAAACGAACAGCAGGGGCTCGTCTACTAAATGCTTATATAAACATGCAGCAATATATGTCTGGAAGTCTTATGTAATAGAGTTGTGATAAATGGTGTTATTTCAGTGGTTGCGCTGAACTGAAAATAGTTATTTACTTCTTCAGGACAGCCATGTTGGTGATGTGTGAAGTGATAAGAGCGCATTCTTTTTTACATTTCAGCGTTCTGTTTTGCTGAACAAGTTCAACTTTGTTGTAAATTTGTGGAATCTGCTGTCAGTGTTCAGACGGTCCTTTACCACATTCTCAGACTGGAGCGAGAACATTATCGAGATCACACTGACCTCTAGTGGTAAAACTGTGAAGACACGTGTCATTCAAAGCTTACAGTTTCAAATAGCCTAGTGGTGTATTCAGTTTAACTGGGACAGTTTTTGCTATTGAGATGACTGGGAAAAGTGGTCTATCAACCTGAATGTTGATAATGTTGAAACGACCTATGTGTCGTTTTATTGAAAAAAAGGGAAAAGGTAAACTGTGGAAACTGTGATAAAGCACACAAGTATTTCACGGTTTAGCGTTTTAGGGATGTACGAGGAAACGGAAGTAGGCTTTTTTTTTTTACTTTATTGAACAATATTAACAACCATAATTGGCCTGGTACAACATATGAAAATGTATTTTCAGACAACAGACAAGCAGAATAACATAGGATATATATATATATAGAAAATACAAATAAATAAGCTTAGAGAGAGAGAAAAAAAAGGATTCAAATAAATAATAAATAAGGAAATAAAAGACTAGGGGTTTTCATAACGTTTCACATCCTCTATCAAAGTAGATAAGATTAAGGCATTCTTTTTCTTCATTAATTTTAGCGATGAGAAGTAATGATACAGTTCTTTACGAAAAACGTAAAAGGTTGGAAGTGTTTTCAGGAATCTATTCTTGTGTAAAAAGAATTTCCCAAGAATAATAGATGTGTTAACTGCCAAGTCATGTGTTTCATCTTTCATAAAAATACCAAAAATTACATTTTCCTTTTGTTTATACAGGTAAATCTTCAAATTTGGGAAATAGCCAGTAATGCAAATCTTCCCACAAGGTATATTAAGCAAATGTACAGTCATAAAAATGATCTGATCAACACAAAAGGAGCAACAGTTAACATCAAGACCAAATCGACATCTTAAAAATTCTCTAGATGGATAGCCTATACTCCATTCAGAATTTTAAGAATCAGAATCCTTTGCTTTTGGTGCAACTGGAAATTTAAGATATTTTGTTCTTAAAATCTTAACTTCAGCACTGGAAAAATATTGAAAAATTGAATTTTTATTTGAAGAATAAGGATATAATTCCTTCACAAAGGCTTTCCGAATTGTAATATTGGGTAAATGTATATGTGAGTAAGAGAAACTCACCAAAAGCTTAGGAAGATTACTTTGAGATACGTTGAAAGACATCTGAATTATGGGATTGCTTTGATAATGTTATCATACTGTTTCCTGTCAAATAAATTACATTTTAAACAGAAAGTCTCCGGTAATGACTCCGGTATTATCTAAAATATGCATTACAGACCATATTCCTTTTTCCCACCAATTTTTGTAAAATAAAGACTTATTCCTAAATACCACATACCTACAATTCCACAAAGGGATGTTGTGAAGACTGAAATGATGCTTCCAGTAAAGTAAAACCTGTTGTTGAAACTCTGATAACGTAACAGGGAGTTTTTTAAGGTCATAACCACATAAGGAGAAGATTCATGCCTCCTAATTTCATTTTTCAAAAAGGATCTTAGTCAATTCGTTTTAATAGTACCATTAATACATTTAATGTCAATTGCTTTTAGCCCTCCTTCTTCATACTCTTTAACCAATATTCCTTTTCTAATGTAGTGTGTTTTTCTTTTCCAGATAAAATTGAAGTTGGCTTGATTTATAGCTTTTATTGCGATCTTATGAGATTGAGTAAGCTGGGTTAATGAGTCTAGAAATGCATTCCTATTCTCCACAATCCTGTGATTAGCCTACATTTGTTGATTAGAATAGTTTCTTTTTTTTCTTTTTTTTTGGTGACTAAACAAAAAGATCTTTGTTTTAATCGGTGAGATTTTTATTTCAAAATGTAGGCTAATTGAGATTTATTAATATAATAATTCAAACATAAAAATGGAAATAAATAAATCACTTAATGGACAAGTTAATAGACATTTAAACTGTTTATTTAACTCATGTTTTAAAATGAAGTTAAATAACATAATATTTTAATATTTTATTTTTGAATTGAACAATAAATCTACACATTTAAGGTTTATTTACTTCATGTTTTAAAACGTAGTTCAATAAAATAATGAAATAGTAAATACATTTTACATTATTGTAAACTCCAGTAAAATAACAATAAATAAACCGTTTTTTATGCCTATCTGTCAATGTCAAATTGCCCATTTTAAAAGTAGGCTAATTTATTTCTATTTTCAAATTTTTTTCCATTTGAATTATTTAATGGGTAACTTTTATTTTAAGTGTCACTTTTAGTCCTTTATAGTTTTAGCCTATGCAAATATGTATGTAAATTGTATAAATGAAATTAAGGGGGGAAATCCGAATTGAAATGATCAGCACCAGTGTTCACCAAGTGACATTCCATGTCATTCCAATTGGATCTTTAACAGGGACATATATAGGCTAAAAACACTGCCCAGGCCAAAAATAAAAAAAATTTGATTTAAAGTTTGGATTTAAAAAGGCAAATGCTTGCGGGTACTGTATTTGGATCATTATTGCAGTGATTATTATGTTTCTATAGCATGTTGTGTTGGCAACAGTGTAGAATTGAAAATAATCCAAGATATTTTAAATGAACAAAGATATTTGCTTGACTGTTTCCCTACCCCCTCTTCCTACCACAATGACCATTTGGAGTTCCTAAAGGCACAGAGGGGCTGATAGTGATCTAGCAAAATGTTTGTACTTTGGGGGTTGATGAATTGTCACACCTTTAGTACAGTAGTGGAAGTGTAATCATCTGATTGGTCAGTTTGAAAGTCTCACATCTGGGTTTTAGTCACATGGTCAGGGAAAGGATAAAACAAGATTAAAACTGTTGCTCTGTCTCTTGGATGCTCTGGCTCTCTTCTTCTCTGGGTCCCTTTCTTGCGGGCTCTCTTCTTATTCTTGGGGCTCTCTCCTTTTGCCTCCTCTTTTTTCTCTCTCTCTCTCTCTCTCTCTCTCTCTCTCTCTCTCTCTCTCTCTCTCTCTCTCTCTCTCTCTCTCTCTCTCTCTCTCTCTCTCTCAGGTAACATTTATGCTGGGTAAGATTAATGGTATAAGTTATCATCATCTCATACATCTATTTTGTAACTATTTTAAGTGTAACCATAACCATATTTTGTCATTAAACCTTTCCAATTACAACTAATGTGCTAACTAGTTTTGATTTGGTATTGACTTTGAAATGCTACATATTGCAATACAATATCGTCACTCTCTATAGCAACGCTCTCCCACAAATATTAAGCTATTGTAACTACGCTTATTTCCGTCGTTGGTATAAGTGGCAGTGGGTGGTATAGACAAGAAATGTGCAGTTTTCTACCATCTTGCTAATAACGTTTCTTTAGTCATTCGGCAGTTCTTGCAGCTTGAACCACTGCAGGAATTCCACCCTTACAACAGTTACTAACTCGAGGTGCATACAATTTTGTTCAAGATCTAATATTGACAATGCAAGAATCAAGCACTCTTTAAAGTCTATTCCAGCACATCCTAAAGGTATGAACTCAGAGGCACCAATTCATGTATGAACATGATTCTTCATGCTCCCTCTCAACCATTCTTTCACAATTTGAGCCTGATGAATCTTGACATTGGCATCCTGGAATATGGCCATAGTGTGTCTTCCTACATGGTTGTTTAACTTTAAGAAATGAAAAGCTACTCACTCCATCAAGTAGGGCTAGAAGAACTGTTGTCCAACAAATAACATGCTGGAGTATAATAATCACTGCAGTAATGATCCAATTATAGACTTCTAAGCATTTGCCTATGCAAACAGCAACTTTTTTGGCAGAGCAATGTAGGCTATATTTAGATGTATTCAATTTCAGTAATATAGCCAACTATTAGGCCATACATATAATCAGATTTATTTAGTTAATATACTATATATATATATATGTAATATAATATTTAATATATATGTAATGTAATATACAAAGTCCAATATATATGTAAATAATATTTACTATATATATATATATATATATATATAGTAAATATTATTTACATATATATATATATATATATATATATATTAACAAAAAAATATATACATATATATACATAATTTTTTTTTATTTTTTTTTTTTAGGTACATATATTTAACATATTCGACCAAATAAAAATGTGATTAATTTGATGTAATTACATTTATTCCGGTCAAAGAGTCGACAGATTAATCACCAGTAGTTTAATCTTCTCACGTCCGTGTCTAATAAACATTTCCTCAGAGCCTTTATTCAAATTCTAAATGCGCAGCATCGAGCGCAGCCTTGACGTTCTTCAATGCATCATCACATGACGGTGAGCAAAAGTTGCTCGGCAGCACCATCACGTCAGCTGACTGCAGCCGTTTGTATTATATCAGATCACACAACAATACACTCTCAACAGACAGACACCACTCCTCAGATGCGTTAACAGGTCCCGAAGACTCGCCAACATGAGAATCGCCTTTGTGCTGCTAACGTTAGCTGCTGCCTTTTTGTGGACGTCCGACGCTATTGTTCGGTAAGGTCGAACAAACAAACTTAATAACAACAACACAATCCGATCATTATCGCCTTGTAAACATCGCAGTGTAATCACTGTAGTTCATTCACGTTACTTGCACTTACTAGTTTGTTTAAATACTATTTTATCCAGTTAACGTTAATTAAAAAGATTATAGTTGTCTCTTAAGACGTAACGTTATATCATTTTAAACGTGTAAAATGCTGTCTAGGTAACTTAGGCTGCTCACCAGGTTTTAAGACACAGTCCTTTGTGAAAACGATTACTAAGACCCAGAAGTCGTTACGGGTCTCCCACTAGACAACGAGGCTGGTCGTTTGTGATTCAGCAGAAACTAGGAGCTGTTTATAGACCAATATGAAGGGCCCTTTAAAGTTCAAACCTTTAGAAATCCCGTTTAGTGTACTGAAGCTGATAAATCTCACCCAAATGACTCAAAAACAAGTGAATAATGTTTATATAACGTGGTCATCAATGACTTTATTTTAGTCCTTATGGGGGAAGCCTTTTGTAGTGGTATTTAACTTGAATGTTATAAATTGACCTAATTTTTCTGTCAGTGACACATACCATATTAGGGTTTATTACTCACCGCCTTATCAAAGTCCAAAAACACTAAGGTTACTGCTTTTACTGCATCACACATGCAAAGAGAAAATTATATTTGTTAGCCATAACCGATGCAACTAATTCATTTGTAATGTGCCTATTTAACTTGGCGTGATTGATTGTAAGTATGTATAGTGAGCCATTGGTAAGGTTCTTGCCCAACTTAAAAGTTCTAACTTGTGTTCATCATGATAAAGTGGGTGGAAAGGAGCCTTGACTTGCGTTTAGCATGAGAATGTTTGTAGTTTGCTGCAGGTGATGCGGTTATGACCGCAAGATAACCGTGTGCAGTTTACTAAATCCAAATGTGTCTGTTTCTCTCCAGGATTCCTCTAAAGAAGTTCCGTTCCATCAGACGGACACTGAGTGACTCTGGCAGAGCTGTGGAGGAGCTTGTGGCTGGTTCTGTGCCCCTGAAATACAACCTGGGCTTCCCAGCTAGTAATGGTCCTACTCCAGAAACCCTCAAGAACTACCTGGATGTGAGTATTGCTTGTTTACATCATTTCCTTCCTGTGTAGGGCAACTGTGGTTTGCGCTGTTTTGCTAATGCACATTAATCCGTTGGCTCTACGTAATGTAAAACCATTTACCAAACATCTCTATTTGTAACATATGTTGTTTTTTCGGAATATCACTAATGAATTAATTTGACGTCAGAGGCATGTGAATGTCTCTTTTTAACGGCAGAGGTTGCACAAAGCTGTACATCCAGGAAGTAGCAAATGTGAGAGGACAAATCTTTATTACTATTAATCTTTAACTAAATCAAGCAAGGGTACTGTTGGCGGTGGAAACACAGGGTTTACCGTCCCGAATCGTACTGTATTGTACCGTACCATACCGCTCGGTGGAAACAAGCCATTACAGTCCTTTTGCAGAGTCATGTCATATGATTAGTAAATACCACTATGTCGGCATTATGGAACGTGACTAACTGTAGGAAAAAGTGAACCTGAAACTTGTTCTGTCATCTTTATTCACCACAATGTGCTAGTCTGTTTCCTGTCATAAGCTGTGTGATTGACAACTGGTCATGAGTTTGTTTGTCATGCTTCTGTTTCAATGCCTTTCCCACAGTAGGCCACCACAATCCTCTTTGGCAATGAACAGCTGATATTATTGCTGGAACAGCTGATATTATTGCTGGAACAGGCTTAAGTAATTGATGCAAGATCTTAAGGGTTAAAAGATCACATTTGTTTTTGAGTGACATATGGGAGATGCACATTATGATTAAAAAAAATGTTTTGTCCTAAAAATGTCCAGTTTTCTTTAAATTTTTTTGTATCTCAATCTCAATTACATCCATAAAAAAAACATTGGTTGGCATTTGTAGTTAAGGTAATAATAAATTAGAATATCAGTAAAAATAAAAAATGTATTGTGACATTTATTGCATTTTTCTTATTCAATTCTGAGATTTTCAATTCACAGTGGAACTGAAATCTTCAATATTTGCATGCATAAGGTTTCATTTTTTCGGAGGACCTAGTAATTGTAAACAAATTGTACAGACTGTTGTGGCGCTGAATTTTTAATACATTTTTTGTTTACAGGCTCAGTATTATGGAGAGATCGGGCTTGGCACTCCTGTCCAGACCTTCACTGTAGTGTTTGACACTGGATCCTCCAACCTGTGGGTGCCCTCGGTCCACTGTTCCCTGACTGATATCGCCTGCTGTAAGTCCACGCAGAGCCTAGGGATTTTTATCTCAAACAATATTGTCAGATCAGTGTTGTCCTTAAATGATTAACATTAAAATCTATATGAATTCTTCAAGAAACAAGAAGTTAATTTGACTGTAGCCAAATGTTGCTCAAGCTTGTTGCTCAAGCTTGTTGCTCTTTTTAGTGGTAGCAAGTTTGTTCCTGTAATCTGAACTATAACTTTTTAGAGATTGTATCATTGTAACATTTCAACATAGTTAGGTGAAGTCTTGCAGATCAGCCTCAGTGACAACTTAACTTGGTGTGAATGTTTGGGCGTTTTAAAATGTGAGCAAAGTTCTGTATCTTTAGTAGAATCAATCGTCTCCATTGACTTTGCATTGAGAGAAGCTGCATCCTTGTCATTTCTGACTTATAACAAAAAACAAAACAATGTCTAAAAGCTGCCATGTGACAAGGTGTAGAGCAAACAAGCTAAAAAACCTAGAAATACGTTTTTATAAGCTGTCGACCCCAAAAAATGAGCGTTTAAGGACACAAAAGTGGATACAGGCTGGAACGAATGGCTAAATTGTGGGATCCTGACACTTAGTATGCACTAAAAAATACACTTACCAGTGACAAAATGTTTACTGCACACTTAGTCAAATATCCAAATGTCAGTTTTATATATTCATTTCTGTAAGCTAATCTATCCCTGTCGCTGATTACGTTCCCTTCCAGTGGACGTAGTTCTCAGAGTAATATCACACCTTGCGCTGTTTCAATTGCCTGTATCCACTTTTCTGTCCTTAAATGCTTGTTTTGTGGGGTCGACAGATCATAAAAACTTATTTCTGTTTTTTTAGCTTGTTTGCTGTACACCTTGTCACATAGCAGCTTTTAGACATTGTTTTGTTTTTTGTTTTCTCGCAATGCAAAGTCAATGGAGACGGTTGGATTGTTTTTCCCCCTGCTGTGGGCGTGGCCTAAATGTCTCTATTATAGTGCAATAGTGACCCCTGTTCCGGAAGTATTTTTTCAATTCATTTCTCCCATAGGGATTTCAAAAGTCTTCATTAAAGCATTATAAGCCATGAACCAAGTCAATCAGCAACGAGTTAAATCATAACATTACAAACTTTGATTTGAAGCAAAAAAAGTTTTTGAAAATCGGACAAAAATACAAAGGTACAAGATTATGTACTTAATGGCTTTAGCGGGAGAAAGAACTACAATCCCATGAGGCATTGCGAACAACATAATCAAATTAAAAACAATGGAGAAATATAAAACTATTCATTTAAAAATGTTGATTATAGACAATACATTAAGTTTATTGCAAAATATGCTTAAATATGCAAACATTTAAGTATTTTGAGAGTGTTGGGAGACCGACTCGATTATGTCATTAGCAGTGCTTCATGGGAGTGGGTGGGGTGTTTTGCTTGTTTCGACTCTCTGATTGGTTGAATTTTCTGTACAGCATCATGGGTAATGTAGTTTTTAAACCACGAATTCCGCTGTTGAACAATTATTTTACGTAGAAATAACGCGGCTGACGGCTTCACAACCTCGTAGCTCACAGTAAGGCTGTCTTTAAAGGTTTATAGGTTATTGTTAAAAATCTATTTCCCTATGGAGAAAATGAATGGTTGCACCCCACTGTTGCACTCTCTAGCAAACCACAACCATCCAACGAGCTAATCAACTCCTAATGGATAAAATCAAGTCCCACCCTACCCTACTTTTCTTGTTCGAGAAGCCATTTCACTCGGATATATGTCACAATAGAGAAGAAGAATATTGCAACTTCAGTCTTTCTTTTTTTAAACCTGTAGTGCTTCATCACAAGTACAACGGGGGGAAGTCAAGCACCTATGTGAAGAACGGGACTGAATTTGCCATACAGTATGGATCCGGAAGCTTGTCTGGGTATCTCAGCCAGGACACATGCACGGTAGGAATCGACAAGTAACAAGTCTGAACATTTTTTTTTTTTGTCACCAGAAATGGTGAAGGCAAGAAACCGATCTGTTACTTCTCTTTCAGGTTGGGGATATTGCGGTTGAGAAGCAGATATTTGGAGAGGCTATCAAACAGCCTGGAGTGGCCTTCATCGCAGCCAAGTTCGATGGTATTCTCGGCATGGCCTACCCTCGCATTTCCGTAGATGGGGTTCCTCCTGTGTTTGACATGATGATGAGCCAGAAGAAAGTGGAGAAAAATATTTTCTCTTTCTACCTAAACAGGTAAATGAATTTATTTAGGCCATCCTGGTTTATTCCAGATGTTTATAAAATAAGCAAATAGTTACATGTCAGTCTGTCATATTAAATGCAGTTGAATCATTCAGGCCTGATTGTTTTGGATGTCCCCGTTTTATTTGTGCGACAGAAACCCTGACACCCAACCTGGTGGTGAGTTGCTCCTTGGAGGCACAGACTCCAAATATTACACTGGAGACTTTAACTATGTGGACATCAGCAGACAGGCCTATTGGCAGATTCACATGGATGGGTGAGAGATTTTTGGCTTCTGTGTAACGCACTGGTCGTCTAAACATTTAGTTGATTTATACAAATCTATGTTTAGAAATCAAGTGTTGGGAAATGGTTTATTTTTAGGCAAGAAAGTATCTCATTGCAAACCTTCTGGCTGTTTAAGCCTTTCCATCATGCATTCTTCTGTGGGAATCACTTTTTAAGTGTACAAACTGTCCACTATTAAGTGGTCTTTTTTTCTTCCACTCAAATCAACTTGAAAATTTTTATAGATAGAGCTTTAAATATGGTAATTTCTTCCCTTTATCATAAAAATGCAGTGCCTTTGTAGCACAGTTTGTTCATTAATGTTTGAACTTGAGTTTAGCAAATTTGTCATTTATATGAAAAATGGCATGCATGCATATGTAATATACTGGTCTGTCATGTGATAGGCAGGAATTCTACCGCTGAACCACCAATGCAGAAGATCACTGTAACAATAATGTAGTGTTAACAGTTCTCTGTTTATGTGTGTAGCATGAGCATCGGCAGCGAGCTGACTCTGTGTAAAGGAGGATGTGAAGCCATCGTGGACACTGGGACGTCCCTGATCACCGGCCCCGCCGCTGAGGTCAAAGCCCTGCAGAAAGCTATAGGAGCAATCCCTCTGATCCAAGGAGAGGTACTGCAACTTCAAATATTTATATTATTATACATCACTGAAGCTTTGTGACACAATTAACTATCTATTAAGATCCTATTAAATATTTTATTTTAACTTGTTTAAACTTGATACAAATACAGACTACTGTTCAAAAGATTGGGGTCAGTAAGAATTAGCTTATGCTCACTATCTGCATTTATTTGAGCACAAATACATTAAGAACTGTGTTATTGTGAAATATCATTACAATTTAAAAGAATTGTTTTCTATTTTAAAATTCCTGTGATGGCAGATTTTCTTAATTACTCCAGTCTTCAGTGTCACATGATCCTTCAGAAAACATTATAATATGCTGATTTGGTACTCGGGGAAACATTTCTTATTATCAATGTTAAAAAACAATGTGCTGCTTAATATTTTTGTGGAAAAAAATGATTTTTTTATCAATAGAAAGTAAAAAAAAACTTTTATTTGAATGGAAATCTGTAACTTCTTTACTGTAACTTTTGACCAATTTAATGCTTCCTTGCTGAATAAAAGTATTAATTTCTTCTTTTCTTTTATCATACTGACCCCAAACTTTTTTAAATAGATTTTTTTTATTATTAATATTTATATGTTTTTAAAAGTCTATTGTGAACAAAGCATGCATGCTTGGTGTGTTTTTAATAGTGTAGGAAAATATAACATTTTGATAACGTTCTCTTATTAAACACGTTTCCTCTGTAGTACATGGTTGACTGTAAGAAAGTGCCCACACTCCCCACCGTCTCATTCGTCCTGGGTGGAAAGACTTACACTCTGACTGGAGAACAGTACATACTCAAGGTTAGTCTTGTTTTGTCACCTCGCTGCTGTTGTTTTGATGTGGTACTTTGCATTAGCAGAACTGTGAAATCGAGGTGTTGTTTGAGGAAAAAGTCATGCCTGAGTCAGAAAAAAATCATGTGCCTGATGTTTCTTATAAATCACATGTAGCCGGTGAAAGCAAAACATTCTTGCGTATGACAAAGACATTCTAAAGATTGCATGTGTGTGTGTTTACAGGAAAGCCAGGGTGGAAAGGACATCTGTCTGAGTGGATTCATGGGTCTGGATATCCCACCCCCCGCTGGACCACTGTGGATTCTGGGTGATGTGTTCATAGGGCAGTACTACACCGTGTTTGATCGAGAGAGTAACCGAGTGGGCTTTGCTAAGGCCGCCCAATTGTAGAACTTAACACTTAAGATGTGTCATGAAAGTAATAAGAAATCTAGGAATCTTTCAATATCATCTCTGCTTAAATGATAGAGTAGCGGTATGATTGATGTGTTTGCACTGCTCCTAGCTTTCTGATGTTTTCGTTTTAAAGTGGCATGTGGAGATTAAAATGATTCAGGGAAAAGTCAGAAAGATGACAATTTACACTCATTTGCTTTTTAGCTGAAGCTTATTTTAATCCTTATGTGATTGTATCACCAAGTTTTAACATTTATTTTCTAATTGTTATGTCATTGATTTTAGACACTACCTGTTTTGAGATTTTTATTGTTGAAAACGACCTTCCAATGACAGAACAAATCAAAATGGACAATAAAGATGTTTTAAACCCACCTATGTTGTTAAACCTTTTCATTTAAACAAGGGCTCAGGTTTAAGGTGCATAATATAAATTAATATTTGAGGAGTTCAGATGCAAAAACCTCTAAGTGCCATCTGAAATTTTCTTCTAGAATGATGATTTTTATCAAGCTCGTATGTGTAAGTTCAGGAATTTCACTTAAATGGCAATGAAAATTACCTATTAATTGTCATTTAAGTGAAATTACTGAACTTACACATACGAGCTTGATAAAAATCATCATTCTAGAAGAAAATTTCAGATGGCACTTAGAGGCTTTTGCATCTGAACTCTTAATTTATAAGTTGATGATTTAATCATAATGGCCAACACTGGAATGTTAATTTTTTATATATATATATCAGGCAGAATTTTAATATTGGTGCATCCTTAATATTTGTCCATGTACAGTTTTGATCATGGTCATGTTGTTGTGAAGTGCAACAGTAGTAAAGCACAAAAGTGTGTCTGAATCCTTTATCTTTTAATCTCAATACTGAGAAAGAAAATACTGCGTCATTGAGCAAATTCATGAAAAATATATACAGGAAGAGGGAGGAGTATCAAGACTCCTCACAATGATAGCACGTCAGCAAACATACAAACAAAAAAAGTCAGCGTACTGGATTAAGCACTTACCAAAAAACATGATCTGTATTCCAAACTATATTAGAATAAATGTATTCATAATATATTTACAGAATACCTTAAATGTACAACATTCACTCCTTGTATTAACATTTTTAGGTTTGTTTAGGCACACATTTTTTCGAACAATGAGTTAGGGTTGTATTAAATGCAATCCATACACAATTTAATTACATCCAAGATAAACATGTTGCATGTTTTCCACGTTTTACGCATACATTTACATTCTAGTCTTTTCAACAGCTGCTAAGCTGCTTCTAATCTCTTTTTTTTTTCTTTTTTTTTCTTTTGTGGACAATAATTGCCCTGCCTTGCAACATTATCTGTTTTTACAAATAGCCATTCTAGAGTAGAGCATAAACCAGGGGTCTACAGGCCCCTAGAGAGTCGGGTAAGTGCATGTAAGCAGTTGGGGCAATGGGTCGGGATAGGGGTGCGTTAGCGCTAGCTACACATATAATACAATTACCCCCGGTTTCACAGACAAGGCTTAAGATAGTCCCATACTAAAATGCATGTTTGAGCTGTTTTAACTGAAAGCAACTTGCACTGACATATCTAAAAATATGTCAGTTCCAGTCTTTTGTCTCAAGATGCACACCAGTAATGTTTTTTCTAGGGCGCGTATACAAAAGCTACTTAAATGTCCTAATTGAACTAAGGCCTAATCCTGGCTTAATCTAAGCCCTGTCTGTGTAACCAGGCCTGGACCAGTGTGGATGGAAGAGAGCTGTTCGAAGCAAAGAGAATAAGAGAATGCTGTCTGTTAGCATTCCTGTTCATCTCAATGAGAGGGAGCTTGAGTGTGATTGGTTAGTTAGGTGATTGACATTTGAAGCGCTGGAACTTGAAGATGAAGAGGTTCTTACGGGGTAAATGAACTGACGCTGGCCATCACAGTTACAGATGACACTGGACAGGTCCTCACAAATCAGATTCGGGCATGTCCGGAATGTCTGTAATATTGGGCATTGTGTATCCAGTGCTGCAGCTACCGTTGAGCGTGACGTCTGCGCTTGAAGGAGGGCCGTTCTGCTTACGGTAGTTGGCCGGCATGGGCGATGGGGCTTCGCTCGGCGTCTTCGCGTTGAGGAGACTTGCGTCATCTTCATCCTCTTCTCTGCTCCTGCAAGCGGTGTCTTTTATAATGCGGCCCTTCTTGTAGGAGACGGTGGACAGGCCTCCTGCGTTCTCGTCGATGATGTTCAGACAGCGCAGGATGAAAACCACAGGCACAGGGAGGATGGCGGTGACCACCAGTGAGATGCAGACAGCCAGGCCCCAGGGCGGATAGCTGAGAGTCTGTTCTTGAGCCTGAGAACAGACACAGCAATTGGATTATTCCGGCAAAGGAATAATTCCACTTTAATCCTGTGGTAAAACTGTGCATCGAAAGCCTTAGAATGACCTGGGCTTAAAGAAACAGTCAATTTTCTGAAAAGCAACGGCATTAACTTATCTCAATAGTCACATGTAGATTAGTGCTCATAATTGCACTAGTCACACCAATAAATGTCCTTACCCTAAGCTTTTTAAAACTGACAATTACTGTAATAAGATGCACAATTCACTTTATCATTGTTACAGGTTTGCTATAGTTATTGTATTATATAATTAGGATCATGTGACACTGAAGACTGGAGTAATGGCTGCTAAAAATACAGCTTTGCCATCACAGGACTTTTTAAAAATAATTTTTCACAATATTACTGTATTTTTGATCAAATACATGCAGCCTTGGTGAGCATGAGATTTTTTTCTGATTGTTTTATGTAATACATTTTTTGTTTTATTTGATTTATGGTGAATGCAAGATGTACATTTAATTTTTTACATGCGTTTGCAGGTGCTATGCTCCCATATTATCTCTTTTTATTATCCCTCATGTTGATTTATTGTCTGTAATATTGTGTTGTTGTAAACATTTCTAAATGCTACATATTTTCCCAGAAAACTACTTTAAAGTGATTTTTAAATGACAATAAAAATGACTAAATAAAACACAGTTCAGTATGCAAATAGATGGACAAAAGACCAATTTTAATACCCTAACTAGTCTTAAATTCTAAAGACTAAATTAATTAGTCTTAAAATCTTAAATTAATAAATGATTTTTAAACTTTAGTACAAAATATATTAAACATTATATATATGTTTCAGGTTTAAAAAACAAACAAAAAATAGAACACCTATAGGTGAAATAATCTGAATGGAATCTGTACCTCTCTGAAATATAACCTCCGAATAAAAAATGTCTGAATAAAATGATAGCCATATTTTAAGTTCGAAACATTATTGCATCTTAAAGGGATACTCCACTTTTTTTGGAAATAGGCTCATTTGACAATTCCCCCAGAGTTAAACAGTTGAGTTTTACCGTTTTCGAATCCATTCAGCCAATCTCCGGGTCTGGCGGTACCACTTTTAGCATAGCTTAGCATAGATCATTGAATCGGACAGGACCATTAGCATCTCTCTCAAAAAAAATGACCGAAGAGTTTCTATATTTTTCCTATTTAAAACTTGACTCTTCTGTAGTTACATCGTGTACTAAGACCGACGAAAAATGTAAAGTTGCGATTTTCTAGGCTGATATGGCTAGGAACTATACTCTCATTCCTGCGTAATAATCAAGAAACTTTGCTGCCGTACCATGAGTCCAGCAGGCGTAATGATATGACGCAGCGCCTGAAAATAGGTTAGACAAACTTAGTCCCGGTCATGTTGAAAGTTACTGAGCTGTGGACTATTTTCAGTCGCTGCGTCATATCATTACGCCTGTTGGACTCATGGTACGGCAGCAACTCTTGTTTACCTCTGGGGGAGTTGTAAAATGAGCCTATTTCCAAAAGTATTAAAGTGTACCCACCAGTTGCTGGTTCCATGCGCTGTAACTAGGTGGCGACAGTCCCAGCTGAATGAGACTTGCGGCCAGAAGACCCAGCAGCAGCACCGGTGTGACAAACTTCCACATATAGTAATAGAAGCGGTATGGAGTGAAACCAAGCATGTCCTTCAGATCCTCAAAGAACCTGAATAAACCCACAGAAGAGAGAGAGAGGCATCAATGCCACAATCACTGCAAATTAGCTTAGAGTTGCTGCTAAACTAACTGCAGTTTGCATTTTTTACAAAATAATTTTGTCAGATAAAACCTAGTTTAGTGTTTAGTTCTTCCCTCATTTTTAAAATATTTAAAAATATAAAATATTTTCCTTATATTTTGATGGTTTAATCAAACTTGTAGGGTCATTAACACCAAATCCTCTCAAACCAATTCTCTCCGGACATAACTTTTGGCCACTATACTGTATGAAATTTCATTATATTTACGATATAATTATAACTACATTTATTTTCCATCGGTTAGTTTGTAACCGTAACTAACTTGAATTTCAATAAATATACAGTATATAAAGATGAAAACAAATACTTGTCACATCAATATGAATCTCAGTATTCAGTATCTTAAATGTCTTAAATCAATGTTTTTATTTTATTTATTTAGTCTTAAATATTTTAAATAGTTGTATGTTGTACAAAGTATGAATGTTCTGTACAGCATGTTCTCTGAGCAAAACCACAAATACATGTCCATATTTTAAACTCTTTTTTTTTCATATATCTTAAAATATCTTTTTCAGACATCTTAGACTTTCAAATTGCGAGCTGGCCTTTTTTTCAATCAAGATGATTTAATCAGTCAATGCCACAATCAATTGAAAGTAGTTTATGTCATTTAATTGGGTTGTGAAAACAATCTATTCTTTTATGATTACATCATTATAATAAAACATTTCTTAAGGTAGTATAAGACCGTAACAAACTTGAATTTTAATAAATAAATGTAGTTGATAAATTCTCTTGATATAAATACGTCGCTCATCATGCCACCAGAGGGCGCTGTAAGCTCTCTAATTAGAGGCTGAGTACTGAGTAACATACTTGTCGGTGCCGTAGACCCAGGCCACAGCAATGTTCTCCAGAAGAACCACGATGAGCAGGGGTAGAGTGGCAGAATAATCGTCAAACATGGCCACAAAGTAGTTCCCAGATCGCTGGACAAATATTAAACCAATAAAGAAGGCAAGTACACAGCAACCAACTGTAAAGAAAGCAGAGAGCAACAATGTGTATTAGAAATCCAAAGGATAAGTTAAACTGGAAATGGGAAGGGGGTACGACGTTATCCTCTCAGTATTTTATGAAAGCTCATAAGAGTTATTATGCTCATTAATGTAACGCGATTAACGCTGTGAGTGGGCATTGTTGACTTTTGTGAGTAGCGGAAGTAGCCTAACGTCACGGAAATGTGTCTCTGTCAGGCCGATAAGGTTACTTTTACCTTTACATGGATAAACTTACGTGACATTATTTAGGTTTAATCTGATTAAATGTCAATTAAATCCATGCAGTATACTGTTAAAGTAAAAGATTGGGGTCAGTAGAATAAAAAAAAAAGAAAAAGAAAAGATGAACAAGTAAGGACACATTAAATTGATCAAAAGTGACAGTAAATACAATTATAATGTTACAAAAGATTTCTGTTTTAAAGATTAAGTAAAAAAAATTATCACGATTTCCACAAAAATATTAAGCTGGACAACTTTTTTCAACATTGATGATAATGTTTGTTGTGATTAAAGGAATATTTCAGCTAAAAATGCAAATCTATCATATGGTTTCAGAGACAGATCAAATAATGATCCATTATATTCTTCAAACTATTAAGTAAAAATGTTTCCTTCTCATATTTTTTTTGGCATTGGCTGACCTGTGAGGTATTCCTTCCGTACTTTGAAGGTGTCCACAATGGGGGTAAGGATGCCCTGGATAGTGCCGAACATGCTGCCCAGTCCCAGATTGACCAACATAAGGAAGAACATCACAGACCAAAAAGGTGAGGCTGGGAAATGAGTCATGGCTTCAGTGAAAGCGATGAAAGCCAAGCCTGTGCCCTGCACCGCCTGTGAGAGAAAAGATAAAGGTAGGATTCTAGCATGCCTTCAAAAACCTTCAAAAACATGACCATATCAATAAAAAGAAAAGTGTAAGATTAGGCTTGACTTATCATGGCAGCTTGTTTTGCACAGGCAAACATAACTTGTATTTTCCCCAGAAAAAGTAAAATATACTTGATCATTTTTTATTATTTTTTTATGTCAAGATATTAACATTAGATTACTGCTATAGCGATAATGTACATACATTATGTATGTTTATTCTGTACTGTTAAAATGCTGTAGTTTGCTTGAGGCCTCTGCATGAATTATTCAACATGTTTTAGTGTGAGGGTTTATGTCGAAGCAAGCAGAAATGTACAAAAATAGATTTGGGTAAAACGAAACACATCAAAAGTCGCAGGAGGAAATGTGCCCGTGTAAAGAAAGAGCCTCATACTAGGCCTATGACGGTTCTTGCAGGTGTTTGTGGTTTAATCTGATTATGGCATCACCTCAGCCAACACGTACCGCGTTTATTTCCTTTTGTTTCATCATGTAGTGCCTCTTAATCTCCTACACACTAAAGGCCACTTGGTTTCCTACACACTAAAGGCCACTAAAGTACTTCCTCTGCAGTTTCCATTATTTTGGTCATAAACTTTTAAGTATTCATATATCCTCTGTTTATGTGACACTTTATGTGATCTCAGAATTGCATGATATAAACGCGAGATAAAAAGTCAGAATTGTGAGATGTAAACTCGCAATTATCTTTTAAAATGTTTTATTCTGTGGTGGAAAAAAGCTTCCACATAAAGGGCCTTTACATTTGCTAACCTTTTTTTTTTTTTGTAAAAAACAAGCAAGCAGGCCCAGCCCAGGTGAGAAAAAGTAACGCATAAGTAACAACACATTAATTTCTATAAAAAGTAACTTAGTAGTTACTTTTTTAGGGAGTAACACAATATGGTAACACATTACTTTTAAAAGTAATTTTCCCCAACACTACTCATCATTGACCCCTATCTGTTTAGTTAGTTTGTCAGATTTTCTAATAGCTGTGAAGTATGGGTTTTAAAATGACACTTTTGATAGCGAGTGCTCTCTTGTGTTGTATTAACTTTTCAAAACATGACTGGAGAGAGAGCCTAACCAGCAGGGTTAAATTCCATGGAAAGTTTGTGTTTTCAGTTGTCTCTAAGGTTTCCCCGTGTCTCTCTAAGGTTTCCCCCGTGGTGTATCAGTTCACTTTAAGCTCCTCCTCACCTTGTTCAGCTCCTCTTTGATGTCGCAGTTGTCTAAGCCTAGGCGTGGGTAATCGTTTTCCATCACGCCCTGGATGACGCTGGTCATTTGCTGGTAGTCCTCTGGGCTAACATTACTGAAGTTAATATGGTGTGGGATCAAGCTTGGATTAATCTCTTTGCCAAGGAAATCAATGATCTTCTTTGTGTTCCTAAGATACATTAAAACAAGAAATTCAACTACCGGTCATTGGGCCTGTGTGCAGTTTCATGACAGTTATGGACTGTACATTTATTTTAATAATATTTGGAACTTGCTACTAAACTGCTTCTCAGGGTTTTGTCTTGGACTTACATTTCCACACATTTGTCAATCATGATGTTGGCTTTGAAGCCCAGCACAGCGAACACTACTAGAGTGGCCAACACTGAGGTGAAGAAGTTAATGAAGGAGACCAGCACAGCATCAAAGTGGCAGTTGTTGTCTCGCTTGTTGTAGCTGGAGAAGGCGATAACACCACCGAAACCAAGACCCAGGGCAAAAAAGACCTGCGTGGCAGCTTCACGCCACACTTTGGGCTCCAGCATGATTTCCAGCTGTAAGAAGATAGTGAAGTTTATTATTTGTCACATGCTAAATCATGCACTGTGATATGCTTTTTATTTAGAATATCTGAAAACATCAGAAAATATATAAATTTGCCTATGGTTAAACTGAGAAGCCAATTTTTTAATCATCCAGGCTGATATATACAGACCCTTTCCAAAAAATTTGAATATCATGGAAAAGTTTATTTATTTCCATAATTCCATTCAAAACGTTAAACTTCCATAGATTATAGATTCAGGGGCCACAACTTAAACGATTTCAAGTATTTAGTTGTTTATTTGTACATGAGGCTTCCAGCTCATAAAACCCACGAAAACAGGATTTAAAAAAATTAGAATATTACATGAAATCACACAGTAATTACACAGTGATACCATGGTCATTGAACCAGGTTTGGGTTATTTTGGCAGTGTGGGCAGGTGCAAATCCTGCTGGAAAATGAAGTCAGCATGAAGTGCTCTGAAAATGTCCTGGTAGACGGCTGCGTTGAGTGGACCAACACCAGCCGATGACCAACACAGACTGTGGAAACTTCACACTGGACTTCAAGCATCTTGGATTGTGTGCCTCTCCATTCTTCCTCCAGACTCTGGGACCTTGGTTTCCAAATGAGATGCAAAATTTGCTCTCATCAGAAAAGAGGACTTTGGTCCACTGTGCTTTATTAAATCCAGAGTCAACGCAGCCGTCTACCAGGACATTTCCAGAGCACTTCATGCTTCCTTCATTTTCCAGCAGGATTTGCACCTGCCCACACTGCCAAAATAACCAAAACCTGGTTCAGTGACCATGGTATCACTGTGTAATTACTGTGTGATTTCATGTAATATTCTAATTTTTTTAAATCCTGTTTTCGTGGGTTTTATGAGCTGGAAGCCTCATGTACAAATAAACAACTAAATACTTGAAATCGTTTAAGTTGTGGCCCCTGAATCTATAATCTATGGAAGTTTAACGTTTTGAATGGAATTATGGAAATAAATAAACTTTTCCATGATATTCTAATTTTTTGGAAAGGGTCTGTAGACCGATTGCTACTTTAAACATTGGGCTGCACCACATATTTTAACATATGATCATATAAATAATTACCTTGAGCCACACACACACACAGTAACACTCTTAAAGGGAAATTCTTTCATCATTTACTCAGACTTTTATCGTTCCAAAGCTGTTCAGGGTTATTATCATTAACTAAAACTCCAACTATCAAAAACTTTTTTATTAATTAAAATAAAGCTATATATTAGATGGACAACTTAAACTGAAAGAAAATGAGGAAATATTGCCTCAGCATCTACCTGAAATAAGTTCAATTTGAAGCACTAAAATGATTGGAATCTGGAAAAAAATGGAAATACAAACCTAAAACTGAAATAAAAATAAATGAAACCTTTATAGTAATATTTATTTTAATATTATAATAATATTATTTATTATAAAAATTGATTTAATTATCCCCCCCCATTTCAGCAGTGCAGTGATTGTAATGGCTCTGTACTAATTACCATTGTGTGTGAAACAGAAGCAGTACAAATCTAAAGCTTTGGCTACGTACTATCATTTAATTGTGTGTTACACAAACCACCCTCTGATAAGACTCTGAAGCGACATGTAACTCAACAATGGACACATTGACAGCTCTTTGCACTGAGGAGAAAATGTGACCACATCTTGTGTCTGTGTGTTGGATGGATATTATGTAAAATAGCTGGCACAATTAGACAGTCTGCTGCATTTCAATGTGTGCTGATGGAAGATTTAATTCACTTCTGCCGAGTCACATCACAAATGCATGCTGGGAAATCTGGCTAGGGTATTGTTTCCATAGATACATCTACTGCTCTTCACCGAACTGAGATGAGTGATACACATGGGAATTAGTTATGGATGATTACGGTAATTCTCAATAAATTGGGTTAATTGCTGCAGTGTGAACCAGAGCATGTAGAGTAAATTGGTCTAACCATTGTGGTAATGTGTCATCTGCTCACACATACAGTCTTACCTTCGGGGTGAACATGTGGATGATGCCGTCTATAGAACCTTTGAGTAGGAAAGCACGAACCAGGAAACAAATAAGCACCACATAGGGGAACAGAGAGCTGAAGTACATCACCTGCAGTCAGACATAAACAGATTATCAAATAATGTCAATGTAAAATTGAATGCTAGTATGTCTTAAGCTGTAAGATTATTTTCTGCACGTCAAGGGGCAGAAAAATGTGCCCTCACTTGCTGACTTTGCTGACAAACTGTGAATCGACTGTAAGGCTTTTTCTTTTTTATAGTGCACCCAATTCTGGTTTGTTTTCCAAACCTTTAAAGTCCCCCTGTGGTGAAAATCAAGGTTTTAATATTGTTTATAAGTCTATGTGGTGTTGTTAATATGCTCTAAGACAAACCATGTGTAAATTCATAAGTCAACACTTTTGTTTTCTTCTTAAAACTGCAGTGAACCAAAGACGGTCTCAAAAACGCAGTTTGAAATCACTGGTGTTTCTGGCGTCACAAAATACCTTGTAACTAATGCGTCAATGCGTGATCAACGAGTGGATCTCTGAGCAGTGAGTGGAGGCGGGGCTAATTTGCATATTCATAGAACCGCATATACTAAATGAGGCAAGGGTGAAGAGTTACATTCAAGTTATTTTAAGGCATGACATTTTTTCTTGTGCTTAAATATGTCATTTTGGTGATCACAGATGAGTTTTAATTGATAAAATGATTGACTACAGAGGGACTTTGTTACGTTTTCAAATCTAGACAGTCCGTCATTTTACAAAAGAAGAAATCAGATGCATTTGTTCAAACATTACAGTGAAAAAATAATTTTATTACAATACACAGCTCATTTTAAATGAACGTTAATGAAGATAGATGCTTTGTTTAAGCCAGATGGTGTAGTTAAGGCGTCTATGGCAGGCCTGAATGCAACATGTGACTGTAAATGAGTGAATTGAGACACAGCTGCTGACACTTTGTTTGTGATGTTAAATGCCAGCCTGCATGGCCAGTCCAATCAGACTGAAGCATATTTCCAGAAATCTGACATATGGATTTGCTTTTGATCTAGTTTGTAATAACTGGGTTCATGTGGTATTTTGCCATTCAATATACAACCTAAACGCATTTAAGTCAAAACTATTTTTGCTGACTGTCTGAACAAAGCCTAGACTTAAGTGTCTAGTGCTTATCCTGGCAATACACGGATAGTCATCTACAGAACTAAGATGATGATACTGATTGCGGTTTGTCGAGGGATGTTGCAACCAAAGGCTTTGCTCTAAACGTACATCAAAAGAAATTTTATATCTTGCATTGTTGCTGACAATGAGATCATGAGTAACTCAGTGTTGTTACTGTTAACTAAAACTATATCTAAAGTGATTACAAATGTTTTTTTTTTTTTAACTGAAGCAAAGCTAAAAAATAGAACTATTCAATAAGCTTTTTTAACTTAAAATTAAAAATGTTTCCTTGGCAACTAACTGATATAAATAAGATTACGTTAAAGTATTAAAATTACTAAAACTAAATGTAATAAAGAATAAATTAAAGCTATAGAAAAAAACTAATAAAACTGATAATTTTTTCTATAATTGAAATCTGAAAATATAAAAATAAAAGCTCATTGAATATTTAATTAAATATTATAACAGTATATAGATTATATAAAAAATATTACAATAACACTGGTGTGACTCAAAACCTTGCGGCAATGGGAACAGTTGGTTCTCTTTATGAGTTCAGTACAGTCATAAAGTTACACCCCAAACATAATTTCATAATTTTCTGTTTTAAAAGAATGATAATTTGGGGGCTTTAATGATTAATACTTAACTTAATCCTGAAATCACATACATAATTTATTTTATGGACACATTTTAATTAGGTTATATTCATTGATAATGTGTATTTTAGGAACTTGCATTGCATTGAGGTTATACATTTTATCAGTTCATGCATTCCCTGGGATTTAAATCCATGACCTTGGCATTACTAGCACCATGCTCTGACATAAAAATATATGTGCAGTCATATATTAATTTAAAATACTTTTTGAAGTAAACAAAACGGCCTTTGATGAGGGCATTAATGACTTGTACATACTGTATGACCATAATGCTCAAAAGGCTATACTGACTCATCTCTGATTCATGAAGGGCGGACCAGTCTTATAGTGTAAAGTCTTAACTTTAACTATCCCACAACTTAGAAGATTAAAAGACGTTTCTTTGTGGTTCCCCAAATGTTAAGCATCACAAAGGTTATACGAAGATCCTTTAAATAAATCTATCCTTCTTCCTGCAGACACAACTCTAATTCTACAGTACAGTATCCTCAAACACCAATAATTGTAGTTGAGTAAGGTTACAGGGTACAGTGCCACAGAACTGTGAATAGGGATGGTGCACATAAAACCATGGCAACCAGCACTGCCATGCTTTTGTGCACACAAAATGACAAAGAAGAAGAAGAAAAAAAATCACTGTAGGATTTTTTTTTTGTGTGAAATACGCTTTTGTGGGAATGTTGAATGAGCGATTGGTATTCTTTTGTGAGGTAAATCCTAGATTAGGCTTCAAAGACTGTCTTTATCCCCTTCAGAGTATAGCATATATATCCCATACTATAATATCCTTACTGACTGAGGGGCCACACTTAACTGGCAATATATTGAAGTCACCATGAAACCAAAATGGACATTTCCTCTTTTTTTTTATGGAATATTGCTGTATTTATTAATTCTAAATTATTTATCCGTCCACATCATTATTATTATTCTTATTATTTTTATCCCTGTGCCCTTATAATCTTTAACTTCCCTTCTTCTCTTCTCTGATGGCGTGAAAACCTGTCGCTCACATGAGATCACAGCAATAGCAAACTACAACCATCCAACGAGCCAATCAATTGCTGATGGACAAAATCAAGTCCCGCCCTACATTTATTCTTGCTCGAGAAGGTGTTTCACTCTGAAGGTGCTTCACAACTTTCGTTTCATACCAACTTTTACTGCTGTTCAGAAACCTCTATAGATGATCTATCACGAGCAAACATCTATTTAGTGCACATTTTTTGTTTTGTGGATATTGAAACATTGTATATATAATTAATTATATTTATACTACGGGGGAATGCTTGAACCTGATTGGCTGACGAACGTTCTAAGGTGTGCAATTATTTTCAGGGAAACATACGGCTAAAGTAGTTCAAGGCAGGTCTTGACCGCATTACAGTTCCATATCACTTCACCAAATGATTTCAGTTATTTTAAAGGTCCTTACAGCCCACAACAGCAAGAATTGTGGATGAGCATGTTTTTTTTGCCACAACATTATGTTTTATTATGTACGGAAAGTACATACTTTTTTCTCCCACTCAAACATCAGCAATTGATTGGCTCTGACGATTTTATCAGAAAAATAGTTTACCAGATTAACCAGTTTAAGCAGATAAACTTGCAGTTGAGACACTGCAGCCAAACACTGTTGAGAGACGCATAGACTCAGGTAGTTCACATACGATCTCTCTCTCTAACTGCATTAGTCTGCTATCAGTGGCTGAAGCCTCTGTTACCAGCTCTAAAGTGACGTTTTGGAATTAGCAACTGAGTTTTAGGATTAGATGCTTAAATTAGTCCTACACCTAAAAGCGATTTAAGGACAAAAGCCTGACAAATGCCTTGAAATACATCATCTGAACAATGTTTTGAGGTGTGGTAACTGTAGTTTAAGCAGAATAATTGACTCCGGGCCGTTGAATTATTGAAAAATAATACACACCCGAGGGTGTGCATTATTTTTCTAATAATTCAACAGCCTGTCGTCAATTATTCCTTACCCATGTATAATTATATGTATTTTTTTTTACATGCACTATGATAATGGATGCCTTTAAAAATCAAAACCCCTCAATATGTTGTTTTAACTTCTTTAGGGGGTTTTAATACCCACACGACTTGAAAATCAGCTGAACCGGGTCAAAAGCTCACTGATGTCAGAGTACCACATTTGGTTTTATCCGTATGGACGCTGCATCACGTTTCTCAAAGTTATGCAGGCATGGATCACATGAGAGGCCGATGGTTCTCATTGATATAGGACGGATCAGTCTGAGGGTCAGTGTTTCTCTCTGTGCTACTTTTAAGACATCCCTTGAGGTCTTGGCTGACTTTATTCTGTGACTAAAGGCAGACTTTCCTAGAACAAAATACAAAACACTTTTCTTACCTTTCCTGAAGACTGGATACCCTTCATCATAGCAAGACACACCATGGTCCAAGCAACCAACAGGCACAAAGTCATCTTCCAGTTAAGTCCTCCGCTCTCAGAGATGGAATCGGAGATATCCAGGGCCACACGATACCAGTAGAACGTAGTAGCTGAACTTTTCTCACACTCTGGTTCAATATCTACACAATAGCATGAAACTTATAATCTTGTACAGCATTATAACTTAAGATTCATTCAAAAAGTTATTCAGTATATTAAAATCTATTGTTTCTGTCTACATACAGTATGTCATATACTGAATGTATTTTTAAAAATAAAAAGCATAATTTCATGGTCTTCTTACATGTGTTCGTTTTGTTTTTGACCAGGGGACACTCGTGCCACGGAAGAGGATGCTGGAAGGACTGCGAGAAGTAGAAGAGACTCCAGCCGATGATGACATTGTAGTAGAGCGCCACAAAAAAGCACACCTGCAATTAGAGAGAATGCAGTTAAATGTATGAGCTACACCCTCTACTCCATCTCCCCAAGTCTTTAAAAGGTTTAATTAGTCACCTCTCCCCTGAGCAAAGACTGTGTCCGTCTTTGGTTATTTTTATACAGTGCATTTAAAATAACGTATGTCTACATGAAAGCACTGATATTCACCAAACAGCTGGCGAAACCGATGCCACCCAGCCGTGGACTGATGTAGTTCCACACCCCGATACTGCCCCGTCGGATGCGCTGGCCCACTGCTAGCTCCAGGAAGAAGAGGGGAATCCCTATCACCACCAGCAGAATGAAGTAGGGAACCAGATACGCACCTACAAAGAGGAGAACTGGTTATGGCCCTGTTTATTTTGGAAGCAAACTTCCACACTGTTATACACAGGACTTGGGATATACAGTATGCCAGATACAGTATATACATGTTACAAGTGACAGTATGTAAATGTAATTAAAGCAATTACCCATTGTAATCAAACATTATTCAAGGTCAATGTTTGATAATTCTTAAACTGCCATTATTGGTGTCATATATATATATAAAAAAAACGTTTTTAATGTTATTGTGTATTTTATACTGTATTGATCGTTTTTTTTCCTGGTTTTATGCCGATTTATTTATCCATTCTTTTATTAGTTTGTTGTTTTTTGATTTATGGTTATATATCATGCTAATCATGTACATTGTTTGTGTCTAATCCAATGTTATATTGGTTTTATTTATATAGTATTTATTAATGTTTTGAATTAGCTTTTATTTTTATATTTTCAATTTTCATTTTAAAGTAATTTAGTTATGTTATTTTGTTTTATTATTATTTAGCTTTAAGTTATTTTTATTTCACTTTTAATGATTCAACTTATTTCAGTTAGTTGCCAAGGCAACATTTTAAATGTTTTTTTTATTTATTTTTTATCAATTTATTTACATTTTGTTTAATTTCAGCTTTATTTTAAGACAGTTTTTCAATGTTTAATAGTTTTAGTTTTGTAACAACACTGGTACAATCAAAAAATATATATAAAATATGAAAGAACTGGTTAACCCACTGTTATTATCTGCAAATATTTTCTCTCTTGAATTAAACTCTCATTACAGAGAGCCAAAGAAGGACGAGACTGACATTTCAAAACTGTTCAAGCATTGCCAATGGCACAGGATGGAACATTCCTTCCCAGTGCCTTATGGGGAACAACTTCAATACAATGGAATTGCTTTGATGGTCTGCCGCTCTTCCAACATGTTGCAGTCATGTGCTTTAACACACAGAAACCTACTGAGATTCACAGATAAGTATGATTTTAGACACCACCATCTGGTATATTTAGAGACATGAATCTTATTAGAAACATAAACTACAGAGTCATTTACAAAAATGAAACTAGACAGTAAGTACTGTATGTTCTGTAAACTGCAGCTTGGTTTGTAAGATCTGCTTCAACCTGTATATTTTATTAAGTGGCAACTATACAGTACAGGCTTCGGGATATCATGAAATGTAATTTACAATTTTGAGCCATTTTGCATTGATTCCCTTTGTCATATAGTATATGCACCTGACCCAGGCAATGAAAAAGGTGAGCTCCACCACTGATTTGAATGTTTTATCATTAAATGTATTTAGCAGCCTTATTGTAGCCAGCAATAGGGGTCTTTAGATCTTGTGTTGTGCCCAATTAACTTTAAAGTAGTAGAATCTCACCAAAATTGTCATTTTGTTTTTGCATTTTGTTTAAGGTTTAATGTAGGTCAGATTGGTGCGCTGTGAGATGCTTGTTTAAAAATGTATGACTCCACGGGTTGTGCCTAAGATGACATCTGGCAGACTGGGGCAGCAAAACGTCATAGGTGTGTTTCTTTGAGGACAAAATATACTGTCATTGATGCCACATACTGTAGAGGGTGCGATGTTGTGGTTGCTCTGCCCTGGCAAAGACAGAGACAGCCCACACACAGTGGCCTATTTAATCTAATTACAGATCTGCACAGCAGGGTGGCCACACTCACTTATTATAACCTGGAGTAAGTAGTAAGACACGGCAGGGTTGTGGTCAAATTCTCATGCAGTTAGACAGAAAATTGTATACAAACACAATAGTTTCCTACTACAGTATATGAAACCCAAAATGTAAGACTACGATAGCTATTGCATATGTTTCTTTCCCGTCTGTCTTTCTTTCTGATACAGAAATCATTCACTAACTCTGAGAGTGTCTTTTGCTAATGACATAAGGAGAACAAAGAGAGAGACATGAGTAATCTTATCTACTGTATGTCATTGCTCTCAGGGAGACTAGGTTAAGAAGCTGTAATCTGCTTTCTCTTGACATTAAACAGCTTTGTATAATCACAGATGGGTAATATAACCTGTGATTATCCTGTAACATGCAAAACGTTTCATTTCAAGGCCATGCCTGACTGATGTGAGAACATAGATATCTCACTCAAACAACTATTTCTAATTGGTTTTTATTGATTGATATACACTATATGAACAAAAGTATTGGGGCACCTGATCATTACACCAACAGGGACTGTAATGACATTCTAAATACATAAATACATTAATATTGAGTTGGTCCCCCCCTTTGCAGCTACAACAGCTTCCACTCTTCTGGGAAGGGTTGTCCCCCCCCTAAAAATATCATTAAAAACCACACTGTGTAGTGTAAATAATATAATGATATATACTTAAAGTAATTGTGTAAGTAGTAAAACAATAAAAAAAAAAAGCATTCTAAGTTTAGAAACATTTTGATCTTTGCCTCACAGTGCTTTGTTCCACTGCCTGCTTTCCCTTTACCTCACCTACACACAAGTCCAGTGGGAGAGAACAAAGTTCTTCAGTAGTTGTGGAACTCCAGTAAGTTGGCTGTCAAGGCTATTTTATTCACTTTAAACATCGGGTGAAGTGATTATTTTCTCTTTAATACAGACGATGCTGAGTCATTAATAAATTAGTCATGACAAAAAATTATGATAACCGTTTTTTTCCCCCATAAATCCGCTATAACGTTATAACGTTACCCAGCTTGTTTGGTAGCTTGTTCAATGCTGCAGCTTGTTGGATAGTAAGTCACCCACTACAACTAACATGGCGATAAGCCTATGTGTGATCTGATACGAGGCTTATATTTTAGATCTACCGTTGTGTTGGGTTTTGCTCAATACGATGTTAAGTGGCAGATCAGAGGGCTTGCTGAATATCAGAGACGTCCTCTGTCCCAGACGAAACCTAAAATACTATGCCAGATAATTTAATAATTATAATATGACCACTTGGTGAACCTAACTCATATTTAAACAACTATCGTTGTCCCTCCCAACTGCTGATGAAATTTACACCCATGACGAGAAGTGTTGGCTTGCCATCTCTGTTCCATTTCAGCCCAAAGTTGTTCAACGGGGTTGAGGTCAGGGCTCTGTGCGAGCCATTCCCATGTCTTAGTATGCTGAAGCATTAAGATTTCCCTTTACTGGAAGTAAGGGGCCTAGCCTAACTCCTGAAAAACAGCCCCATTATACCATTATCTATCCTCCACCAACGTTTACACTTGGCACAATGCAGTCAGGCAGATTACGTTCTACTGGTATTTGGCAAACCCAGTCTCACCCATCAGACTGCCAAACAGACAGGCGTGATTTGTCACTCCCAAGAACATGTTTCCACTCCTCCAGAGTCCAGAGGCGGCATGCTTTACCCCACTCCACCCGACACTTGACATTGCACTTTGTGATATGAGGCTTGCATGCAGCTGCTCGGTCATGGAAACCCATTGCATGAAGCTTCCGCCGCACAGTTTTTGCTATGGAATCTGCAGAGCGTTGGCAACTTTTACACACCATGTACCTCAGCACTTTGTGAACCACGCTCTGTAACTTCATATGGTCTTCTGCTTTGTGGCTGAGTTGCTGCTGTTCCTAAACGCTTCCACTTTCCAATAATACCACTTACAGTTGACCATGAAATAGGGCCTATCTAGCAGGGATTATTTCACAAACTTGACTTATTGCAAAGGTGGCATCCTATCACAGTACCACGTTAAAATTCCCTGAGCTCTTCAGAATGAACCATTCGTTTCACAACATTTGTTTTGTTTCTTTTGTCCATACAGTGCATTTATTGATTGTAATTGTGGTAAGCTATTATTCTAATTTCAATGACTTTCTATGGTCTCTACAGAAATTACAGCACGTTTGCTAGTGCAGTTTTTTTTAAACCTGTCCTGGAGGACCCCCAGCACCACACATTTTGTATGTCTTTTTTATCTAACACACCTGATTCAACTCATCAGCTCATTAGTAGAGACTGCAAGACCTGAATGTGTGTCAGGGAGACATACAAAATGTGCAGTGCCTGGGATCCTTCAGGAGAGGTTTGATAACCCCTGAGTGGACCACTTCATTATGGCAGATCTTTGTTTATTTTGACTAATTTTTCTTTGATTAGTTGTAATATTATGCCTCAAAATGACATTCATTTCTCTTAATCGTGTGTATTTTCAGAGAAAGACCTCTGGCACCGAGACTCGTGTTTCCTGCAGACAAGTGCGCAGGAAATGTATAATGAGAACTTGCAAATGGGGTGTCAGACATATGTCTGACTTTAGGTTGTCAAGTTTTTGAAATGAGGTTTGTGTTCAAGCATTATAAAAACAACGGTTTATTTAATTCCATTTATATACATTTTGAGGGGAACCACAAGGGTTCTCACAATTAAAAAAATATTCTGTAATTGATAGAAGATTGTGTTACTGAACTGAAAAAGTTAACAGTTTCAGATTCAATTCCTGGTCCACAGACTCTCTAAAGATTCTTCATTCAATTGTCTGTGTGTGTGTGTGTGTGTTTGTTTTTGTGATTTATGAGGACAGAAATTTGTATAACGACATGGGTATTACACTGGTATTACAACGTGAATGTGATTTATGAGGACATTACCTGAGTCCTTGTATGTCAAATGGCTTAAAAAACATACTAAACAGTGTTTTATTAAAAATTTAAAAATGCATCAAGTGTTCTGTGATGGGTAAGGTTAGTGTAGAGGGATTGAATATACAGTTTGGATGGTATAAAAACCATTACGCCTATGGAAAGTCCTCACAAGTATAGCAAAACAAACTGATAGGATATTCGTTTTAAATAAAAAAGGAAAATATAGGACATTTTTGTAAGCTCTAAAATAATGCTGATCATATATCCATATGTATTAAATTGATAATGGTCATTTTGAGACATTTAATTGGATTTACACTCTTCTTATAAAAAATGTATTTTGCTTAAATGCATAACCTACCACCACCGTTTTTCTGGCACAAATATGGGAACCTCCAGACGTTGCCCAGGCCCACTGAGAAGCCCACTTGGGCGAGGATGTACTGGAGCTTGCTGCTCCAGGCGGGTCTCTCCTCCTCTTCCTCCTCCTCTTCCTCTGAGCCCTCTTCAACATCCTGCTCCTTATTCTGAGGAACATCTCCTACCATTAAAGAGCTCTTTTTGAAAGAGTCCTCACAGCTGTCTTCATTGGAGAGTAAATCTTTGACAGATTCCGTAACATCGTCATCGTCAATCTCTCTCTTGACGGTTTTGCTGTTTTTGGGCATTTGAAAATGTCTTTTTTGGCGATGGGGAGGGAGAGATTCTAGGAAATCCTTTTCGACAGGGTAGGTTTCGTTCAAAAGGGCAGATGTAGGTCAGATAGAGGGACCTATCTTTAGTCAACGGAAAGAAAAGTGTGGGTTGATGAAATGTTTATCTTCTCATTTTCACGGTACAGGCTTCCTATTAGATACAAAAACAAAGAACAGAAACTAGACAGCTTAATTCCCCTAACATGATGCAATGTGACACTTAATTGCATGTTAAATGTCCTTAAAAAAAGATGACTTACAAATGTAATATTTTTGTAGCAATAACTTATTGTTTTACATCACATAAATCTTTATTTTTCTCCACTGACTGCATATCACAGAAACAGGTGTAATTCCCAGAATATCTCATTACGTTGGGACAGTTTAT
This sequence comes from Rutilus rutilus, assembly GCF_951802725.1. Lineage (NCBI taxonomy): Eukaryota > Metazoa > Chordata > Actinopteri > Cypriniformes > Leuciscidae > Rutilus > Rutilus rutilus. The sequence continues at coordinate 37,217,499 of NC_140213.1, forward strand.
GCATTGTGTTTAGGGAAAAAAATCGAGAGATTTCTTTCACATAGAGAGTAGGCTACTTTTAATTTCGCATTCATTCTAGTAGCAGCAAATTTGCTACACAAACGTAAATAGAGCACAATACAGTGTTTTCAATTGGAGGCTGTGAGTAAACCATGACTCGCATCACAGCTTCCATCTGATATCAAATGTCATTTAAACCAACCGAATCGTTCGGAACACGATCATATTTCCCATCTAAATAATTTAAGCCCCACTTCATAGCACGAGGTCGGTTCATTTGCATACGAACCCAAACAGACAAGAGCGCGCCTTCTGTGATCACGTGGCCGCATCGCCCCAGAATAAAGGTTTGAAGAGCGGATTTGCAATAGATGGACAGTAAAATAATAGCAACCACGCTATTAAATCAATCTTTTGTGCCTCAAAACCTCTGGTTTTGTACATTGTATGCTAAACCACGAGTGTACAATGTGAATGATGCTGCTCGGCCGCTCTCGGTCGAAGCTCATGTGATTAACAGATTTCTTTCAAGGCTGCACCTTTTTATAAATCAGCCTCCAGCAGAACACATTTTGGCCTCTTCGTTATTGAATTTACAGTAAAATCTCTTACAAAATAACGCCTATATTCTCTCAAATATTATAAAATGAGCTCAAAAAAAAAAAAAGCATCAAATAAGGTCATGAAATCTATATGCGCATAGGGTGTCAACAATATAGGCTAAAGTAAATAATTTCATTAGCAAAGGCCATTGTGTCAACATGTGTAGATCCAATTTAAATTCCGCTTATTTTAGGAAAAAAACACTGACTGAAAATAGACGCTCACGCGAATAACACTTATTATTTACGAATGAAATACAATATACATTTGTAAAGAACTTCATTTTTACCCCCCGCCCGAATTTACTGTCACCCATGTGCGAGGTTTCATCATACACACTGGATGTGATAGCGCAGCCGTTCTCTCATCCCTGTGTCAAATATGCACAATCAAATAGAAAAATAAAACAATCTTACCTTATAACGAATCAAATGGAAATGAACAAAGGTTTTGAAAAGAGCTGTTTCGACCTAAATACGGTTTATACTCGATGGTTTGGACATCTCATATAGCCTACAATCTGATGTAAATGTGATGCAGGAGGCGCAGATGCTGTCTACTGTATCAGTGTCGTCCGTCCCACACGAGATGGGGAGGAAACTGATTTGAATTCCCCGAAGAAGTAGAACAGGCGTGTCTTATGTAGGCTATTAACATCATTTATTTAAACAGATCAAATAATATGACAACATTGAATTTTGGTTTAGACTAGTGTGTTTTTGATGTTTGAAAATAATTTTAAATCGGACCCCCACCCCCACTCCCTTCCATTAAACAGTGGTACAACCCACTACAACCCACCACAAGCTGATTTTTAGGGGTGTACCGGTAACCTCGTGCTAGGAAATCTTACATCAGCTTTACAATAAAATGGCTGAAATCATAGATATTGACACGGATTTAATCAAAGGCGTGTTGGAAACGCTGCTGTTTTGTCTGGATTATTATTATGTTTTTTTGTTTTTGTTTTTTGTCTTAGAACGGGATGTACGGATCTGTAAATGGTAGAAACTTGAAATTTGGATGTCCGAAACGCGCGCCCCTACTCAGGGAATGAATGGAGAAATCATAGAACTGTATAAAACGGAGAAATGCGCGTAAATTGCACTGTTGGGGGCGCTATAGAGAAAACTAAATGAATACATTGTGACTTTTGGGTTATAATTCATAATTTATAATAATAATAATAATAAGTGTTTTACATTCACTAATTCCTATTGGCTCATGCTCTTCGTATCATTGATTTGAGATCAGCGAAACTGGTGCAGAAAGATTGATCGAATTCCTAGTTAATAATTATCAAAAACATGTTTGAAATGACTGATGTTTCAACGTGGCTCCTCAGAGAATTAATGTGTACTATTTTAATGAAAACAAAATGACTCTTAATCAAAATGTCAGATTTTCAATCTGTATACTTATCTATTTTAAGTATACAGAAAAATGTGATGCTGTTTAGTCAAAGTGTGGCGCTAGCCTAGGCTATAACAGTGACAAAAATGTAGCTTCATACTAAATGTAAATAAATTGGCAGTATTTATCAGTTAAAATCGTTGTAGTTAATGTAAGGATTTAAAATATTTTTTAATTTACACAAGCCCACCTTCTTTACTTTCCAAGCTCATGTTCTTTACTATGTGTTGGTAACACTTTATTTGACTGTCCTTGTTACACATGCTACATGTAGTTAATGTAGTAATAACTAAATATGCATTTTTACATGCAACTACCCCTAAACCAACCCCTATTCTTAACCCTAACCCTAAAGTAAGTACATTGTTTATTATTACTCAGTACTTAAATGTATAATTACACTATAACAAGGAAACCTTAAAGGTGACATATTATGCCCCTTTTCACAAGATGTAATATAAGTGTCCCCAGAAATTTTAGCTCAAAATATAACCCAGATCATTTATTATAGCTTGTCAAAGTTGCCCCTTTTTGGGTACGAGCAAAAACGTGCCGTTTTTGTGTGTGTCCCTTTAAATGCAAATGAGCTGCTGCTCCCCGCCCCGTTCAGAAGACGGTTGATCCTTTTACAGGAGCTTCAGATACAATAACAAAACTTATAGCACTTATCCAAAATCTCAGAAATAACCAGTAGCGGAGTGCAGCCTTACAGAGAGGCTCAGGAAAAGGTTGCAACTTTTAGACGCACCTGGACATTTCTGAATAGTGGATACATTTATGTAAGCTAGTTGTTGTGGAGTTACATTGATTAATCTCATGGACTCACATGTACCATCATGTTACTTTTACACAAGTTCCCTGAGGTCCTTAAGACAGCTGTGACATTTTTTGGGGGGTCAAATAGTGTTCTGTGCTCATCTGTACAACCAACGACAGAACAGTTTGCATGCTTCGCTAGAACTTTTTCCATTGCGTTAGAAAACCAAATGGCGGTGCCGAGTTGGAAATGTGCAGATGGGGCTGTAATATTATAATAAAATCCCCTCCCTATGTCAGAAAGGGAGTGAAATCTGATCAGTTTATTTTTTTGACATGCTTGCAGAGAAAGGCTTACCAAAACAAAGTTACTGGATTGTCACTTTTCATGTTTTCTGGTTTGGTAGATGCACTGGGAATCCGATTATAGCACTTAAACACAGAAAAGTCCTATTTTCATGACATGTCCCCTTTAAAATAAATTGTAACCAATATGTTTATTTGAATGTGTGTAAAAAACAAGCATTTTTAAGTGACTCCCAACACTGAGGGACAGTCAGTGTGAAGGTTCTGGAAAGCAACTCTGATACATGCTGCTAGTATACTAATTGGAAAATGTGTAATTGATTATAAAGTAATAACTTGTTCTTTAAAAGGGCACTTCGACTGCTTTCTTGTTCCCAGGCTGTTGTCTGTTTGTGACATGTGACTGTACTGCTGATAGCTGGAGGTGATCATAATGTTCCCGGAACTTTAGTGTGATGTTACATTGCACTCAGCACATTGTGATGAGCCACAGGACCAGTTTCCTTGGATAAGGTTTAATCCGTGACATCATTAAATGAAACATAAAGCTAATTATGCCACAGACATCTCAGTAGATTATTAGAACTACATTTATGTTGAAATATCACATCTTAGGAATCATTCATTATACATACATGCATGCATAAACATGCATTATGCATCTCCCAGGGCATTATTTTGGGAATGGTTCCAGCATGTGATGATAACAAACACAAACCAGTCTGTCACAGATGGCAGGTTGTTCTACCTACCTGTTAAATAGTTAATTTCTTAACTACGCCAGTCAAGTAACACGATGCTTTGCTGCTGTCACAAGTTGCTCTATTCGTTTGTTTTTTTACCCCAATACCAGATGTCCATTTTAAAATTGTGGCTGTTGTGGTTTTGTGGAACAACCAAATTATAATAGTTTGAGTCAAAGAGTTTAATTAATCTATATATCATTATGACAATTTAAAGTATACAATAGACAATTCATACACTGTTGCTTTCTTGGAGATAAATATACAAATTCCAGAAAGTGGTATTTCATGCATCCAAATCTCCAAGTTTGATCAGTGCTCATTTCCATTACTGAAATTATACTTAATGTAATGCGATATGATATGATTCTAAATAAATATGCATCTGAATCACAAATATCCATTTTAAAGAGTCCTGTACTGAATGAGTGTCCAGCAAGCGCAGGACAGTAAGCGGCTTTTCCCTGAGTGAATTAGCATTTAATATACTCTGACACCATTCACATACCATTGAATCCCACCCATGCTGTAGTTACCTTTATCCTCATGAAAAAAGATGGATAATACTCTCCCCTCTGCTTTTTCTCTCTCGCTTTATCTTTATCTCCCTCTGTCCGGTACCCTTTTATTATATCTAAACTGTCCCAAGATAATGGAATTAATGTGGGAATTGGAGTGGACAGCAGTGCCTTCACAAGATCTCGGAGATGCTTGACGTTGAGAGGATTAATTTCAATGTGGTCTTGAAACTCTTCTTTCTCAAGAAAATATTTCTGTGTCATTGGGTTCAACTTAGCCATGGGATAATCAGAGGGTTGGGAATCCTTTAAGGAATGAAACCTATGGGAAACATCATAGACAAAAAAAAAAAAAGGTCTATGATTTGATATCAATAGGTTCACTTTGTGAACTGCAATATTCACATATTAAATTGAATATTGGGTCAAGAGGGCAGTGTCAGGTACTTGCATGAACCCGTGCAAACCCAGAAAAAAAGACAATTAAGGTTAACATATTTAGATACTACCAGCAACAGGAATAGTCATTCAGTAATAAGAATGTGAACAGAAATTGTATCAGGATAGAAGTGTATGAACTGAGTTTAGCCACAACTTAGCTACTTGTGATTTCGTTAAAGAGTTATTTTTTCAGTTTGTTCATTTCTTATACATGCAGTGTAAAGGGAGGTGGGAAATATTTTACATTCGATGAAAGCTAAAATAAAATTAATAAAAATCCATAAATATTATTATTAAAATATATTTACTGTATTTTTGTCTTTATGCTGTACAAACAACATATGCAATACTACTAAAACATTGGGTGTGTTCACACTTGTAGTTCGGTTTGTTAGGTCCGGATAAAAAAACAACAACATTTTATGGTCCACTTAAGCGTTCATATTGGCATTTTAACACAGAACCTAAAGATACTAAACCTAAAAGCATAGGGATATGTTCACAATTGGTAGTTCTTTTTAAAGCTTCACTGTGTAATATTTTAAGTTGATTTTCAGCAAAAAACACGTTATTTAAAAATTATATGTTCTCATTAATGTGTAATCACTTCAACCAACCAAATAAGTATTCTCGTAAGTGTATAATCTTCCATTTAGAATACATACGAGCGAGTCGCTCGAATGACGGAAGCCATGTTGCGCATCCATCTTGAAAATACATTAGACGAAGAGGGACATAAAAGCTTCGCCTTTCGCGTTTTTACACGCAGTGGCACCGTGACGAATGCAAGAGGGAGATTTGCTCGCGTTTGCCGGCAGATTTGAAATAATACGGCCACCGTAGGAGTTAAAACGCCTTCAGAATGGGAGGAGCTAGAAAGTAATATTCAGTTGGTAGTCATATACAATTTCACTGCTAGATGGGAGTAAATCCTACACAGTGTAGCTTTAACGTAGGCTATATTTTGATGGAACTTACCGAACATCCAAAACAATGCTGTGTGCTGGTGTCATGATTCCTGTCTTGTGTTCCCCTTGTCTTGTGTGGACTTTTGTTATTTCCTGTCCTGTGCCATGTTTTGTAGTCCTTTGTAGTTTTTCTTGTTTATTAGTCTCCCCAGGTGTTTCTGATTAACCACGCCCCCTTGTTATCTTGTTTAGCTTGTTTGCCTGTGTAATTAAACCTCTGTGCTTCAGTTGTTGTTTGTCGGTTGTTGTAGCTGTTTCCATGTTCCGTGTTCCTGTCCTGAGTTCCGTGTTCCTGTCCTGAGTTCCGTGTTCCTGTCCTGAGTTCCGTGTTCCTGTCCTGAGTTCCGTGTTCCTGTCCTGAGTTCCGTGTTCCTGTCCTGAGTTCCGTGTTCCTGTCCTCAGTTCCGTGTTCCTGTCCTCAGTTCCGTGTTCCTCTCCTGAGTTCCGTGTTCCATTGTTTGCCCTGGATTTCCTGTTTGTTTCATTAAAGTAGTCCTTGCATGTGGATTCTCTCTCCGCTTCGTTCCTGCCTCAACGTTACAGAACGACCGACCACAGATGAATCCAGCAGCATTAAAGGGGAATCTCCAACCAAGTAGGCGGCCACACCTGATTCTGGTTCCCAGGATGGCCGCCGCCATGTCGCCTGAGTGTCTCCAGCCAAGAAGGCGGCCACGCCTGATTCTGGTTCCCAGGATGGCCGCCGCCACGTCGCCTGAGAGATCTTCTACGCTACGGCAAAGATGGCCGCCGCCACGCATAAGAGATCATCTATGGCAAAGATGGCCACCGCCACGCCTGAGAGATCGTCTCCGGCAAAGATGGCCGCCGCCACGCCTGAACCTGAGCCCTCAGCAAAGATGGCTGCCTCCACGCTTCCTGAGTCTCTTTCTGTTCCTGAGACCGCGTCTGTTCCTGAGTCTGAGCCTGTTCCTGAACCTGAGCTTCTTCACGTCACGTCTGCCGATCCGGAGACTGTTCACGTCACGTCTGCCGATCCAGAGACTGTTCGCGTCACGTCTGCCGATCCAGAGACTGTTCGCGTCACACCTGCCGAGCCAGTGTCTCCGGACGAGATGGCCGCCACCGAGCCAGTGTCTCCGGACAAGATGGCCGCCTCCACGCTGTCTGTTCCTGTTTCCGAGCCGGTGTCTGTTCCTGTTCCCGGGCCAGTGTCTGTTCCTGTTCCCGGGCCAGTGACTGTTCCTGAGCAGAATCCCATAGCTGCCCTCAAGAAAATTTGTTGGGGGGGGGCAGTGTGTCCCTTGATAGGACCACGGAGGCCGCGCTGCCCTAGCCACCCGAACTGTCTGGTCCACTCTGGTCCACCCTGGCCACCCGAACAGCCTGCTCCGTCCTGGTCGCCTGCACTGCCTGCTCCGCCCTGGCCTCTCCAGGCCCTCTTCCGCTCCACGGGCCTGGCCCTCCATCCCGCCCCCGGGTCCGCCTCCGCTCCACCACCCTCTTGGACTGTTTTCCTGAGGAGCGTCTGGAATCCGCTTCTTAAGTGAGGGGCTATGTCATGATTCCTGTCTTGTGTTCCCCTTGTCTTGTGTGGACTTTTGTTATTTCCTGTCCTGTGCCATGTTTTGTAGTCCTTTGTAGTTTTTTTTTTTGTTTATTAGTCTCCCCAGGTGTTTCTGATTAACCACGCCCCCTTGTTATCTTGTTTAGCTTGTTTGCCTGTGTATTTAAACCTCTGTGCTTCAGTTGTTGTTTGTCGGTCGTTGTAGCTGGTTCCATGTTCCATGTTCTTGTCCTGAGTTCCGTGTTCCATTGTTTGCCCTGGATTTCCTGTTTGTTTCATTAAAGTAGTGCTTGCATGTGGATTCTCTCTCCGCTTCGTTCCTGCCTCAACGTTACAGCTGGGATAATGCGCTCGTTATGTGAGTACTGTAGCCTACATATGTTGGTATTTTTGACCAGCTAGGAACTCATGCAAAGCTTATAAAATGTGTAAAGGAGTCAAAACAGCAGCAGGAATCCCTCCGTCACATACACACAGACGAAGATCTGCTGTGAGGAGGTTGGTTCTGATGCCTGTACCGAACTGTGATGGGCAACATCGTCACGATGACGAGAAAATCTTGTGAAATCAAATCCCATTTTTGGTTTGTTTACATGTCTTTGGTCTGTGTTGCGTTCATATTTGATTCCAACCACAACAGAGTTCATTTGGAAGCGGACCGAGACCCATCTTTTCAGGGTATGTTCACATTTGGCATGTTTGGTTCAATTAAAATGAACCCTGGTGTGATTGCTCTAGTGCGGTTCATTAGTGTAAACGCTGCCATCAGAACCCTGGTGCGCACCAAACAAGCGGGACCGAGATCACTGAAAAGATGGGTCTCAGGGGGTGTTCACACTTGTAGTTTGGTTCGCTTGGTTTGTTTGGTCCGGACACATAATAATAAAAGCCTTTAGTCCTGGTCCTCTTAGCGTTCAGATTGGCATTACAACATACCTAAAGGCATAGGAATATGTTGGCTGATTGGTCGGCTTTTATTACATATTTCATGACGGAAACTTACCGAACATCCAAAACAATGCTGTGTGCTGGGCTAAACGCACCCATTATATGTGCATAGCCTACATATGATGGTATTACCAGCTGAGAACTCGTGAAGAGCTTATAAAATGTGTAAAGAAGTCAAATCAGTGGCAGGAATCCCTCTGTCACGGGCAACATCGCAAGAAGAAAAAAAACTGGCATGCATGAGCCTTCTGTCTTTTTTTTAAGGGTCGCATCTTGTGACATCATGTCCTGTTTTTGGTTCATTCATGCCTTTGGTCTGTGTTGCGTTCATATTTAATTCGAACCGCACCAGATTTAGTTTGTAAGCGGACCGATACCCATCTTTTCAGCGGTCTCGGTCCGCTTGTTTGATGCGCACCAGGGTTCAGATGGCAGCGTTCACACCTATAGATCGTTTAGTTGTTTAGTTGAAACAGGGACTTCCTTTATTACAATGTTGCATTTTCTTCTTGGTTCGGTTCGCTGTCACAAACGCAAGTCGCTTTTTGGTACGCAAGTCACATGCGAGTACAACTGTCCTCTTATTGGTCAGAGTTTCCTCTGTGTCATCTTTTAAGATGATTGATAAGTTCGCTCTGTTTTTCAACTGTGATAATTAATGTGGTCACTCACAGAATCACTACCGCTTTTTATATAACACAAAACCCGTTATGAATTATAATACTATTTGATTCGTTGGTCCGTTGGGTCCAATTGCTTTCACACCTCAAGTGAACCGTCCCAGAGTTTGTTTGCAATCGGGCCGAGACCACCTCGTTCAGGCGATCTCGGAGCGATTGTTTTGGAGTGGATCCGAGCGCGATTGCCGTGTTCACAAAGTCCTAAACGAAATGAAACAAGGGAGAAAATGCACCAGATTACAAAACAAATTCAGGTGTGAAAGCACCCTAATTCAAATGAACTGCACTAAGAGAGCAATCGCACTGGGGTTCGTTTTAATCGAACCAAACATGCCAAGTGTAAACACCCTCGGTCCGCTTCTAAATGAACTCTGATGCAGTTCAAATGAAATTTAGTTCGGTTGACTAGCACAAGAGTTTGTTGTCCCCCTTGGTGCGGTTCGCTTGGGCAGGTGTGAATGCAGCAATTGCACTCGGGTGCGCACCAAAAGCGCACCAAACAAGCGTACTGAGACCTCCTTGAAGAGGTGGTCTCGATACGCTTTCAAACGAACACCGGAGCGGTTAGTTTGTGGTGAGAACGCGATCCGACCTCGAACAGACCCAACTGCCTAGAGAACTGCACATTTTTGGACTAAACCAGGTGCCGTAGTCCTGAAGTGACTAGCCTTGCAGTGCATTAAAATATTATTTTCCAGCCGCATCCGCTCTTAATTCTCAAAATGTATAGTTTGGCTAAAGTGGTGTATACAAACTATGTAGTATATGATGACCAGGGATACAATTAGCCCGGGCAGTCGTCTCTCCATAGTATGACTTACAAAAGCGGCATGCTGTCTGCTGGCTTTTCCTCCTCTCTTTGTTTACTTCCGGGAGTTCCGTTGGAATTTTTCTGCACGTTAATTCTGACCAATCGAAAAGCAGTTTAGGAAATATGTTCAAAGACACATCTGGCCAAAAAGTGATGTGGATGTTGTCACGTGACTGCATTATGGTTCGTTTCACCAACTCGTCAACTGATTTGGGCCAGAGCAATCAGTATGGTGTGAAAAAGAACCAAAAAGGCTGAAAAAATGCTACAATTGTATAATTTTTTTCCCTTGGTCCGGACCGGTCTACATGAACCGAACTACAGATGTGAAAGTACCCGCAACACGGACCAAAGACATGTAAACGAACCAAAAATGCGACATAATGTCACAACACGGCAGAAATACACAAATGAGTTTAGAATCATAGTGTGTATCTTCTATTTTTTACATTTATGAAGGCTAAAAGTAGCCATTGTGAATGGACAAATATGTGAACCCTTTATAATGTTAAAAGGAAAAGTGATTAAAAAAAAGTCATGGGGTAGCTTTAATGGTTTTGTGACTGGGCATATTTTTGCATAAACATGCCCAATGAAGTATAATTGAAAACTCTTACAATATGAATAATAAATTCAATGTGTCTGTCACTTGTTTAGTGGAGAAGAGGAGAGAAGTATCCTCAACTGAACAGAGCTGCTCACACTGTTAAACTGAAAAGAGAGAGAGAATAAAGGACATGATTGGTAGGAAAGCAGTTACAAAATCAAGAACCTGTTGACAGTGAGTTGACAGTTTGTGTTTTTGGATGGTTGAGCTCAAGATAATTAAAAACGAGGTGGCTTCGAAACGATTATTTGACAGTTACAGATTAAATAAAAAGCAAAGAACCCTAAACTCTTTACCAAAGAGGTTTATAATAGTAGCCTATAAGGAAGAATCAGATAGCAACTCAGAGCTGAAGCCACCTTTTATTCAACAAGTTCTTTCTCTCTCTCTCTCACCCACTCTGAAAGAATGAATGGAAACAATTAGCTTGAAGAGCAATGACCAGATAAAAGCAACAGAGCAGTAACAGAAAACCCTTTACAGTACAAACACAGGAACACTATCCAAACTTGAGCTCTGTTCGGAGCTGAGCAGGCTTTGACTGTCCTGATCTGCAGTGTAAATCTGCAGCCACTGCTTGTCTAGTCCCTGTCTGGGTTCCATACTCTCAGACAAAAGCTCCGGACACTTGCCCAGTAACAAAGGGGTCGATGCCACTCTCAGCTAATTAAAGCAGACAAGGCTTGCTGATGGGGCCTTTTTGAGCAATTGAACAAGGTGAATGCTTCTCCGGGATCTGATGAAACACCGACAGTTGGTTTGACTTCAAAAGCAGACTCCTGCAGCCACTCAGAGGAACATATGATCAAAATGTGTCCGGTTTATAGGGAATAAAATGTATTTGAGTGCTCTGGATAAAAGCAACTGCATGCCAAATGAATGAATGTAAACAAAAAACACAATCTGTCATGACTTGGCTGGTCAATAGACCCTGCAAAAGTACAATTTAGACCCAGCTAACAGGAACATTATCAGAACTTACGTTCTGGCAAGGTTCTTAAAGGTTCTTTTTTTTTTTTTTTTTTAAAGTTATCTGATCTTTATTAACATTATCAAAACATTAGCGCAAAAAGGTTATTTATTATTTATGGTACGTTCTTGTGAAACATTTTAGATAGATGTTAATCTGTTTATTATCCCCCCCCCCCAGATGGTTCATAGAACGTCTTGATTCATCAAAAGGACCTGCTTTTAAAGGGTTAGTTCACCCAAAAATGAATGACTTTCATTCATCTTCGTGACACAAATGAAGATATTTTTAATGAAACTGAGCGATTTCTATCACTCCATTGACAGCTACGACTTCAACTAACCTACCACTTTGACGCTTCAAAAAGTTTATAAAGAGATAGTAAAAACTAATCCATCTGAATTGAGAGGTTTAGTCCAAATTTTCGGAAGAGACACGATTACTTTGTATGACAAACAGATTGAAATTTGGCTCTTTATTCACATACAAACATTGATCAGCAAACATAAGCTCAACCGAACCTGCTTGATGCTCGAGAACTAACCTCATTGGTTCTTACAGAAGCTCAAATGTGCTGCGTAACACATGAGAATGAACTTCATTTGATCTTGTGGAAGCTCAAACTGCTGTGTAACAGGAATGTACCTCATTGGTTCTTGCACAACAAGAGAACATGCTTGAGCTTCAGGTTACCACAACTGATGTGAGTTGATGAATGTTTATATGTGAATAAAATCCTAAATTAAATATGTTGAGTGTAAAAAGTGATTGTGTCTCTTCAGAAAATTTGAAATAAACCACTCAATTCATATGGATTAGTTTTACAATCTCTTTATGAAGCGTCAACGACAACGTGCAAGTTGCATAGCTGTCAATGGAGGGACAGAAATCGCTTTAAAAATAACTTTATTTATGTTCCGAAGATGAACGAAAATCTTACGGGTTTGGAAAGACATGAGAATGAGTAAATGATGACAGAATTCTTTTTTTTTTAGTGAACTAGCCTATCCCTTTAATGAATTATGTTGCCACAAGGGGGCGCCAAATACAAAAAAAATAATGTGTAATCTAAAGGAAATGCTGTACCTTTCCATATAATAGCTTTCCAGAGTTAGCTCAAACAGCTGTTGATTTTTAACAACATTAAAATATGTTTACATTAAAATATAACGCTGAACTTATTAAAAAGCAGCCCGACAATATTAGATGGGTTCTCTTCATGAAGTTTGTCCCTCATGCCACTCTGTACTTTGTTGTCCATAGCAACTGCGGTGGACGCTAAACTACAAACATGAGGAAAACAGAGAAACAGCCAGGCGCTGTGTAACACACAGTCAGGAAAATAAAGTGTTGGTTAAATACTTACGAGATGCTTTTCTATCATTATTATTAGTAGTATTGTATGCTGTTGTTGTTGTTAAGAGTTGACAATGATATAGTTTACTTTAACTGCAAATCTGCGCGTTTGCTGTTGCTTCGCGATCAAATACACTCGAAATAGGAACTAGTGACGTAACGTTAAATGGATGACATCGAACAGGCAATAGATGAGGAGTTGATGAAATTGAACCTCGATCCTTCTGAAAATTATTCAGAGTCAGAAGATGACATCTTTAACGTTACTGTTTTGGATGGAAATGTAAGTGGCTATTTAATTTAATTTTGTTATTCAGTTCTTAAAACTCTAACTTACTTATTTAGAATTTAGTGACTTTCCAACATTGTATTACAACCCACTTTATTATGAAAACTTTATTTGATAATTTAAAGTTATATTTAATTTATATTGTATTTAATATTTACTGGTGAAGAAAACAATCATGGGTTAAAACAAACATAACATCTAGGCCTAACGTTACATCAAATATGGTAATCTATTCCACTTTTGTGACATTAAGAAGATATAATTTATAATTCACGTATAGGCCTAACTTAGTTCATTCAAAAAGATGTACGTTTACTCTACCAGTCCTTTCATCACTGTCAATAACCTGTTTTCACAGAAGCTACATGCAGAAGATAGGCTGCCTGACTCAGTACTCTCATATGTTGAAGCTTCAAGAAATCGAATGAATGCCTTTGAACAATTAATCCTTGAAGATGTTGAAGAAAAGGGTGAGAAGCATTTTAAAATATCAGAGTGAAATTCTGAATTAAAATAGCTTAAAGTTTATATTATAGACTGCTTACTTAAGGTATTGCATTGTTTTTCCCTTTTCTGGTTCCCTATAGATTTGTCAAGCCAAGAGCAGTCTCACCTTAATCACAAAGATAATCCTACAACTGAACCAGCTTTGGATTTTATAGAAGACCCCATAAAGTGGAAAGAGAAAGTGAGTCATGGTTATTTGTTTGTGGTTAAATGGAAATGGGATTATTATCCCATCTGAGTCATGGCAGAGGAAAGGAGTGTCTGTGTTTTGTCCTTAACTTAACCTTTAATTCAGTTTGTCCCTCACAGTAGCAAATTATCTGTTACATATCCCAGTTTTGTTTGTGTTGTCAATATGAATTTAGGCTGTAAATTCTCAGAAATTACCCTTGTTTATCCTCAGACATGCAGCATACTGATGATGTACAAACATACATCACATCAGATGATGTACTGCATAGATCCTATTTTGTTAGTTCATGAATATTATAGAAATGCACATGTTTTTGTCAGATAATCTCTGAATTAGAGGAGCAAGTTGGACTTCTAAAAGACGTTGAGCCACAGAATGCCCAGCAGGAGATTCCAAATATGTCACGGATGGAAGGTACATTTTCTGTAATGATGTGGTTAGATGGGCCTTTATTTTAAGTTTATTAACACACTTGTAGAAAACTAGGTTACACTGCTATTAAATCTGCACAAATATCTTCAATTTGCTTATTAACCTCTTTATATTCACCGAATTGTACCTTTACTCTGTTTTTAGATGTTAGCGAGCGTGATACATTCACTGAGATTGAATTGCAATTTAGTCTTGAGTGGAAAGAATTAGAGAAAAGACTCAAAGAGGAAGAGGAGCAGAAATTAGCTGCACAGGAGGTAGAAAGACTGCTGCATTTGAACTCGGAAAGAGAAGAAGAAGAGAGGAGGAGGAGAAGACTGATGGAGTTTGAGGAGGAGCTGAGGAAGATAGAGGAGGTCACTCTGGTAGGACTGTCTAACTTTTTTTTCTTTTTTTTATAATCTTTTTAAAATGAGGAGAAAAGTTGATTGAATAACAAAATCTAAATTCTGTATTCCAATAACAGGTTCAAAATGCTGGAGTTAAAAACGAAGTTCACCACACAGAAGATCTTCAACTGCAGCTGGATAAAAAGCAGGTGAGTTTAATATGCCTAAAATAGTTGAAGATGCTATTTAATAAATGTGGCAAAAGCCAAACAAATTTAAATAAAAAATAAATATTTGTTAATATATGAATGAACTGAGTTGTTGTATTATGTAAAAACACACAAATGAGACAATTTGTTGAGTGTATATGTCAAGTCACCTTTATTTATATAGCACTTCATACAATACAGATTGTTTCAAAGTAGCTTTGATAGTGATAACAGGAAAATGATTCAATGATGCAAACAGAGTTGGCTGTACAGCAGCTCTAAAGGACAATGGTGTCATTGTTCAGCTGAAGTCTGTTCAGTGTTGATTCAGTTCCGTTGTAAATATCATCAATTATTAAATTAGTTCATTTATCTATAAAGCAGTTCTTCAGAAAACAGTGATGTCATCATCCAAGGCAGCGTTTCTCAAAAGCATAGTGAGTTAAGTTGAAGAGACCATTGGTGGCAATGGCTCTACGATCTACTTAGGCTTACGGTGCTTTTGGGAAACACAGCCCTGCTCAGTATGGTGACGAAGCTGGTCATAGGTCTAATATTAGTGCGGATTCCAGTCTTCTTACGATGGAAGAAGTACATCGGGTGTTATGGGAAGTGTTCCTGGTTCTGGTTGACCTCTGGGGCTGCTTTGCATCCTCTGGCACTGGAAACCTGCAGCGTGTGGAAGGCAAGATGGGTTCATTGAAGTATCAGGAAATCCTAGGAGAAAACGTCATGCCATCAGTTACGAAACTGAAGCTTGGGCGTCATTAGATCTTCCAACCGGACAGTGATCCCAAGCATACCTGAGATTCCACCAAGGCTTGGTTGCAGAAGAAGTTCTGGAAGATTCTCCAGTGACCATTACAGTCACCTGACTTGAGCCCCATAGAAAATCTCTGGTGGGATTTGAAGAAGGCAGTTGCAGCATGCAAACCCAAGAATATTACTGAACTGGAGGCCATTGCTCATGAGGAATGGGCTAAGATTCCTCTAAAACGCTGCCTGAAGCTGGTGTCTGGTTATACATCTGGTTATTGCAGCAGGACATAACAGCAAACGGGTGTACTAAGTACTAAAGATGCTTGCCATGAAGGGGTTGAATAATTTTGAGACCGCAGAAATCATTAAAAGTTGCATTTTCAATTGAATTTGGGGAAACCACATGAAACATTTGTTGTGTTGAGCTATTTCAATTACTTTGGTTTGATTTGTTCATTGCAAACAGCTGAAAGTTTGTAAATTTTGCCAATAAACCTGATTTGCAATGAGGGTTGAATAATTTTGATTACAACTGTATATCCATAAATATCACAGGCCACTTTATTAGGTATACCTGATCAACTGCTCGTTAATGAAAATATCTAATCAGCCAATCAGATAGCAGCAACTCTATGCATTCAGCCATGTAGAAATTGGGCATGTACCATGATGGTAGTTGAACAAATCACATGCTGTGAAGCAATGAAACTCAGATTGACTTCTCACAAGAGAGTCAGCGTAATTCAATTATCTCTTCTGCCAAAGATTAAGAGATCGAGAAATATGAAGTATGTTAATGCATTTACACAGCAAGAAGAAAATATGTTGCTATATTAGTGCAAGTGAAAGTTGTGAAGTTAGTTTATATATTTGATCATATAGGTATACAGCGACTTCAAAAGCTCACATGTAGTCATTCTTAAAGCTTTATCTGTCGATTCCAAATCGTAAATTATCGTTATATACAATTTAATGAAATGCTTAATAATAATTGTTAAATTGTAAAATTGCGTGTGTCTGTGTAATGGATTAGATATATAATAATTATATAAATAATAATTATAAAATGATTATAATAAATGATTATTGCTTAAAGCCAGACAGTTTTGTCTTAATTTATATATATATATATACAACCTTTGATTTGGAGCAAGAGAAACTGGTGGAGTGACTATTTTTTTGTGTCAGACATGTGTCACTTTGCTCACAGCTGATTGGTCCAATTTCAGTTTGAAATCTCTTACCCAGAACATAACCTGCCTTGGAGCAGGTTAGCTGTGGAGCGTAAGTTACTATGGCGATGAACACTGCTAAAAGCCAAGCCATTTTCATGGCCTAAAACCCAGGGTTGGCACAAACTAAACTGAAATATACCTGACTATCCACCTAAACCGGCTTCTTGGTATAGGCCTATGGTCAAGATGATGTGCTAAAGTTAAAAATGAGCATCAGAATGGGGAACAAAAGGTGATTTAAGTGACTTTGAACATGGCATGGTTGTTGGTGCAAGGCGGGCTGGTCTGAGTATTTCAGAAATTGCTGATCTACCGGGATTTTTACTCATAACCATCTCCAGGGTTTGAAGAGAATGGTCCAAAAAAGAGAAAATATCCAGTGAGCTGCAGTTCTGTGGATGAAAATGCCTTGTTGATGCCAGAGGTTAGAGGAGAATGGCCAGACTGGATCGAGTTGATAGAAAGGCAACTGTAACTCAAATAATCACTTGTTAAAACCAAGGTCCGCAGAAGAGCATCTCTGAACGTCCATCCTTGAAGGAGATGGGCTACAGCAGCAGAAGAACACACCGGGTGCCAATCCTGTCAGTTAAGAACATGAAATGGAGGCTGCAATTTGCACAGGCTCACCAAAATTGGACAATAGAAGTTTGGAAAAAATAGTTTTCTGGTCTGATGAGTCTCCATTTCTGCTGCGACATTCAGATGGGATGTGGTGGAACGGGAGAGTCACATCATGGATGTGAAGCAGACAAATCTGCAGCAACTGCGTGATGCTATGTCAGTATGGACTAAAATCTCTGAGGAATGTTTCCAGCATCTTGTTGAATCTATCCTATGAATAATGAAGGCAGTTCTGAAGGCAAGAGGGAGTCCAACCCGGTACTTGCAAGGTGTACCTAATAAAGTGGCCAGTGAGTGTATGCGTGTTTCTGTGTGTGTGCGTGTATATACAGTATGTGTACCAGTCAAGTTTTTTGGTTAATTTCAGAACTTAATCAGGAAACTGGAGGAGCAGATTGAGGAGGAGAAACGGGCTTTTGAGGAGGCTCAGGAGGAGGAAAGAAGGAGAACCCAGAAGCTTCACTGCGGAGCAGCCACAAAGATCCAAGCTGCTCTCAGAGGAGCATTAGCTCGTCGCTGGAGCAAAAAAGAGCTGAGGAGAAAGAGAGAGAAGGAGAAAAGATTTGAGGAGGAGAAGAGGGAATGGGAGAAGATGAAGAAGGAGAAGGAGGAGGAAAGAAAAAGGATCGAGGAGGAAGAGCGAGCAAAGAGGGAGGAAATGGAGAGACGAAAAGCAGATTATGAAAGAGCGAAAGAACAAGATCGCCATCGTCTGGAGAGAGAGCAAAGACTTGAACAACAGAGGAGGAAAGAGGAAGAAGATAAGGAGAGGAGGAGGGAAATGAAGAGGAAGGAGGAACAGAACAACATTACAAGTGTAATAGGTGATTGTAGAAGACAGGAAGTGGATGCACACAGGAAGAATAAAGAAAAGGAGAGAACAGAAGTGGAAAGGAGTTGCCAGGTGAAGGATGAATTTAAAAGAGAGGAAGAAAGAGAGGAAAATGAGATCAAAGGCAATGAGGTAATTGTTAGAAAACTAGAAGATAATGATGAAAGAATAAGACATGAGAAGAACATGGAAAACACATTGGATGACGACAGGAATGCGATGAAAAAACAGGACAAAACTAAAGGCATAAGCACAGAAGACACAGAAAGATTAGATGATATGAGACCACAAACAAAGAGCGATAAAGACAGAATAAAGAGCCATGAAGAAAAGAAAAGAGTTGATGGCAACGTAGAGCTTGATTCTCAGATAAATCTGAACAACATTACAAGTGTAATAGATGATTGTAGAAGACAGGAAGTGGATGCACACTGGGAGAATAAAGAAAAGGAGAGAACAGAAGTGGAAAGGAGTTGCCAGGTGGAGGAAGAATTTAAAAGAGAGGAAGAAAGAGAGGAAAATGAGATCAAAAGCAATGAGGTAATTGTTAGAAAACTAGAAGATAATAATGAAAGAATAAGACATGAGAAGAACATGGAAAACACATTGGATGACGACAGGAATGCGATTAAAAAACAGGACAAAACTAAAGGCATAAGCACAGAAGACACAGAAAGATTAGATGATATGAGACCACAAACAAAGAGCGATAAAGACAGAATAAAGAGCCATGAAGAAAAGAAAAGAGTTGATGGCAACGTAGAGCTTGATTCTCAGATAAATCTCTCACAATCAAGAAAAAGCTTTAAATTGACCAAACCCACTCCAGAATCCCACATGAATGCACATCAAGGTCTTTCCAATGACCTTGGCATTAGTTTAATTGGTTCCCCAAGTGTTGAAGGGACTCCAAGCGTCGATACAGACTTGACTATGCCGGCTTCTGATTTGAACGATGTAGTACCTGAAATGAACACTAGAGGACATCAAAATACTACCGCTATTGAGCTTAAGGACCATGAACCTGAAAGCCAAGAATCAGTTTCAGTATGTCTGCCTGACTGCACAGAGCAGAAGCGACTGGCCTGGATGATGAGCTGCACTCCTTGGTCCAAACTATCATTGCAGAATAAAAGGAAAGTGTCTTCGGCACAACAACAGTCCCAAAAAAGAGGGCCAAGAAGAAAAAGAGTATCCAGTTTACCCCCTCTGTCTGTGAACACTATTCTCAAAACAGGAACTTGGAGCTCTCTCAAACAGGTAGAAATTAAAACCCATTTCCTGGCTGAGATATGTCTTATATGTTCCTGCTGACTTTATTGTCATTGTGCTGGTAAAAATCAGGTTACGACAGTGATGCTGGAAGACCTGCCGGGTTGTTGCCTGTCTACGCTGTCCGAGTGTAACAACCTGCAGACTTTGACACTTAGACGCTGTGGACTCACATCCTTGGATGGATTGAACCAGTGCGCTCAGATCAGATACATTGATGTACAAGTAAGAAAGAACAAACTATCAGTGCAATGCAGTCTACATGATTATTTTACACCTTTCAAGTAGTGTCCTAGATAATCTCTCATGCATTCTATACACAGTATACATTACTGTTCAAAAGTGTTTTTTTAAGTCTCTTATGCTTACCAATTGCTGCATTTATTCTATCAAAAATACAATAAAAACAGTAATATTTATAATTATTACTCCAGTCTTCAGTGTCACATGAGAAATCATTCTAATATGCTGCTCAGGAAACTTTATTAATGTTATTGCATGTTATTAATGTGTGTACCATTGTTTCTCACATTTAGGAGAACTCAATTACCCATGTGGACTGTGGAGGTCTGGTCAACCTTCAGGTCCTCCTGCTGGGCAAGAACCTGCTGATGAACACACACGGTTTTGATGGAGCTGAAAATCTGCAAATTCTTCAGCTCTCACACAACAACATCTCTCGTATCAGTGAGTGTGTTCACTAGAACTGCCTTTATGCTTTATGTATTCTATTTCTCTTTCATTGCAAGCACTAAAGAAAGAGAAGCTGACTGCTGGTCAGTTGGAGCTATCTGGATCTCGATTGTGCCACAGACTTAGCATTTAATATTAAGTGTTATCATTGTCCAGTAGAGGGCATCATTGTTCCAGTTTGGTGACTTCAAATGGCCTTTTGCCCTCATTCTCCTTGCAAAATAAATCTTGATGTCTCATTTCTGAATAAATGGCCTCGTATTGAATAAATATGAATAAATATATCATAAATAAGAGGATAAATGCAGTTTAAAGGTATTTGCTGTCAGTATTAGATGATGTCCTGCCAATGCTGCCTTTTTATATTAGATTATCCTTTGGCTGGTATTAGATATTGTCACCATGGCCAAGAATTATCCTCATACACTCCCACACTCCCACTGAATGATATATCTATGCTTTCTTAGGTGGTTTAGGACCCCTGAAAATGCTTCTGCGATTATCAGTGGACCATAACCAGCTGCTCAGCACGAGAGGTTTGAAGGAAATTTATACCCTTCTGCATCTGGACTGTTCGTACAACCACCTATGTCACGTTGAGGGTTTGGAGAATTGCGCTCTTCTTAACACACTGGACCTTAGGGGAAACAGTCTGACTGAGGTAAATCTTACACAACCAAAGAAACAAACTAATTAAAATGATGAGTAGTAAGATGTCTTCAGAAGTAATATGAAGATCATATTGATAATGACAGTTTTCCATTACTTTGTTGTTTTGTTAGTAATTGTGAACTGTTTAATGTTCTTACTCTAATTAGCCCAACTGAAATCATAGACTTTAACCACTTACAATTTATAAAGAGACATATTTCCAACCCAGTGTCCAGGAAATGCGTAATTTGACTGTGTTCATTACATGAAACCAGCACGCGTTATACTGAAATCCTATGCTGCCGTCACTTTAATTGAATTATCGTTATCTGTTTTGCTTAATGTGTGGATATTAGTCATGTTCAGGATGAGGCGTGATCCACCCATCTCTGGTGATGGGACCGTGTTCATTGTTGGAACATAAAATATGTCTTTCTGTGTGATCAAGTGGTCAAGAAGGAATTGTTGTTGTTTTTCTTTTTTTTTTCTTTTTTTCTGGCTGATGGCATAGCTGCCTGTCCTGCAGAACCATGTTCTTTTGAGGGACCTTTACCTGGATGACAATCTTATATCTTCCATTCTTAATCTGGAATCTTATTGGCTACCTTTGCTCCAAAACCTTTCTGTGGCCCAGAACAGGTAGGCCTCAGTGGAGAATGACTGTCTCAAAACCTGTTAAGTTGCCTACCTACTCATTGGTTGGTGGCTCACGGGTTTTCAGTTTTCATTTTTCGAACATAACACACACAGTTTCACAGTTAAATCCTACTTAAAGGTGAAGTCTTTGCAATGTTTAAATACATTCTTATGTAAAATGTAATATAAAAATCTACAAATGTACAGTGTTAAGATGTTTTATTGTTTAAAATGATGGCTCACTTTTCTATTTCTTTAGTGTAATTCGTTTAATTCCATTCTTGGACTTGGTGTCTCTGAGGACACTAGATGCCAGTAATAACTGTCTGTCAGGTGAGCTTACGAAGTGGTGTGAGTCGACTCGACTCGATTCGACTGTGGTATCCCATACACAAAAGAATTGTATTTGAAATATATTTTCTGGATATGTTTTGGAATATATGCAAATATTTGAAATTGGCCCAATAAATATATTTCATACTTATATTTCATATATTTTTGTTATATTTCAGAATATATTTCAATGTATTTGGAATATATGCCACATATATTTTTGACACTTTTGGGGACCCGTACAGAAAAAAATACATTGAAATATATTCTGAAATATAACAAAAATATATGAAATATAAGTATGAAATATATTTATTGGGCCAATTTCAAATATGTGCATATATTCCAAAACATATCCAGAAAATATATTTCTTTTGTGTATGGGATCTTTTATGGGGTCTTTATTCTTGACGATGGACGGTAACGAACAAATAATGCTTTCATAAGAGAGCTTCTCTTCTCATATCTTATTTATCCTTAAAGGGATAGTTCACCCAAAAATTTTAATTCTGTCATTTACTCACCTTTATAACATGTATGCTGTTTCCTTTTTCAATTACTTTTTTCAAAGTCTTTTCTTCACACATAACTACAGTATTTTTAAACTTGGAATATAGCGCAAGTCGCATGGAACACTTAATGGTCACTATAAATGGTTGTTATATTGAGTAGAGCTGCACTGATTCTGCATGTGAGTCTTTTTCAAAATTGACCTTTTCTTTTGCACTGAAAAATAACAACATTCAAATTTGAATGACATAAGGGTGAGTCAATAATGACATACATTTTTAGTGAACTGTACTGTAAAGTACCATTGTGGAAAGCAGTTCTGTGTATACTAATTTACAGAAATGTTTAATTATAGTATCTAGGTGTTTTCATTCAGTCCAAAATGGCTAACATTTGAAAAA
>NC_140213.1:37240251-37376071 GCF_951802725.1 Rutilus rutilus
GTACGCACGTGGACTTAAGTGCTCGTAATTCTGAAAATATTTGCTCAGTGGGGGAATATTTTTTAAGCAAATGTGCTCCTAAAGTGCCAGCAGTTTGTAGATAGTTTTTATTGAGCAAATTATATGTTCTTATGTGGTAGAAAAAATGTGTGAGAGACAGAACAAGGAGATTAGGGAAGTATAGAACCAGTCCAGTTCATTCAGTCAAAATGGAAAAAATAACATCATACATACCAAAGAGGTTTGTTGACTGTCACGACTTTATTGTTCAGAAGGCCCAGGGGTTTGTTGTTGGCAACGCATTTATTTTTCTGACAGGATCTTACTGACAAAATTGACTCGCTCCTTAGTCAGCAGTAAAATATTTAGTTGTCCATTTTGTTAGTTATTTTTTAAACTTCATTTACCACATTTTGCATGTGGCTTCCAAGGAGAAATCTGAGGTGAAATATATCTGTTGTGTCTTTACATCTGTTTTATTCTGTAATGACTTATAGGAAGTTCACTCAAGTCAGGCTCAGTATTGTGCTGAACTTTGTCTAACCCTCAATGCCAACAACCGAATTAGACCCAGTGTTTTTCTCGCTCTCCACTGGCCCTTTCATCCCCGTCCAGTGATAACACAGCCTAAATTAAAGCACCAAAGAATATTTCAAAGAAGTACACAGCGCACGAGCGCTCAGAGTCTGGGAGAGCTGACTTTAGCAAGATTAATCGAACTGCTGTAAGTTTCTTTGTTTACAGGGAAGTTTTCACGAGTAATGAATAGAGTCCTTTTCTTGGTAGTAATAGGAACCTAACGACTGGACACGAGATGGCCAAAAGGAGCATTTGTGTATAATATAGGACCATTGTAAAAGTGAAGCAGCTGAACATGTCTACTTTTTAGTGACATAACAAATGCATAAGCTATTATGATTTCTCAGATATAACGTAACTTCCTGGTAAATGCTTTTTCATAGCCCTGATTTTAGGATATGTTGGCTTTTAGCAATTTTTTGACCTATTTGATCCCCTTTTATGAAAAAATCAGCTTGAATAAAATATTGTTTGGTTTTATTTTCCATTATTTGTACTAGTGATAAACCATCAATGCATAGTTTCTCTCCCCCATTGCTTCCCATCTCTCCTTCAATGTCAATAAAGGCATAAAAAGAAAAGAAAGTGTATCTTTACCGATTAATTGAATTCTTAATTATTAATAACTAATATACCACACCTGAAAATCTAGTTTTGAACAAATATTTGACTGTTTTTAAAGTAAAAAAAACAACATAGAACACTTAGTAAAAGTTAAATATTTTTTCTTTAATATGTAAATCAATAATATTTAGTAGAACAAAAACAAAGATATAAATCAAATATAAGATTTATCATATAAATAATAATTGATGAATGAACAAAATAAATAATTAATGAAGTGACTACAATAATTCTACAGTAATTTCATTGTTATTGGTTCTTAAAAATCATTTTTATTCTCTCAGCATTTTTCTTCTCTTTTCTCATACACTCTCGTACATTGAAACACATTGAAGACCAATGACCAAAAAAGCAATGTATGCTCACTTGAATGGCTGTCACATCTCTGGATTGAGGCCAGCGAACCCTTTTTCACTTCTAATCCAAGCCGAGTGTCATCATGCAGTTTCTTACTGAGAAAGGGAGACTCTGACTAAACCTCTTACTCGATGCACAGGCGCTCTGTTGATTCTCTCGGGTCCAGAATGTCAAAACCATTAAACGTTTTATCCCCATTTCCTAACTGATTTCGTCTGCTCAATGTAAATATTCTCCAATAGAAAGCCCATGGAGACGGAGAGAGGGAGGGACTGGAACTAAAATTTACCCGTTACTTTTTTATGGTTGCAGTGGACAGTAAATGCGGTTACCTTACATCTGAAATACTAATTGTTTTGCAAAAGAAGCTGTTTAAATCATAATTGTAAACTGATTGGCCTTTTTTGTGGCACCCTCTTTATATTTAATCTAGATTTTTAGAAGATACCATTTTTTTTATGTTTCTCAATTATAACCCTTGCTAAGACTGTCTAGCTTTGTTAAACATTATAAAATAAACAGTCACCAACAGTTAAACCAATCATTTCAAAGAGCTTTGAGCACATTGTGTGGTCGTTTCTCCAGGTAAATGTCTGAAATGCCCTTTTTTTTTCTCTCAGGTCCTTGCTTCTGGAGACAGTGCCTGGTTTGATTAAGTTGAATAATGAGCAGATCGCTGCAGCAGCGGCGTCCCCAAATGGTCCAGAACAGAATTGGACTTTCCAGGCCTTCTGTCAGGCACAGCAGAAACAGCGAGATTCACTCATCCAGCAGCAAAAGATGGAGATCAGGTAGACAACCAGTTTCTGTACCAGTTAATGTCTCTGGAAAGTACTAATAAAAATCCATTTGGTCAAAATGTAATTCCTGTAGAATATTATAGCACATAGTCCTATTTGTAAAGTGACTGATACAATATATCAGCAGGTCCACACAGTTCTTTTCATCCCCCATCCCTTGTGTGTATTAAATATTTTGGATAATTTGTCTATGCTTTCATCTACTAATTTGAATGAGGTTCTCCCAGCTTCACTTAATACTTTTTACAAATTCAAAAAATAATTGCTTTTAGCCCTGGTTGCTAATCCCAAATTATATAAGGTGAAGTATGAACCAGGACTTAAACCAAGACTTCTATTGAAATCCATTTCAGTTATGAAAAATGCATATAATAGTTATTTATATTTAATCATATTTTAACTGTAGGTTTATGCAGATATACTACATAGTTTATGCAGAGGGTCTTTGTAAAGAATCTGAAATCCAGGCCTAAAAGACCTAAAATAGGGCTAAAATAAATAATTATTTTATATATAAAAGAATTATTTATTTTAGCCCTATTTTAGGTCTTTTAGACCTATTTTAGGTCTTTTAGGCCTGGATTTCAGATATATGCATATGCGGTATGGCAGAGAAAACTTAAACTGAGCATTTCATTATTTTTAAAATCTTGTGGTATTGCTGTAGAAATGTAGCATTTGTTAATTTTGGCATCAGCTAATTATTTCTTTGAGCTCATACATGGTGAATATCAACCAAAAATTACACTTTCACTTCTGTCAATACAAAAGCCGCCTTAGACGCTGCTGCAGACCACCAGCAAATAAAGCAGAACACTCACCATGTTTCATACAGCATGATTGGCAGAAGTCTGTGTGTCCTGTGGTTCAAGCTGAGGTCTCTCATAGCTTGGAGGACTTTAGAGAATCCCCCCCAACCCTTCCGCCGCACACTCTGCACAAAGGGTCTTTTGCACACCCGTTGGGACCGCTGCAGACGTTTAACATCTGACCTGACCCAATGTCAGTCCCAAGCTTTGGCTAGGTGAAGACTCTGCCGTCTGACCGCGATACAATGGTAAACCAATGCCCGTGTTGATTAGAGTGACAGACTGAATTGAGGGATTCATTTAATGTCATCAAACCACAGTAATGAAATGGAATTTATGACACTGAATTATAAAGAGGAATGTTTTGTCACAGCAAAAGCTGTGTTAGTTCTTCAAAATAATTCAAAAACCCAAAAATCCCGGTTTTTCTCTGAGGTAATTTCAGTTGTCAGTAAGTAGGGGAACTGTGCAAGGTCTAGGATTGTATTTATTTTCCTTGGCATGCTTTTTACAGCTTGTAATAATGTTTGGCTTTCAGAATGTCCATTGCTGACTGTATATGCAAATTGACATTAATTTGTTTTAATGAGGTAATCAAATTAGCCACATCTCTGTGCTTGTGCTGTATTTGAACATGTTTCGACAGTAGTTTTTGTTTCCCAGTACAAATGTACATTGCATTGGACTCTTGGATGGATCTTTTTACGACTCTATTCTGGACTGAAGTGTGTGTTGGAGGGGTGCGGATGCCCCCTTAACCGTGTCAGAGGATTAGAATAGCAGGGACTCAATAGTGACAGAGCTGGTTTCTGATGTTGACAGCAGAGACAGGCTCAGGGGTCAGGGGCAGGAGGGGCGAACTAGCCATGGCTAATAGAGTAATTAAAGGGGTATTGAGACACCTTTGTAGAAACTTCCTGAAACACTTCATTATAGTTTTACATCCCTCAAGAAATGTCTAATTCACATGTTAAAGGCTAGTTTAAATCTTCATCAAGATGTTGGTAAAACATTATAATACATTTTCATTTCAAGATTACTTATCTGCAGTAGTTACCACGAACTATTAATGAAAAGTAGTTCTAAAGCATTTATTAATAATATTAAAATCAAAATCCGAATTAATCTAACATGAACTAGCCTAACAATGAACAGTTGTATTTTTATTAACTAACATTAACAAAGATGAATAAATACTGTAATAAATGTACTGCTCATTGTTAGTTAATATTAGTTAATGCATAATGCAAACTAATGTTATCTAATAGGAACTTGTAGTGTTTTTCCATAAAAGACTTTTGAGGGGCCATTTGCAATTTTGCATTTAAAATGCCGTGTTATGTGCAAGATGCTGCAAAAACACTAGATGCTAACACTACTTCCAAACACATAAATCCAGTGCATGTTTACAGAGAATGATAATGAAAAAGCAACGTAGTGGAATGCAAAAACCCTGTGTGTGAATGGTTCCTAATACATGAAATTTGTGTATTTTTGTTCTCACGTTTTTCACGCAGTTCTGCGCCCTCGCAACATGATGCCCAGCTTCTTGCCATTGGTCACCAACCAGACCTGTTCAGATTGGCAGTGGACCAGCGTTACGCCCATGAATACGGTGACAGTTGTGTCACTGAAGATTCTGCACTGGCCGCAACTGCTTGTAGTCGTTCATGTAGGTTTTCTGAAGCATCTTTTTCACAGGGACAAAGTCCAGAGAAGCAACCTCGACATACAGCAGATTGGCAGAATCCACAGAAGACTCAACTTTCTCAATCTGACCTTGAGCTTCGATCTGCTGACTGCATGGAGACACAAAGTGCACAATATTTCTCTTACTTTGTCGCAGTAACGTTTACAGCATTTATTATCTGTTTGTAGAAATCATCTCCCATGATTTGAAGGTACGTTTAATTTTAGCTAAAGGTAATCAAAATAAAGCTCATCTTTAAGTCATTCATATGACATCGGAACCCTGCTGGGTCTCTCTCCAGATGTTTTAGAGCAGATGAATCATCCAAGGCTTGAGTTCAGTGACATTCATTTAGTCTCTCATGACCTTGGTGAGTCATCAGATAAAATTGTCTTTTGTCTTCTGTGCTATCACTCAGAGAGGCAGCTGTGGTGATCCAGCAACGCTGGCGGAGGAGATGCGTATTGCGGAGACGTGAGGGCCTCCCAGACTTAATTGAAAAAACTAACACAAAATCAAGTCTTCAGAAGGTGGAAGATACCTGCATTGAGAGGCCTGAGAGGGAACGTGCTGCTGTTGTTATTCAGGTGAGACTCACAAAAATTCCTATGTTCAGTTTGGTTTTGTTCAAGGACTGTTTGATCTACAGCATCATATCTCTGGAAACGTGTTTTCCATACCTCCTTTTATGAATGCAATAAATAACTTGAATAAAATTAAATCATCTTCATTACACCTATTACTGCCAAGGGCTTGTTTTGAGTCGGTAGGTAGTGCTTTTGAAAAACAGGCTATTCCTTTCACATGTAACTTCTAAGGGATATTTTCTCTCTCTCTTTGTGTTTAATGAGTCTCTAAGGACTCGAACCGAGAGAAAAAAATGATTAATCAGATTCCAACGTGTCGCTGGAGTGGGAGCGCTAGGGTTCTGATCTGTTAAGTCTTTTTTTTCCCGCGGGGAGTACGCAGATTTAAAGGCATCCCGGTGTTACATTTGTCTTACAAAGCCAAAGTCACAGAAAGTTCAAACTGCAGACCTCGGGGCAATTAAACAGAGGTTAACATGTTTTATCTTCCTAATGGGATAACACACAATATTTATGCTTGCATGTGATTCATGGCTGTGTGTATTGCCCCTGCAGGCTGTGTGGAGAGGCTGCGTTCTGCGGAAAAGACTGGCCCGTGCTCTAGCTGCCGTTCAGATCACAGAAAGCGATGAGGACTTTGAAGAGGTGGACATGGAAGAATTCATTTTTGATGAGGTATGAGCAGATGCGTGGTGCTCCTGCCATTACGGTGAATTCGGCAGACAGATAGCCTGGGCCACTGCGCTGACAGTCCTTTAACTAGCGCTCGTAGCCGTGAGGCAGGAGGCTGTCAGCAGTGATTAGGTATTGAAAAAGAACAGTCAATGAGCGGGAAAGAGGGGAAGGAAAACCTTGTTTTTCTTATGTCACCTGCTATTTTCAGCCCGTTTGCATCACGTTTACTCAAATTAACATTGGCTTAACCTATGAATTACGCTAAGTGAGCTCATCTGTGTAGCTTATTAGGCGATTTATTATAGTGTATTACGATGTCATGTTAAATTGATCTGTATTATCATCTGAAAATTCAGGAGTTTTTCATAAGTTGGCTCTTCAATTTCTGCCTGTCACGACTTCAGGGGGGGAAAAAAATCTGTTTTTGAAGTAGATACATTCTCAGGTGTTTGTCACACACATGAAACGAGTTCAGTGCTTTTAACTTAATGTGATCTGACTGCTACTTGCTTTTAGCTATGCAAATTCAATCAGATGCCATTTTAGAATAGCTGAGTACCAGCTCTTTTTAATTTTGTGTGCGTCTTGTTGTAAATAGAAAACGCAGGAGAAAGACTGGATAACCCTGCATTCCTATTCTTCACCGGCCAGAATTATGCCATTTTCGGAACAACTGCCATTGCCAAAGGTAACAGCCCTAGGAACCCTCCTTCTGTCTGTGGGCCGGCACAATCAGAGTCTCTCTGGGTGATTAAGTGCCGAATTTATTGCCTCCAAAAACACAATTACTTTCTGGGCCGCCTCAAACTTCCTTCTCGTCAGCAGATGTCATTTTTCAGCACGGTGCTTTGTCTCCTGCGGTTTCTTTTCTTTAGCAAGAGCTGGCCTTTTCTATCACGGTAGCGGCGCTGTGATGTGATGCAGCTGCTGCTGTGGAGATGTAGAGATTGTCGAATGCACTTCAATGTTCTTAACCAAGATGAAAACTGAGCAGCAGAAATATTATCTATGCTTACATAAAAGAATTGAAAGTTCACGTCAAGAAAGTCTTTGGGCCCTATCATACACCCGGCGCTAGGTGCAACGCAAGTGTTTTTTGCTAGTTTCAGTCCGTCGCAGTTATAATTTTTACGTCCTGCGCCACGTTGTTTAAATAGCAAATGTATTTCCGCCCATTTGTGCATCCATGGGCGTGCTGGTCTGAAAACGAGCTGTGTTCAGGCGCATTGTAGGTGCGTTGCTATTTTGAGGCAACTGAAACAGTCTGCACCATTGACCAACTGAAACCTGGTCTAAAGTCAATGGCGCAATATTTTTTTGTTATTTAAAGAGCACGTTAGTAATGTGTGCCTATAGGTGGGTCCACATACACTTTATCCCGTAGATGGTCTGCTCGCGCGCTAGAGAAGCATTCAGTTTTTCCGCTTGCAAATCCCGCCATGTAAATAGCGAATCCGCCATGGCGCGAGCGCAACTGGCTTTTAAAGGGAATGGGAGATGAGACTCTGATTGATTTATTGCACGTTACGCCCAAAACACACCCATTACTTATTAAGAGAATAGGGACAACCCTTTTGGACCATGCGCCGGGCACACCGACCATTTTTCCCGTCGTTAAACTAGCAAAAGTGGATTCGGACACGCCCTAAGTGCACTTTAGACAATGCGCTTAGATCATTAAAATAGTGTTAGAAATGACATACTGATGCTATCTTTGATTATCTTTTTCGGTACTTACAGTCTCAACTCCTTCTTCCGATGCCGCCAAAGACCCTATCTGTTTTTCCACGGCAACCTAAACATGCCTGGCCAGATAGTGAAGATGCAGCCTGCTTGGAGCAAAGCGTGTCGCCTCACCTTAGTAGCAGGTGATCATTTGGCTTAGTTTCTAATGCTCATGATTATTCAAATAAACATTTTGCTAATGTTTTCTTACAATGCCTATGGTTTTCTGAACAAACATTTCCAGATCAGTCCTCAAAAAGAACAACATGTCCGAGAAATCAGAAAAAATCCTCAATGAATGGTATGTTTCTATGCTCCTTTGTGCAGTCCTTTCAATAATAAATAATATTATTGGAATAAATAATAGTAAATTATTTTTAATTCTACATAATAAAAAAAAAGGCCATTTTAGTTACTCTTGCTAACTTCTATTTCAGGGGCATCACTAATGAATCCACTGCCCTTCTCATGCTGAAGAGAGCCAAAAAAATGAAAGGCAGGAAACAGCAGGAGAAAAGATTATTGGGTAGGCATATCCATCCATCTATCCATCCATCTTATGAGCTATACTTAAAACCATTCAACTTTTAATTCAGTATATCCTATATTGGAAATCCTAAATCAGTGCATCTCAATCAGGGGGCCTGGGCCTACTAGGGACCTCTGAAATCTTCATAAGGGGCCTCATCATGACTTACAATGATTTAAAATAAAGATTTCTAGACCTGGGAAAGTCATTTAAATCAATAAAATCGTATAATTCCATGTGCATTTTTATGAATATACGTACATTTTATAATTAGGCCAAGCTACAAAATATTATAAGTAAAACATAAAAAAAAATTAATTCTTATCCTGTGAGCCTTTGAATATTGTTGTGGACAATGGGGTTCTCAAAAAGTTTGAGAACCACTGTAGATTCCTTACAGTATTAGCATCCGGCATAGCCAGTGCAAGTACATTCCTGTCAGTAAAGTTACATTGCATTATAATACTGCATATTTAGTCTATTAAAATCACTACCACTAAAAAGGCTGCTATCAATCAATCTGTACTGACATTCAGAAACTTCTCTGTCTTTGGTGAGCAGTTGTGCCACACTTAGCATGGATCTTTTGATTCCATGAGAAGCTTAATCTGTCATAACAGCAAGCTGCTCCACCCTGTTCCATGCCTTGTCATGTTCGATTGGCCTGTCTGCAAACATTCTCACATATATTCCATCGTGCTTTGAGTTCCAAGGGCCCAGAATCAGCTTCATTACTAGGAGTTAGGAAACATCAGCGCTCATAAGTTCAATGGGCCATGAGTCTAAGAAGAATCCCAGACACGGTAGTCCTGGCCCTGGTCTGGATCCTAGAGGGTTGGCCTGAAGCCGGCTTTGATCAAGGTCAGGAGTGCGTGACTCTAATGCCACAAATCCAATCATGGCCCCATCAAATGAGGGCCTGTGTCAAGCTCTCAGAGCCACCGCTCCATAGGCCCTTTGGTCTCGTAATGGAAAGTGAAGCTTTGGTTTCTGTCAGTTTTCTGTTTGCGCTTGTCTGCTCGATGAATCCTGCATTCGCATGAGCTCATTTGTGGCTGCGTTCCTGTCTGTGTTATGTGTTCTAGACCCAAATCTACGTCTGGCCCTGTTCAGGAGCCACAGTAGCCAGTTTGTTTCCACAGAAACTCAAAGAACACGTTTCGCTTTCAAGGACAACTTTAAAGGTAGGACTGTTTATATACACCACAAACCAAATAAATCACTATATACATTTTAAAATGAATCACATTTCAAATGAATTACAATTTTTTTCTCTACATAAATGAACTGATTCACCTTATGAATCAATTGGTTTATTATATGAATCAGTTGTTGTCATATAATTTACAACAACTGATGGAGTTTGCACAATTTCCTGAATTCTGAGAGAACTGATCCATTTTTATTATTCCCCGTGGGCTGGATCCATACAGTCATTTGGGACACGCTTGGATCTATCTTGTGTGTAATACACAAAAACATACACATCGCTCGATCAAATTGAATGCACATGATGGGATCGTAAATAGCTAGCTATTAGGTTGTTTGGGATGGTGGAGAATAAACAAGATGATTGTATTTCAGGAGACTTTGTAGCGGACCTGAAGTGTGAAATTGAGTTAAGTACAGAGGAGGTAGGGCACTTAGGGGTTCCAGACTGAGAGAGAGTGCTGTCTGCAGCCCTTGTGCCACCCTAGGGGGTGGGGCTTTCAGTGCGATGCTACCGAGCGTAAGAGATAAGGGATAGATGAAGGGTCACGTTAAAGAGCAGGGCAAATAAATGAAAAGATATCCTCTTTACAAGCGAACGGTTGCTTTTTTTTCTTGACTTTTTTGTTGTTGTTCCGACTCCTCCGCCAGTCCCATGGCGTATGTAAGCCGATACCCATTTTCAAGTGGGTTACTTCATGTCCAGCACATCCACAAAAGAGAGCTTGGATAAAATAAACACGAGTGAGGCGGATATCTCGGAAAGAATCTGTCACGGCTTCGGGGGGCTAATCACCTCCAGAAGGGGGCTTGGAGCGCTCGGCTGAAATGTAAGCCCCTGCTGGGGGAGAGCAGGGGAGCGGCGGCCAGCCTGTAGCCTGAGGCTTGGGGCCGTCCCTGGTGGGGTTGGGGTTGTGTTGCTGGTGCCTTCCGCAGGTCAGCAGAGGGGAAGAGCAGGTAGCCTTACCCAACCCCAAAGCCAGGACACAGTCCCATGATGCCCTGCTCATGTTGGTTTCCACATCTTTAATCTTAAGAAATGCAATCACTTTTTTGTTAAATGCAGCGTAGTTGCCTTGCATTAACCTGCAAGTTTTTGCTGCTCTCCTGTGTTTAATTTACACCATGTGTCCTGTATTTCCAGTCTCCTGTATCTGCTGGGCTTGGCACTGTATCACTTCTCAAGTAGATGATGCTTTTGGTTTGGTTGGATTCCTTTGCAAGGAAATCTTGCAAGAGAGTCCACAGAGTCCACTTTTTGAATCAGTTGAAGGAGTTTAACTGACATATGTCTTACTTGGTTCATATGTGTAGCTTAACAAATGACTTGATTGTTTCTTTTTTTGCACTTGAGTCAAATAAATTAAAATAATCAGAGGGTTTTTAAAACATCAGTTCTTAAACTTAAAAAAAGTTCAGATAAACCAAGCATTTAAATCTCACATTAAGATTAATCAGATTCCCTCCATTTTGGTGTCCTTTTTTGATTGCTTCAAATTGATGTGATTGACAATGTGTGTGTATGTGTGTGTTGACCGCTGGTTGACCGCCTGTGGTCTGCTCTCTGGAGGTGAAGGTTTGACCCAGGGTAAAGGAAAGTGGGAGACAGAACCTCACGATAAAAGACCTGACCTCCTTCTTTGAGGCTACTCGGAGAACTCCCAAACAATCAAAGCCCCTTGGGTATGTCTCGTACACACACACATACACTCAAGAATCCCCCACATGCAAAGTGTGTCTTGTGGATAGCCTATGCGTGTGTGCATGGGGTGACTTCACTGCAGTGAAACAATTTAGGCATTTTGGACACCAAATTCCAGTTTAGTAAGTCAGACCCCAAAATAACTAGAAAATCTATGGAGGCATTTTTGATAGACACGAGATAAGTATTTTGTGAGATGGAATGTATATAAGCATCAAAATATGAAAGATCTATTGTGGATAAAATACTTTTTTTGTATTGTACTTTTTTGTTAAAAATGTTTTTTGGTGTCTTTTTTCATTTTAAAGTTCCCTCTGAGGATGCATATATAATCTTAATGTGTTTTTGAACTTTCTCTCTCACTCTCTTGTTATTCTCGCTCTCTCAGTTGCTATCCTGGTTTGGTTAGGGCTAACCATGTGTCATTGCCTCAGTATTGGTATGAAGGAAGAGTAGGATTTCTGAAAATACCTGCGCAGTGACCTTAAGGGAATCATGTTGAACCCACCCCCAGCAGTTCGGTTCTGTCATCCTGACCCTCCATGAAAGAGCTGATTCTCTGAGTCCTGCCACCGCCATAGCAGCACCACACTGCCTAATGTACTTAAGAGCCCTTCTAACAGCCGTGACTCCTGGGCCTCCTAATGTCCTGAGGGTGGGATAGATGGGGGGATGCGAGTTCGAGAGCTACTGGATGCTACATGTGCATGTGTTTCTATCATATAATATCTGTGGTTAACTCTGGAGGTCCTTCCCTAAAATCTGTGTGTGTTCAGCAAACAATAATACTTATTATGAACCTGTCTTAATGCACACCTTTTTATGAATCACTTTTTATGAACTCAAGTAACATTTTTATCATTGTTAAAATAGAATTATATTGAATCTATAACCAGCTAAATGCTATAAATTAAATATTAATAATATACATTATAAATAATGTTAAATGATCACATAAACTTATGTACCAAATATTCTATTCTATTCTATTCTATTCTAATCTATTCTATTCTATTCTATTCTATTCTATTCTATTCTATTCTATTCTATTCTATTCTATTCTATTCTATTCTATTTTAAAATTCAGTGGCTCCAAAAGTATTTGGACACTTAAGGGACACAAAATGTATGATTATCATTGCATTAGATAAACTAGACAACATTAAACCAGTGGACATTTATTTTAAAGAAAAATAACATAAGCACCATTTTCAAGTAAAAAATACTTCAGGGCCAATTGGTTAAAGGTCATTGCAAAATGACTAAGTAAAGTTAGTTTTGAGAAAAGCATGATTTGTTTGCAAAGGCCATTTGGCTAAATATTTTGTTATTGAATGCAATGAAATTCATTCATTTTGTGTTCAAGTGTCAAGAGTCCAAGCCGTTGGGAGTGGAAAGTTCTGTGGGTGATTTACTTCCAATGCACACATTAAAGAACACAGCAGCAGCCGGATCATTTCCATAACGATCAACGTAATCTACCAAGAGCAGCGCAAATTACCGTCAGGTTTAAGACATGCTTTTTTTGGGCCGTTAAATAAATACTAGTAAATCGCGTTGCATGATTCATTTAAATACTCTCCTCCGGTTGCGTCTGAAAGGGAAACTCCTACAAATGCATATGCAAAATCACACTAATTTGCTCTGTTTAGTAAATCTGTCCGTAAGACTTTTCAGCACCAATAAATGTGGATTGCCTATTTCCCCGTTTTCTTGTTCAGCCCTTAGGGAGGAGTTAATCACTTGACATTTTTAGTGGATTTTCAATTAACCCATGACAACTGTAACCCATAAACCTTGTCTGCTCTTTATTTTTTGGCAAAACCATGGAAATGACTTAAATAAATGGCTCATTAGTTCCAGCACTTGGCCGTCAGAAGTTGTTATCAATTCATGCTAGTCTCCAACCGAGAACACGTTTATTCTGAATTAAGGCTTTTTAGTGATGCATATTTTCCTACTTCTTACATACTCATTTGTTTTTTTTATTGCTCAGATGACTTAAATATACACCACAGAAGTTGGTGAAACAAACGTCATTTTTATGTGCTCTCCAACCTCACAGACTTGTTTCTTCTGCTTCTTAGCTACAGTCCAAAACTATTATTTTTTGATTCACTTGGCGCTTATCAGGAATTGTCTTAAATGGATGTGTCTGAAAAAAATCTTTTGGGTACTTTTCTTCTTGTTTCATGTCAAATGCAGCTCACAAAGCAGCGAATGAAGTTTACAAATCACCGAAAGCAGAGGAAAAACAAACTTACCAGTGGCTCCAACCCGACACGGACTCTACAGGCACGGGACGGTGAGGCACACTGCTCTGAACTAATGGTTCACAACAATCAGTTATAGTGATGACTTGTAAACGTACACCATCTCACATTTTGTGAATATGTTGTTATGGTGTTAGAGATAATCTATTCAATTACTTTTTTAGGGAACATTTCCTACCTGATATTGGCCATGATATTCTTAATGGTGGGAGAGTGCAGCTTGTGGTAAGAGCCATTTTTTGTCTCTCTGTACTTAAAAGTGTTCACTAATATGACACTGCTCACTTTTTTTCACAAATCCTGTGCTAATTAACTGTGAAGTTAAATTTAAAGTGGTACTCGTGCAAATAAAAAAACGTACTAACAATTGCTGCTGTTATCCCCGTAAACACTCATTTGAAGGAGAGTGAATTTATGAATGTTTGAGTGTGTGAGAGGTTGTCTATACTTTAATGTACCTGTTTTTTTCTTTTCTTAGGCCATTGGGGAGAGAGACGGTGTAGATTCGGGAGAAACATTTTGGGCTGACTCCACTGATGCCTCTCCACCTCTTAAAAAGCATACGCAAGCTCGGAGACACTCAACTGAAAACAGAAGTGAGTGTTTTACTTAAGTGAATTAACATTAAAAAAATTAGATAACATAAAATAAATATAAAAATATTAAAAACACATTATATCTGTTTGTGCCAGGTCTGTTTATATTTGGTAATACTGATATTTATCGAGAGACCAACTGCATATTCATGCAGTGAACATTTTTTTTTGCGTAAAACAAGTTTTGTGTAAAAATATGGCTTTAGCAGACCATTTGCTTTTTAAATATTTTTTTGCTGATAAAAAAAGTAATGGAGTATGTAAAAGACCATTAACATTTGAAACATCTGTGCCCTCATTGTTAATAATATCACGCAAAAAAAAAAAAAAAAAAGAAGTTTTTGGAAAGCAGTGAAACTCCCTTCTCTACTTCTGAGTACATATAACACACTATTAAATATATATATATATATATATATTTTTTTTTTTTACTGTTATCTCTTTTTCTGCTCCAGGTTTAGGTTGTACTCAGAACATCATCGCCGTATAATAATTTATGAAATGTTAAGGGATGGGATTAATTACTGCAGACTTCACACAATGATGTGAGGTTAAATCATGTCAGTCAGGTGCCAAATCAAATACTGCACACAGAGTCCAGTGGGTGTGGCATGAAGCGCTCGATGGAAACTGACATGAATGTACACATCATCTGGCTCACTTGATAACCTATTACAACATCACACAAATCTGATTTCACACAATTGAAAACCACTCGACATTTCCACTGGGGAATGTTTTTCCACTGACCAAATTTAGACAAGTGAATGCGTGAGAACTTTTAGACAAACATGTTTATATATATATATATATATATATATATATATATATATATATATATATATGTAGTATATACCATTCAAAAGTTTGTTGTTGCTAAGTATTTTTCTTTTATGTGGCTAAGAAATTAGCTTTTATTCAGCAAGGATGAATTAAATTGATCAAAAGTGAAAATCTATGATCTTATTTATGATCAATGACCTGAGTGAACAGTTCTTCTGTTATTAATCAAATGATCCTGAAAAAAATGCATGACAGTTTCCACAAAAACATCATGCAGCACAAATGTTTGCAACATTGATAATAATAAGAAATGTTTATTTTAGCACCAAATCAGCATATTATAATTATTTCTGAAGGATCATGTGACACTGAAGACTGGAGTAATGATGCTGAAAATTCTCCTTTGTCATCACAGGAAAATAAATAAATCTCAAAATATAATAAAATAGAAAACAAATGTCAAATTGTAATAATATTTCACAATATTACTTTTTTACAGTATTTTTGATCAAATAAATGCAGCCTTGGTGAGCATATGCAATTTTTTCCAAAAACATTAAGAAATTCTAAACTTTTTAATAGTAATATTATATATGTATATGTGCGTGTGTGTATGTGTGTGAACACGTGTGTCAGCTTAGCAGACAGATGCCAGGGTCGATGAGGGGACGGGGGGGAAATAATCTCTCTTTCAGCAGGAAACGGTCAGTGAGAGACCCCTGACACCTCTCTGATTAAGTGCGAGCTCTGTCACACACTCTGTGCAACTCAGGACTCACCCTGACAAAGATCCCACTGAGTGACACAAGCAGGGCTCAGCGCATTTAACATAGTGATGTCGGGCGGTGAAGGCTTTTCACTGTCTGTCCTAATAAAGCCAAATTAGATTCCGCTGAAGATTTGAAAATGAAATCCACGAGGATGCTGACAGCCTGACCGACTGAATGACTGACTGGCTGTCTAAATGACTGACTGAATCAACCCTTTCACATAGAGGTATTTATATAGGTGAATTATTGGAGAAGCTTATAGTGGTATGAAGACTAATTCTACAGATCAAAGAAAATTTAAATGCAAGATTCCTTTATAGATTCATTTTACAGTTTGTATGCTAAAGCTATTTCTCTATAATCCACAAATATCAGTACTCATTTTCCGAAAGAGAATGTTTTATTCCCGTCGCGTGTGTTAGCCTGTTTATCAGCTAACGCAATACAAATTTTCCCAGTCCATCATAGGCCTCTTGTGATTTGAATTGGATCAGCGTGAGCGATTAGGTCATGGGCACAAAGTTGACATGCTTAGTACCATGTTCAATTATAGTAAGGACTCTATAAATACTACTTAGCTTTAATGCAACAAGATACCCTCTACTTACTGGGGCCGAGCCATAAAGAACAGTTTAGGGAGCCATAAACGTTTTCATTATGTGTGTAGAGGAAATCTCCCGGTGCCTCATTTTTTGCCCTCTTTCAAAGGTAATGGGAGCAAAATGGCTGAAAACAATTTGTTTGGTCACAGCGGTTAAGTGAGTGTGTGGCCGTTTTATTAAATATCAGCCCACAGAATTCGGGAAACAACATTTGTCTCTTTGAATATAAACTTCCAGGGTTTGAAGTGCAATTAATATCCATCGAGGGCTGACGTCTAGTTTTTCCACTTTAAACAACACAGACAAGGAACAAATTAATACAAATGTAGTTTTTGAAAAATTTGAATTAGCTAAACAATTACTACATTTGTAAAGTGGGTTACACTTTATTTTAAGGTAACTCCATGTAAATAGACAAGTAAGTACTGAGTAATATTAATTACCTACATGTACATACTATAGGGTTAAGGTTGGGATTTGGTTTAGGGTTAGTTACTTGAAATTATGCATAATTTACTGTTATTACTGTAGTAATGTGAAACTGTCACCTTAAAATAAAGTGTTTGCATAAAATGTATTGAATTTATTAAGAGCCAAGGAACAGAACAGACTTCAGACTACATTTGATCTTTGGAACGAAATAGAATTCTGTGTGGTAGATGTGGTGCACGGTATCCCCCCGAATCTATGAAGTTTTACCTGCTGTTTCGTTTTGCCATGTATGACTTCTTGCTGAGCGCAGCCATGGGTTCTACACGTGGAACACATCAGCTGCAGAAAAAAGCTTGCATTGTTCTGTGTGTTTGAAAGACCAGAAATGTCAGTCAAAGTCTTAACAGGTATTTGAAAATGGATTAGCATTATTGAAGGTGTATTTTTACAAAATTATCTTTGTCTTCACAGAAACAGAAGTGCCATCCCCTACCAGAGTCAATTCAGCCCCGAGCCAAAAGGAACGCATCTCGTTCCGGGACAACCCAGTGCGACAGAGTGGAGGCTGGGGTGGAGGAAAGAAGAGGGCCAAAGTGAACAAGTAAAAAGAGCTTGTGTTTGTTGCGCTGAGACAATATTGATTCAGTTTGTTCTTTTGTTTTCACCCTTCGTATTTGCGGCCGTGTATATATTCCGAGTGTGATGGATGTCTTGTTGATGTAAGCCCTTAACAAGACTTACAATGCACATTTGATCTCCGCTGAAATTCCTTGCAGCTGCTGTTTTTACTAAAATCCAGCTTCCTCTTCTACAAATGAATTAGAAGCAATGGATGAGATATAGCCCAAATATCTGCAGGCGGTCACAGGATACGTATTGCTTTCAAGTATCACTCCATTTAACATGAGCACTGCGAGCCATGGAATGGGTGGAAACCATTTACAAATGACATGCTTAATATGCAGACAATGACAGGCAATAAAAACCAGCTTGTTCCTGTATTTAATTTACTTTTTTCTTTCCTTATACTAGGAATTTGTGTTGTTCATAAAGCTCAATATAAAATGATGCACATTTAATGAAAGTAATCAAAATCACTTTAAATAAAGTATTTGGTTTGTACTCCGCTCTGCCTCAAACACCTATTTTTTTTAATCTCTGATTAAATGCATCTATGGCAAACCAGTAAGTTATCTAAGATACTTTCTGTATTTTAACTTTCTGGCACCAGTTTAGGGGTCATTTTGTATGCCTAGAAATGATAAAATAGCCTAAATCTTGAGAATGGGGTGTCTTATTAGTGGGAGTTTTGGCATTGTGTTTGGATACGCGTCCCATATTGATTAGAGTACATTTCCAAGTTTCCACTTTTGCTGAATCTCAGAATAACAGACTGATGCCAGCAGGTAATTCATGCCAGTTGTTACCCACAGAAAACATATAGGCAAACCCTGAGAGATAATCTTTTCAACTGCCAGCAAGAGCAGATCTGCATAGGTTAGTAAAACCCTTCAGAGCCATATAAAACCTATTGGTTTGTTTGGGTTTCTAATAGACTATGTTGTATTTAACTACCCAGGAACGCATTATGGGGAAAATAAATAGCCTACACATTGAATAATCCTTCACACTAAAATGAAAAGGCCTTTCAAACCAAATTTCACATTGCAAGCTCAATGCATCTGGCCTGACCTGAGCAGCTCGATCACAGCAGCTGGAAGAAGTGACTGTGGCCACAAACCGTTTATTATCATTTTAATTACTTAAGTGACTGCAAAGGCGTATGTACACAAACCCAGCTGACACTCTCGTGCTGAACTCTGACTTTCACCAGAGATTCATTCTGTCTAGTACATAAGAAAGAGAGAGAAACAGAAAGAGGCAATAAACAATGGCAAACATGTCATTGGCCTGAAAGCCTCATGTAGCCTTTACAAAACCATTCAAATTATGTTAGAATGTACTTTCATAATAGAGAAAATCATCTCTGTACCAATTTGACAGAAATCATATTAGGGAGATCCCTCTGTCATTCGGGTTATTATTATAACTGAAACTAAAACTAAAACTAAAACACATTTTCCATTTTAATTTATAAAAAAACTTGATTAACAAAACAAAACAAAATTACTAAAAGTTTACCTAAAAATATGTATATACAAATATAAAATGTAATTCAAAATATTAATAACAACTATCAATGATACTAAAATATCACTGCTGTCATATTAGCTTTTTACATTATATATTATATTATATCAAGGACATGCAAGGATCCTCACGGTTTATAGGTGACAGTATGAATATTGTGTTATTAAGACTTCATATATTATGTTAACAGGTTTGAATTAATAATTAGAAACAGCCATATAGGCTACAAGAGAAATACAAAAATAAAGACCCAATTTGGAGAACTTTTTCCCATAATGTTGCATAATGTTTTTTTTTTTTTTTTTTTTTGGTATCGAAAGGATCAAATGACAGATCAAGTGTTTTAAATACCTCATTGCTTTAATGTTCACTTATTTTAGTTGATTTGCAGCATCGCGTGTATTTACGCGCTTAATTGAGTGAAATTAGATCGTAAGTAATATAGCTTCTTCTGCGCTTTCATGTGCTTTGCTTCTAATGCGCAGACAAAATTTCAACAAACCACACAGAATTTCTCACATTTTCCCCTCAGCAAGAGGTCCAAATAGAAGGTCATTTCAGAGCCTTAATAAGAACCCCCCTGCTACTTAAGAGCACCCCTATTTATTTTCATTTTTTCTCGGAGTGGCACCATCAAACCCCAAGCATTGTAAGTGACCCTTAGATATGGCTAGCCTGGCAGGTGGTAAGGTTTGCTGGCAGAGAGAAGACGGTGATCTCTTACACACACTTTGGAGTGAGGGTGGTATCGGATGACGCCTTTCCTGTTTGAGATACAAACGTTTAGGTGGTCGCAAAATCATTTTGGTGCCGAGCTTTATAATCTCGCATCCAAAAATGACTCTTGCTAATGCTTTCTGCGCGTGTCACAACTGTTGCTGTCGGGAATGTCAAGCTCTTCGTTGTTTGCGTTATCAGTGGATTTTGGATAAAGCCAAGTGTGCCAACAAAATAGTACCGAACTAATTAGGCCCTACTCTAATATAATAGTTTTTAACTTGTATTGAAAATACTGTATCAGACTTGATCATTTGTGACAATTAAAGCATATTTTATGGTCAGTTATCTTGAACTTTGAGAGGATATAGGCCTAGCTTTTCAAATGGTGTGGGAAAAGGGATTATTTATTTTATTTTTATTCAGGTCACATAGCCTGCATTTCTTCACAATTGAGTTATATGAGTGTGACCGGGCAGCAAGCGCTGCATGCGTGCCGTCGTGATATTATTCGCTATTATTCGTCGTATTATTGATTGGAAGATTCAGATTGACGTTTCATGAGACTTGCAAACGCAATTTTTTGTCGTGCCGATATAAATAACTATTAGAATAATGTTATAAGAAGAAAAATGATCTTTAAAAAAGTGCTGCAGCAAATGCCTGTTTACTGGTTTTACTGGTACGTTAAAAATCTTGAATATAGGCCTAAATAAAGACCATAGCCTGTCATTTTACTAGATTGTAAAAACGTTTAAAATAAGTAAAAAGTATGTTATAATTTCACTGGAAATGTAGGCTACATGATATTTAACAAGGCAATATTTAAAAATATTTTTAGGATTGTTTTTATAAATAAAACTTAAAATCATTCATTCAATAATATAGAGCAAATAAGATGCTTAAATAATTTGATGACATTTACAGAACTGTAAAATAAATGTTTTTATCCCATATGCCATAATGCGTGACTAGGCATATTTTTCTGGCAATAGCCTATTATGCGCTGGAACATTTTACACTTACTGAATTAAACATTTAGAAAATGAAGTGTGTTATTTGCAGTGAAATACAGTTTTTTTTCTACAAAACTAGAACGTTTTGATGTTTTCCTCGTGATGTCATTTATTAATAACTTTATTCGTTTTATTAAATAACGTAAAAAAATGTGTAATGCTTTATAAAGACAACTTACTTTATAGTGTTCTTTAAGCATTCATCCGACTTTAATAGGCTAAGATTAGTGAAATGCTTAATATTGTTTACAATACACTTTAAATATCGCGCAATATATCTCCAGTCGGATTTATCAGTTAAATGATCATTAGAGATATCCAAACACACTGAAAGCGAAAGCAAGTGTAACTGTTTCATTTCGGGTCATCAGAGAGTTTCATAAATCTTATTTAGTGCTTGTGCGCGTGGGTGGAGTTTCACCTTCTCCATATTCAGAAGTTGGGTGGTTGCTTGAATCTCCCACTCTTTGCCGTATAAAGAGTGGCCCTCGGTCTCTTTAAGACAAGACAAATTAACGACTTGTACAAATAATTGGCTGCATTGCTTCATTTTTG
The DNA here is from genome assembly GCF_951802725.1 of Rutilus rutilus. Classification (NCBI taxonomy): domain Eukaryota; kingdom Metazoa; phylum Chordata; class Actinopteri; order Cypriniformes; family Leuciscidae; genus Rutilus; species Rutilus rutilus. The sequence continues at coordinate 37,261,433 of NC_140213.1, forward strand.
ACATCACTAAAACATTTATGGTGTCCATTGACGCTCTTCATGCTTGAGACGAGGCCAGAGGACCATGATGGAGTACTTGAGCGACAAGTTCTCCTTGAAAAGTCAAGCGATTAAAGGCAGCGATTACTACATGGACCAAGTCATGGAGACTTTAGACAACGTGCCGTACTACAACAAGACATCACCGAAATGCGTCCAAGCCTTCTCGATGCAGAGCAATGAGCAACACAGCACGATGGACAGATCGTCTCCGTGTGACAACCAAAACAGTAAGTCTGGCTTTGAGTTTAAAAAGTTTAAAATGTAACAAAACATTTTGTAAAACATTTAAAGATTCTTCCGTGTTTTTTTTTTTTTTTTTTTTTGCAACACCTTGGTTCGGTAACTAAGTTGCTATGTGGTTCTCAAATTAAGTTCTTAAAAGTTTCTTTAAGTCAGTGCGTTCAGATAATTTAAAGCACCGATTTATGTGGTAAAAGTTAAACAAATATTTGTGTCATAATGTCCTCCTGTGGCATCAAAAATCACTTTTTGTAATAACTTTTATTTTTACGCGTAAAACAAAATAGCCTATTAGAAGGTAGTTACCGGTTTTGCGTATTCCAGCGATAAATGTTTTTATTTTATTTATTGGTAGCCTCTATGGCTATACGTAAATAGCAAAAAAGATAAGAATTAAATGTGAAAAATACATAGCCTATAGCCTTTGCAGATTTAACCAGTATTTAAATATTATTATTTTTTTGAAAGGTTACAACTTTTCAACAATTCAAACGTTTGAATATTGTGTTGAGTTGTAATAGGCTATTTAAAAATATAGGCCTATAGGCCTAAGTTATGAACAAAAAACAGCTACAAAGTTGTTTCTTTTGTTTTTAGATATATTTTTAAGAAACTTGTCCCATTCCTTGTAATTCTAAATAAACTTTTTTGGCCTTTAAAACTAGGCTATATTCTTCTATTAAACGCATTGCTCTTTTATTTATCCGCTTATCGGTTAATGGGCTATTTGGTAACACTTTTCATTAAAAAGTCATTCGAAAACAATGTTGCAGATAAGTGATTTATTGTCATTAAAAGATCAACAAAAAAAAAAAAAAAAAAAATCATTTTTTCCCCCTGATTGTACGTGGACTAAATAGCCCAATAATACAGGCCTTTCTTTTTTTTTTTCGCATAAAGGTACATAGGCAGTTGACAGGACTAACATAAACTTTTTTTATTTATATAGAAATGAATAAAGTGTATATTTAAGGTATTGTTTGTTAATTTTTTATAAACCCTTTGAGATCATCATATAGCTACGGAGTAAAAAAATAAATATTTGGACAAAGTTTACAGCCTACGCAACTTTATTCTCTATGTTGAAACATTTTTAAATAAAGTTTTAGATTTAATTAGATGCTGCTGAAATTGCATTTTTATGTATTTTAATAATGATCACAGGCGTGAATTACTGCGCTCCAAAAACGGAGGACAGCAGCCTGCACGCGCTGGAGAACTGCTGCAGCGTCAGAGTCTCACCGGCCACAACCGGACCAGACAAAACTGAGCTGGACGACATCGGCGAAAAATGCGACAGCAACGTGTCGAGCAGCAAGAAGAGACGCCATCGCACAACCTTTACCAGCGCTCAACTTGAGGAACTCGAGAAAGTCTTCCAGAAAACGCATTACCCAGATGTGTATGTGAGAGAACAGCTGGCCATGAGAACCGAGCTCACGGAGGCAAGAGTTCAGGTAATGGCTCACTTTCATTTGGATTCTCTAAAACTCTTTCGCTTTTTATTGATTTATTTGAGGAACTTTTCAAGAACTTAGGCCTTGTCTGAGAAAAACGTCATTATGTTTGAGGACATTTTACTCACTATAAAACATTCAAATCGAATTTGATTGATCAAACTTAAGCCCCTTTCACACAGAGATTCCGGAAAATACATGCATTCCTCAACGTAAACAAATAAAAACAAACTATAATTGAAAACGTACCATGAATTTCATCCTGAAATGTTGAAGTTAAAATGACAGTGGTGCATAACCTGTTCATTCAACATTTACGCTCGACTCTTGGCGCTCTGCGTCACATTTTTCAACATGCAGGATAATCCATTACTTTTAAATGAGAAACCTATGGCGTCATATATAGACGCGCGGGGTATAGGAATGTTATCTGAACGATGAACGATGTGACGAGTTGGATGAGAATGTGTTTGTTCATTGCGCTTTTTCGACCATTTTGAATTTAATAATCAAGTTTAACCCTTGAAAACTCATGAAAAAGAAATGAAAGGACAGAAATTGAGACAAATAAAATGATGGAAATAAAGATGCTGTCCTGATGACAACATATTTACTGTGCTCACTAAAATATACAAAATAAAGGTTCCAAAAGGTGGGGTTCAAATAAAGGTTCTTTATTGGCATTGAACCTTTAACATCCATGGAATCTTTCCATTGCAAAAAAGGTTCTTTACATTAGAACTATTTTTGGTTCCCCAAAGAACCTTTCAGTGAACAGTTCCTAAAAGAACATTTTTTTGCATTCTTTGTGTAAAGAATATTTTAATAACCTAAAGAGCCTTTTTGCACTATACAAAACCTTTTGTCCAATGGAAAGGTTCCATGGATATAACATATTTTTTTAAATAACCATTATTTTTAAGAGTGTTTGTGTACCATGACGTTATTACCTTTATTTAGTTATAGATCTGTATTTGTTTTCAATCTAAACTTAGTAACCCTTCCTATGTCACAATTTATGAATTTAATCTCACAGCCCTGTAATTAAATTATAACTTAACATTTAATCACATTTACAAAGATTTAAATAAAAATAAATGGTAGCACTTTGGTAACACACGTTACATGTAGATACTATAGTAATAACAGTAAATTATGCATAACTACATGTAACTAACCCTAAAACACACCCTAATTTTAACCATAATCCTATAGTAAGTGCATGTAGTTAATTATTGTTACTCAGTAGATTCATTCAATCGTTAAACATAATGGAAAAATAACTAAACGTTCCTCTTTCTATTCAAGGTATGGTTCCAGAACAGAAGAGCCAAGTGGAGGAAGAGAGAAAGATATGGACAGATCCAACAGGCCAAAAGCCACTTTGCAGCAACCTATGACATATCAATGCTGCCCCGGACAGACAGCTACTCACAGGTGAATTACTTATTTATATCATAATAATAAAGATCATCTAATGCATGGCTGTTAATTAAATATGCATCAGCATATTTACCTGTATTGGCAACCCTGCATTGTTGTGCATCACTGTTTGAATGTCTTTAACCCAGTGTTTTTGCACGATGTCTCAGAAGTAATCACATATTTGTAGATTTCATGATCTTTTTATATATAAAAAAAATATTCAAGGTGACAGTATTTATTGATCTGATTACAAAATATGACTGAAAAGTCACAAAACATTTGACGTAATTTCAGCAAATAGCATATGATCCTTACTGACCCAAACACAAAGCATGAATTGTTGACAGGAGGCCTTTAGAGTTTGGATCTGTTGTGACGGGGTGAGGGTGAGGGTGGGCGGTCAGTCCGGCTGCAGAGAGCCGTCTCACGGTAACTGACAAAACCTGTTGGGAGGATAGGAGAGGAAGATTTACATGGCACCGCGGGACCTCAATTTCCTTCATCCGAGAGCATATTCCTCACTCATGCGTTTTCCATAGTCGTATAAAAAAAGCCTCTGCCTTAATTTGACATTACAGCAGGTCCTTATTGCACCAGGCATGTTGTAAACCAGACTGCAGGGCTTGTGTTTGTCTTATGCCCATGACATGTGTACACTCAGATTTTTGCGGTGAACACAGATGCATTTTTGTGGACTGCGGGGTTTGTTTTTAAAAGCCTGGTCTGGATTCATTTAAAGTCTTGGACATAATCGTCACTGTATTTTAATGCAGATTGAGGGTGTATCTGATATGATGTCATCAGTTTATCAGAAACTTTTCCCAGGCACGCAAAAATGCATTGATTTATGTTTTAAAATGTAATTAACTTTCCAAGTCGGAATCTATATTGATGTGCCACGAAACATTTGGTTTGCTTTATTTTGATTATTATTCAAGCCTGTTGTTGTTTTTCCATCTCCATTTCATCACATGTACCAAACAGTGTTTTTTTTGTCTCACATTCTCTGACCACACAGATTCCCAACAACTTATGGACGGGTCCCGCTCCAGGCAGTTCCGTAGTGTCGTCCTGCATGATCCCGCGAGGTTCCCCTCCCTGCGTGACATCGCCCTACCCCCACTCGCCGAGGGCCGCCGAGCACGGTTACGTGGGCTTCCCCAATCACCAGCAAAATCAGTTTGGAGTTAATCACGTGTCTCTCAATAACTTCTTCGCCGATTCACTTCTGGCTCCTTCACCGAACAGTCACGCCGCGTTTGAGACCAAACCCGAGTTTGAACGGCGGTCCTCCAGCATTGCTGTACTGCGCATGAAGGCTAAAGAACATGCAGCCAACATAACTTGGGCCATGTGAACTCTGAACTTAGTCAATAGTCATGATCGGAACTGTTTTTGCCTAATAATAATAATAATAATAATACAGTCAGTTACTTTCATGAAATAGTGGCTGTCCAGTTTATATTATTACTTTTTATTGGAACAACAAAGATTTCAGAATTCAAAATAATTTAATTAAAAATCTCTGAATAGTGTTTTTTCTTCTTTTGTTTTAGCATCTCTTGTTGTCATGAATATGAAGGGCGCAGAACTCAACAGTATTATACTCTCATGACATTAACAGAGAGGTTATGGCTGACATATTAACACTATGTCTGTGTGCTTTGCAGCAAAGCTGTATTAACGCTCTCTAGCTGTGGCTAGTCTGCAGTGTCACGTGCAGAGGAGCACATTTTATTATTTTATGGAAATAAAAGTTCATTCAAATAAGCAATGTGTTTCCATTTTTCTTTTCACTCTCTTAGCTCCTGCTCTCTTTTTATAGAACATGATTCACCAATAGATTGTGATTTTAGCTGCCTTTAAAAAATGTCATGAGTACACATTTGTAACACTCTTTTGTTTTCAAAGTTCAGTCTTTTGTTGTTTTAGGAATTAGGTACACTACCGTTCAATTTAAAAAATATATATATATATTTTTAAAGATAATTTATTGCTGTGATGGGAAAGCTGAATTTTCAGCATCATTAGTCTTCAGTGTCACATGATCCTTCAGAAATCATGAGCTGATTTGGTGCTCAAGAAACATTTCTTATTATTATCAATGTTGAAAACGGTTGTGCTGCTTATTTTTTTTTCTTTTTTTTTGTGGAAACCATGACACATTTTATTCTTTGATGAACAGAAAGCTCAAAAGAACAGCATTTATTTTTTGTAACAGTGTGAAAGTCTTTAACTGTGACTTTTGATCAATGTAATGCCCTCGCTGAATAAAAGTATTAATTTCTTCTTTTTTTTTTTTACAACTCTTAAACAGTTGTATACGTTTTTGGCAATTGTCTGTATTACAGTTATGATCTTATATTCGTGTTTCTGAGTGAATTGCCAAAATAATAATTTTCTGGTTTAGTACTGATCCTTTTTCAGCTTCTCTGTTGACAGTTACATATTTCTCCTTTTGAGACTAACACAACTTTACCAAGTTACTCAACTGTTCGTGGCTTTTGCCAAATAAACAACCTCTTCTTTTTCATTATTGTTCTCATGTTTTTTTTTTTTTATCCACAAGTTTGTAAGAAGCACTGATGTGTTTTCTTAAATAATAAGAATGATCTTGATTTGGTTTAGCTTATTTTCATGTTTGTGAACGACTAAAAATGCTGTATTATGCATGCCAGGCCAGTAGTTGGTGATATAATTTTGTACTGAGCGCCTATCCACCTTATTTTTCAGGAAAGAGCGGGCGTTATTTGAATGTGTCTGGCTTCTGGTGTCATTCGCTTCCAGTTCTTTTTAGCTGTACAAAACAGCTCGTTATGTTCGTTGATATTGCAAACTGGCATTTCTTATCATTTGATTTTAATGTAATGTCTTAATTATAAACACGCTAGCTTGTAGCGCAAACGGTTTTACAGTTTACTGCACTTCGATATAGTCTTCTCGTTATTTCCCTATAGCGGCTAATAAATCGGAAGTCTCGCACATTCACAGAAAACACCTTATAGGTGGATAGACTAAACGTAGTACGCATGCGCATGACGTCACCGCTTCCACAAATTCACGGTTTTGTACGTAGTTTACACAGAGAAAATAACGCTATCATTTTCAAAAAATTGCACTTTGAAACTTGCTTTAAAAAGTTTCCGTTTTCAGGCCCCCAAAATAATAATGTAAATGAAAGGCCAAAACACATAAATAGTTTTCTGTTTTTAGTTGAAAACGGTATTGTGTGAACTTTAGACTGTAATCTCTGTATCCATCTCTTGGTCACTGGTCTATAATTTCTCTGAATCCACAGCTTCACTGTAAGACTGATGGTGTAGCACATGTGAGGCAGAAGATCCGGCCTCAGTCTGCTGCAGATGAGCTCAACCAGCAGGCCGAATGGGTTTGACCCTCCGGGGTGAGCCACGCTCATTAATAAAGACCCTCACACGCTTGGGGGAGTGAAACATGCGAAAGAGAGATGTCTCTGCTGCCCAACACTCCCCATATGGGAGGGGGGAAAAAATCCCATTTTAAAACACTATGGATTACAAAAATGTACCGTGCATTAATTGTTTCCTTTTTAATCAAATCTAATAAAAACATTTGTGATAATATTGTATTGAAAAATGATTTGGCCATATTTAGTAATATGAAATCATTGAAAGGATGCTTTGTAATTCACTAACCAGTGAACACAAACAATCTGAAAAGATATTTCAAAGATAAGCTGGCAAGAGCGATGGCAAAAACAAAAACAAGGCACACAGGACTTTGCGTGGAAAGTGTTGTGATGCCTCCTGTCTAACAGTTTATGCCTTGACTTTGAATGGCTCTCCTCTAGACGACTCATAGATTTTCCGTGCCCTGCATCCTTGATGGACATTTTTGGCCTAACTCTGCAATCAAGCACAATGTGGTCTTTATAATTACAGTATGCATGTAAACACATTTGTATTCCTTGTGGATAGTTTATTCAGTCGTCCCTGCCAACAGGCCCAACTGGTGCTGTACCAAAGGAAATAGCACACGTCAGACATGTCGCGTCACTGTCAGATGCAATCTCTAACTGTAATTCTTGACATCGATTTTTTATTTGATTTAAAAGTATCAAGGGCAATTATATTCCAATGGTCATTTTTGTGCAAGCCAGTGCAATTAATCACTCACATTACACATTTCACTCTGGGCATTGTAGGGAATCATCATGAAGTCCAGTATACAACAACTGGAGAAGTGACACACGCACACACACACACACACACACACACACACACACACACACACACACACACACACACACACACACACACACACACACACACACAGACACACACACTCAAGTGCTCACTCACTCACTCACATACTCACTCACTCAAGCACTCCCTCACTCACATACTTGCTCGCTCGCTCACTCACATACTCACTTACTTATGTACTCACTCACATACTCACTTGCTCATGTACTTACTCACATACTCGCGTACTCACTCACTTATAATTAATAAACTGTATAAATGCATAACAGACTTTAATAAAATCTTGCCCTGGTCCTGAGAACACAGCTGAACCTTTTATTTCAAATCTACTTTCACTAATCTAGCTTGAACATAGGCCAGTGTGTTTTTTTGTTCACTTGTTTATCCGACACCTATAGCAAAAATATGATGATATAGTTTTTAAATATGAAATTAATACTTCATCCAGCAAGGATGCATTAAATTGAACAAAAGTGACACTAAAGAGATTTATATTATTACAAAAGATTACAAAAGCAACACAATTGTTTTCAACATCGAATATAATAAGAAATGTTTCTTCAGGACCAAATCAGCCTATTAGAATGATTTATGTAGGATCATGTGACATTGAAGACTGCTGAATTACACAGAATTTATGTTTGTTAGTTTGAGTTTAAAAAAGAACTTGTCTGTAGTATTGTTAGATGATAATGTGTCCAGGTCATCATATTCTCTGCTTATCTCTTATAATATTATTTTACATATATTACCATTATAAGACCTGTCTCTATCGACTCTCAGAAACTATGTACAAACAATGAGCTCATAAAGCAAACAACAGCATAAGCTCAGATCACTGCGAAACTCATTCTTTTTATGGCACTGAATGTTCTTAAACTTAATATGAATCATTAACAACACGGGTTGTTCTGAAATATTGGATAATGCAACTTTAAGGACCTCTGGGACACTTAAGGCCCATGTGCTACGAGTTGAAGACCAGCTAGACAAGAATACACCGCTCTTTGCTTAAGAATGTCACACTTCTTGTTTTCTTTCTGTTCAAATGCCACATACACTCTCTGATGGACATTTCAGCCGGGTCCCATCATTCACAAAAACTCCCAGCATGCAGCGGGTCGTGATGTTTTTAGCCCTGTGCCGAGCGAGGGGCCAGCGATCGCTCTTCCTGCCAGGACAGTTATGTATGTTCAGGAGCAGCGGTGCTAGAGTCGGTACGGGGCTTCGTGATTAATGAAAGCATTCCCCGAACCCAGTCTCCTGCGCAAAAGAAGCCCTGTGAGTTATTGTGTGCGAAGTGATTTTTTTATTACCTTTTCACACAGAGTTGGGCTGTTTCAGAGAGCAACATTAAGTCCTATAGATCAGGAGGAGAAGCCGCAACGTTAACGGTCTAAGATGGATGTAAACGTTAACAAATAGTAATGTTATACCTGAGACCCGAAAACAAAGAGGACAGAAAGAATGATCAGGAGATAGAAATTCAAGTAAAACTATCAACTGTCTGGAACTATTTTAAATGTTGAGTTTTATTTGTAACTCACCCACGATTAAGAAATTAAGCATGGGAGTCTTTTTTGTCTTTTAAGGAGCACAAACATACGCAGCAAAGTATTCAATCCATTCAATCAGTGGGCAGAAAGCCTTTACCTTAATTTGTTGTGGCTGGTGAGTCATCGTGAGAGTGTCAGGCTTGACGTGTAACGTGCTCATGAATAGTCAGATGTGGTGGCACCCCGTTGAGATAACAATGTTTACTGATGCCAAGACAAACAGAGGCAATAAACAGGACAATTAACCATCAGCGACAAACAAACTCAACACAGGACCAAATGACGTCAACATTAAATTACTTCAGTATATTAAACAATATAGCACTCATTAATATTCACAATCATGATGATAACTTAGGTCACACACACACACACACAGATTTATTCACAGATATATATATATATATATATATATATATATATATATATATATATATATATATATATATATATATATATATATATTATATTTTTTTCAATTCTCTTCCAGCATGCTAAAAATCCAATTAAAGATTATATTTTAAATAAAACCTTAACTTTAAATAGCACATTAATTTAACACTTAATACAAAGCAAAAAAAAAAAAAGTGGGAACCAAATGACTTTTTAGTTTAAAAATTACATTATCGCTCGAAAAAGATTGTTGTTAAGCTTCTTGCTTTGGGCTATAAAACTATAGTTCACCAAAAAAAAATTATTCTGTCCTTGTTCAACTTCAAAACACAAATGAAAATAAATATGTTATCATATTAAGCAATCAATTTAAGCATGCTAAAACCACAATCTCGTATCGAATGACAAATTTAAGCATGCTAAAACCACAATCTCGTATCGAATGACAAACAAGTGGCCTCTCTTCCAGTGACTGGACTCTCACTGAGTTCCCAGCAAGAGGAGAGAACCATCTAAAACCCTCAATCTCCATCATCTGCACTGGCTCTCTATCTGCCAAAACATCCACTGAATCATGAGAATCACGATTCCATCAGCCTCACTTCATTAAATCCTATGAGAAACCAACAGATCTGAAGAACCGCAAAAGAAGCTAACAGTGAAGATATGCAATTCATTATTCATCCCTCTATATATATATATTTTTTTTTTAATATTTAACTTCTGTTAGCATGATATTGGAGTTTAAATGCAACTTACATTAAATAAATGATGTCTTGAATATAGCCCAGATCCATCATGGTCACTCAAAGTAATGGCAGCAGCTGAATATCAAAGGTTTTATTCTTTAAGTTAGACTTTAGGTTAAAGATAAAGGTGGTGTCTTAAAAGAGAAAGTAAGTCATCCTTTGATGATAAAACACATGGACCTCAAACCCCTCCAGAAGTAATCTCTGGATTGCGGACAGTGACGTATCACCATGTCACAATCTCATGAACTAATGGTAGAAATGTTGGTTTCTTATCATGTATATTGATGTGATCTGCTGACCCTTTGGGCATTTGAAGCCACATCTCCAAAGTCAAGCCAAGTCCTCCCACGCGGCTCTTCCCTTCTCCTACTGGCTTTGAAGTTCATTCTCCTCAAGCTGAAAAATCGCAGGGCCAAGTCACCTCAAAGATTTACTCTGGAATATTAAATGTAGGACTTCATAGTGCCCTCCATGCAAAGCTATTCTTGGACTTTTCTTTAACCAATAAACACTTTGTAAACCACATATTTTCTCCCAAACATTTCCTCAAAAGATCTATGATAATAATATAAAAAAATTGGTATTAATATTGAATACCATGATTTAATTATTTCCTGTCCCACCACTTCGTTCCCGAATGATTAGTTTATCTTTTTCTGCACTTATTCACCAAATGACAGAATAATGTATCCCAATCTTCAAGCAGAAGAAGCTGGATGAAATACTTTCAGCTGAGAAATTACACTATTGTCCTTCTTAGAGCTGCTTTACAGAATAATTAAATTCTGTTTGCATCATTGATCATTATTTTCCTGTTCACTGTAAAGCTGCTTTGAAACATTCTGTATTATAAAGTGCTATATAAATAAAGGTGGCTTGACTTGTACCATATCATTACCTCATACATTTGACTGTTTTTGTCAGGAACTTCTTTTTAGCTTTTGGAAATGATGCCGTTTTGTTTATTTGTGACGTTTAGGAATTCCCTGCTGTCCTTGTTCCCTAATGAGGAACATAATCACCCGTTGACTGACAGTGGGTTCTCGCCTCATGCCAGACCCCTCTCAGGTGACACTGCTGATCCTACAGATTTACTCAGAAGGGGGTTATGTAACAGAGCCTGGCATAGCACTGTACTGTAAACACAGCTCTGCTTCTTTTGATAACCAATGAGTTATTTTAATCAGGTCTGAGGAAAGAGCTTTAACACCCCCCTGTTGCTCTCTTTATTGGGCCAGGGTGATGGGCTAAGTAGCTAAAGTCCAATCCCACCGAAGTCCCTTTGGGATTTCACCCCATGGGGTGCACTGAATCAAGAGCCTGATGGCCTTTGAGGTAGTGCTGTTTTTATTGTGATTATTCTCTGGGAAACTGAAGGTCATGTTGCACTTTATCTAAAAGCCTCATTTGATACTTTTAAACAAATATTAAGCAGTAGCCAACTGCTCTGTGAGGTGGACTGCTCTGAACAGAATAGGTCAAGCCATTAAAAATAATTGTGTTGAATCCTGCCACCTGCTGGTGCAGACTTGGTAATGTATAACATTTGCTTTCCTTTTGGAATTTCCTATGGGTTGGTGGTTTTTGGTTTATGAGTAAAATAAAATCTGTTTAACATTACTTCAAGATGCTAAATAAGGACAGCTGCCACAAGGATGTGTATTTACATAATTTTTAAGACGCCTAGGTCAGTGCTACAGGGAGATTGGAAAGAGAGCTGATCGTCCAGTGCCAAACAACGTATGACAAGACATGCAAAGTTGTACCTACATCCGAATATCATACCCGCGGGACAGGTAGCCTACCGTACAGGACGACAATAACAACTGACAAGTTAACTTACAACAGTATGCAGAATCCCTCCCTGCATCAGTGCTCAGACTGTTTCCAATAGGCTGAGAGAGGCTGGATTGAGGTAAAAATATATTTTTTTGTCTGAGGTGAGAATATTCACATCCAGTAATAGTGTTTCAGACAACTCGAAACTAGCTCCTACCTCCAGTTGAAAATAACCATTGGAATGAGGTCACTGTCACTTTGGAAATAACAACAACGCAGCATAATTACACTTCCGGGTTGGCCTAAAAACTGACGTTATGAATAAACGGGATATTTAAATTGCATTTAAACGTACAGTATGGAATTTTTCGCCACTAGGGGTCGCTAACCTCTTTACAATAACAAAGGCGTAGTTTGATGATTCAACATTTGCTAAGAATTATGGATCTTGTCGTCAACGTCAAGCCGACCGATCTAATAATGTTTATGGATGACTGAATACATCTATGTTTTTATCATGACTGTGATATGAAGCAGGTCGGGATTGAAGAGACAGCTATCAGCTCCACACGCGACGCGAGTCCCGCGGATATAAAAGGAATAAGGACATTTCATTCTACCGAACTACACGCAAGTGCAGAATTACAACTCACAGGTCAGTTTATTAGACAAATTAAACTTGTGAGGTAACGCAGCGCTGTTTCACTTGGTCTAACATTACACTATCACACTAAACTGCATTTTGAATGTGTTGAAATGTAGGCTATGTGTTAAGTTTGTCTGTATGAGACTAGCAGTAAGCTAGATCAACATTAGAATAACATACAGATCATATTCTAACATTTTATCATTGTTGAACTATATAACATTGATTAGTTTTATGTAAATGTGCTCACCTGTTTAATAAAGTAACATGTAGGAGAGGTCGAAGTCTCGGACGTGGAGCTCTCATTTATATAGTGTCTATGGGAGCTCTAGGCATCTCGAAAACACCGCGCTGATATTGATTCTCGTTTTAGTTCTCCTTTTTTTATCCAAAGTCTGCTTGCCATGGTCCATAATGTTTGAACGAAACAACAACAGCGTGCAAATAGACATTGCAAACTACACAGTTGTCGGCGTCAGTCTCTTTGGTTACTATCAGAGGGCTCTGGTTGCTATGGCAGTACGAGCGGAAACCAGGGACAACGCGGATATGACGCCATTGACGGCGACAAAACGGAAATAAAGAAACATATTTTTCGAATTAAATTACAAATTTCTCCTGGTTTGAAAGTTGTTGGAAACAGTCAGGATAATGTAAGTATACAACAAAAAAATATATATAACATAGATATAGTGATTTTTATGGAAGCTTGTTTCCGCCAATGATTAATAAATAAATAATAATAATTGCGAGTTTTTATCTCAAAATTCGGACTTTTTTTCTCACAATTGCGATATATCAAGTCAGAATTGTGACTTTTTTTCTCACAATTGCGAGATATGAAGTCAGAATTGTGAGAAATAAACTATTCTGAGGTAAAAAAAAAAAAGGTTGGAGGTTTTTCCCTTAGAATTGGACTTTATATCTCACAATTGTGAGTTTATATCTCACAATTGCGAGTTTATATCTCACAATTGCGAGAAAAAAAGTCAGAATTCTGACTTTATAACGCGCAATTCTGACTTTATATCTCGCAATTCTGACTTTATATCTCGCAATTCTGACTTTATAACGCGCAATTCTGACTTTATATCTCGCAATTCTGACTTTATAACACGCAATTCTGTCTTTATTTCACGCAATTCTGACTTTATATCTCGCAATTCTGACTTTATAACACGCAATTGCGACTTTATTTCACGCAATTCTGACTTTATAACGCGCAATTCTGACTTTATATCTCGCAATTCTGACTTTATAACACGCAATTCTGACTTTATTTCACGCAATTCTGACTTTATATCTTTCAATTCTGACTTTATAACACGCAATTGCGACTTTATTTCACGCAATTCTGACTTTATATCTCGCAATTCTGAGAAATAAAGTCTGAATTGCGAGATGTAAACTCGCAATTGCGAGATGTAAACTCGCAATTGTGAGATAAAAAGTCGCAATTATCTTTTAAAATGTTTTATTTTGTGGCAAATTTTTTTTTGCTATTTTTAAAGCAAAAAAGTTACATATTGTGCTTTTAAGAACTGGCTAATCAATTGATGATTAGGAATCTAAATTCAGTCGGCCACACGACACAGGACGTTGAAATGGAATTAAAATATGAATTGGAATGACAGGAAGAGGAATTTACTGAACTGCTAAAGTTAAAAGAAATTCCAATACAAGTCTTGAAAATTATTCTACACATGGCATTAATATGAGCAAATGATCAATATGAAAATTGAATAAGAAAAATAGCAAATATAGGGGTATATGTAGCTGTAAAAGAAGGGGAATGGAGGGTGGTGGGAGGATTTATATTTTTAACTCACTTGTCACGACTTTCTTGAGCAAAATATCTTATGATATATTTTAATAAGCCTTTTGAGAAACCTAGCCTCGAGTGTGAGGATAAGATGTGGCACGGAGAGGTTGGGAAATTGCACTGGTAAATGAAAAACAATTTCATCTTTGAAAGGAAGGTGAAATTATATTAGAAAAGCTACTTGAAATCTTTGAAATACCACCCACTTGTACGGTACCCAGGTTCAAGTATACTTTTACCATTTCCCTTTACGATTCAGCGATTCAGCAACTGAGGCTAAATCAAAAGAAACACTCCTCTTCCAATAAGTAGCTATAATAGAAAAAGACTCAATCACTGAGCAGAAAAGTGTGAGAATTGAATCACCAGTGGGATGTAAAACACACACAAAATAAACACAAGTGCTTTTGTGAGTGTGGCTCTAATCTGCAGAATGGAAAAACCCAATGCTGCAGTTTCACACATGCATATATCGTATTATCTGCTTGGTATGATAGTGGATTTGTCTTCACATAAAATACTTATGTTTCATGCTGGGTTTTCTCCTTCAATGTTTTCCACCCAAGTAGAGTAAAGGCAGCATTGTGAGAAAGATGAATACAATCCTTGGATGATCTCTGAAAGTCAATGGACTGAAATATCTATTCTGCCATAATGAACAAAGCCTTTGTCTTCAGCATTACTGTAATAACCACATTCTCTGTCATTCGTCTTTTTTACGCCTGAATAAGACTAATTGAAATTGGATGGTTGTGAGGATATTCATAATCTGAGAACGTATTTCATTGGCATGTGTGTGTGTTTGTCTGAGTAATTTCATGTTACATACATTCAGGCCTCATGCGGTGATTCGTCATTTCTGTTAGTACTCCCTGAATAAGCAATCCTCTGATTCACGCCTGGCAAAAAATAGTACAGTTGTAACTTTCAAAGTTCACTAAACAGACAAAAAGATAAAAAGGATATATCATTTGTAATAAGTTGCAAATAAATGCAGACATTTCTTGTTTTTTATATCTACCACTGGACACTGAAAGTTTTTGCATAGACTATTTGTGGCAGTTTTGATATGCACCTACCAGCAGATGGCAGTCTAACACATGTTTAGCCTGAAGACATAAAGAGCCTGAAACTAAACTCACAATGAAACCCTTCAACACAGCACAAGAAAGTTGTGTTGTCCCTGACATTCAGCATACTCAGCACCTGTGCTGTCTGCCATTCTAATCACTAAGCATTAAATTATCCCTCATGTTCATGTGGGAGCGCCTGGTGTTTGTCTCTCATTAAAACCTCCCTAGTGATTGGGAATGAGAGGCCACACTCTCTGCCAACCTCTTCTGCTTTGCGTGGAGAGGGGGGTCCCAGGGGCAACTGCGTTTTTCAAATATCAGTTCATCAGTATTCAGCTGCCGGTCCGCCATACTGGTCAAACAACAAGTGTATGTGGCTTCACTGACAACCTTTATCTCTTGACGCAAAGTATATAGGCCTAGTCTATCCACATTATTCCTATGCCCCATGGCGCTTTGCGCAAATTATGGGTGTAACTTCCGTTAAGCTGTAAACAATCAGTGAAAGACTAGCTCTATGGACGCAATAATATATATATTTTAAACTGTGTACGATGACATTACATTATTCTACTCACCTTTCAACCATTGAACATTAAAAGGAATTGTGTAAAAGCATCAACAAGGTACTTTCAACAGACCATGAATAACCCCAAAAGTTGGTTAAATATCATTCTGGTAATCTGTATTATGTAACATACGTAAAAATATTTACTTCAGCATTGCGTGATACTATTTGTGATTTCAGTCATTTTGACAGATAATAAATTGTATTTACCTGTGAAAACAAACCTGGAAACCAAACAAAAAGAGAGATTCTTCGTGCATTCCAGTGAATTATTAATGGCATATCGTGAATTAAATCGGGAGAACAGACCACAAATGTGCAGTATATGTTGACCTTTTTCATACTATTACAGCGAAATGCAAAAGGAAAAAAGAAAATTATCATGAGGAAAATAATGCAGTGACTGAAAAGAGCTATTGCCATAGATATTATTGTTATAACATATCACGTAACGTTAAAATGTTACGTTATTCTCATGTTATTCTTAAAGAAAACATGAAAGAAAACTGATAGCTCACTGAGTCAAACTGACGGTTCAGCTTGTTTTGTAAGGCAACCTTATGATTTGAAGTGATTCGTTTCAGTGTTTTTGAATGGAAGTTCCCCAAACCGGAAGTGCCACCCATAATTCAAAACGCAGTAAGCTCGTCAGGAATAAGGTGGATAAGTCAATAATAATTTCATTCATTCGTTCACCCTGACAATGCCTCAATGCTGAAAATTCATTTTGTCTTGAAATATAATATTTATTATTATGAAGAAATATATACTACTGTTCAAAAGTTTACAAGGCCGCATTTATTAGATCAAAAATACAGTAAGAAGAGTTTGTTGTTACAATGTTGGTAGTTTATGTCAATGAACAATATTTACTTGTTCTCCATGTTTTCTGAACCGATTTGTCAGCAAAACATTTGACAGCTCGATGGCTGCATCCAAAATGGCATACCCAACATAGTAGGCGAAAAACAGTATGTGACAAAAGTAGTATGTCCGAATTCACAGCACTGATAAAAGAGTAGGCAAAAAGTTCAGAGATTCTGAAGTGTGCACACAATGGACACTTTACTATCCCATGAGGCCATGCACTGTAAAAAAAGAAAAGTTGACTTAACTTAAAATTATAAGGCAACTTGCTGCACAGATTTTTTGAGTTGACTCAACTAAAACATCTCTATAGTTGAGTTGACTCAACTATAACATCTAGTTGAGTAAACTCTATTAGTTGAGTCAACTCAAAAAATCTGTGCAGCAAGTTGCCTTATAATTTTAAGTTAAGTCAACTTTTATTTTTCTACAGTGTGTGAGAGGATTTGGGAGCGCCTGAATCAACTCCCTAGCTTCCTACTCACTTAAAACAGTTGGGTTAAAAATGACCCAACATATAACCCAATGGTGGGTTGATATAGCACCGACCTATCGTTAAGTTAATTTGACCCAATGTATAGGGTAGTAAATTTTACCCAATAAATTGGGTTATAAAATAACTAATTTGTTCTTTAATCATTCTGTTATTATTATTAATTTAATTTTGTATTATTCATACATGTATTATTTATATAATAATAATTATAATAATAATAGCAATAATATACAACTTACAAATATATTGATTGAAATATAAATGATTTATTTCCATTACATTTAAAGTTGCGAACACTTCTATAAAATTAAGTTATTGGTTAATAAAGTTAATCAGAACAAAGCTAGTACAGACAATGTAATTGTAAAGTGTCTAAATAGGTCACAGTGTGTTGAGTGAACAGATTATAGAGTGTTGTGTGCTGTAGATACTGCTAAACAGCAGCGGTAGGCTTGGGATACTTGGGATTGCAAGTATCAACTGCAATGCAATGCAGCATAAAAGTCAGACTAAATGATTCTAGCTCTGACCTATCTCAGAATCTAAGTATGCATAATTACTCTGTAAAGACACATAAATGTCACTTTCAGTGTTTCTAGTGTGATGAAACTCTAGATATAGAGATATAGAGTCTAACAGCACAATTACGAGTGTGATATTGCTTTTATACACCAAATTAAACTTATTCACTACATCATTCACTGAATCATTGATTCACTCCAATTACCACCCGCTAACATAACAATGTAACATGCAGAAATAGTTCAAAAATCCCCACACCTGTCTGTAATGATGCAAACACCACTCTTGTAACACTGCCAATCAAATTGATTTATTACAGACATTA
This sequence comes from Rutilus rutilus, assembly GCF_951802725.1. Taxonomy (NCBI): domain Eukaryota; kingdom Metazoa; phylum Chordata; class Actinopteri; order Cypriniformes; family Leuciscidae; genus Rutilus; species Rutilus rutilus. Next base: position 37,279,640 of record NC_140213.1, read on the forward strand.
ATCCATTATTACAACAGTAAGAAGTCAAATGAAAGACTGCTACCATGGCTTACAAAAATGCTTCAAAAGTGCTCCCTTTTCCATTCTTGTTTAGAGATTAATCCATTGTTCTTTCTGTTTAAGATACTCTTGGACATGTTGCATTAAAACCCTGCCAGCTATCCTTCCTTCATTGCTCTACAAAGTGGGCATTTTGGGGTATTTTTTGATCCTATGTGTGTGTGCATATTTACCATTTAAAATTTCTGTTTAAAGGTTGGAACAAATATCATTCAGTAGTTGGGAGGAGCACTGGAGGCAATTCCCTCATGTCCTGCAGTTTTGGGATAAAATCAAGCCTTCGTTATTGTGGGAGGAATGGCACTGAAGCAAGACCGTCTTTACAAGCAGTTGATGAATGCTTTAAATTATTGTACATTTTGGTACATTCAGTATCCCAAGCCTGCTGCTGCTATTTGGCCGTCTCTACAGCACACTATACTCTATATTATGTTCAATCAACACACTGTCACCTATTTAGACACTTTATAATTACATTGTCTGTAGCCTACACATTGCAAGTTTATTTTTATTTATTTTTATTTATTATAGATATATGTGTTAGTATTAATAATTACATTCATACTACACACACTCATAGAACATGGATGACAGAAGTGGAGGGCCACCCGGGCCTGGGCACAGGTAACTTTTGAGGTCTGGTAGAAATATAACATACAAAAGTTATACTATACAATTCTAAGGGATAGTTCACCCAGAAATGAAAATGCTGTCATCAATCTTGGGAACACAAATTAAGATATTTTTAATAAAATCCGAGCCAGTTCTGTTCTCTCCATTGACCGCTACACACTATACACACTTTGACACTTCAAAAAGTTAATAAAGATATCTGTAAATCTAAATTCAAAAGATTGAATTGATGCTTTTATTCACATATAGACATTGATCAGCAAACATAAACAGAGGCTCAATCGAACTTGCTTGACGCTCGAGAACAAACCTCCTTGGTTCTTGAATGTCAAGCAAACTGTGTGCGTTGATGAATATTTACATGTGAATAAAAAAATTAAATAAGTTCAGAGTATGCAATCGTGTTTCTTCAGAAAATTTGGACTAAACCAATCAATTCATATGCATTAGTTTTACGCTCAATTTAAGTGTCAAATAGGTAGTTAAAGGATTAGTTCACTTAAAAAAAAAAATCCTGATAATTTACTCACCCCCATGTCATCCAAGATGTCCATGTCTTTCTTTTTTCAGTCGAAAAGAAATTAAGGTTTTTGAGGAAAACATTCCAGGATTTTTCTCCATAATGGACTTCAATGGCAACCAACGGTTTGAAGGTGTCAGTCTCAATGCAGCTTCGAAGGCTCGACACGATCCCAGTCGAGAAATAAGGGTCTTATCTAGCGAAACGATCGGCCATTTTCAAAAAAAATGGATTGCCAAACTAAATTATTCCTACTCTGACCTTTAGCCCCTAATATAAATGTATACTATTAAAATAGCTGTTTAAATGCATTTATTCCACCTCTTAGCAGCAATAGTCTGTGTAAAGACACCTAATTGCCACTTCAGAAGCCCTTCTGTGCCACCTTTACAGTGTAAATTTTGGCATAATGTTTTGTTTTCAGAATTGTGGGAGAACCCAGATCTCTCAAAAAAAAAAAAACCCAAAAAACCCAGATGATCCAAAATCATAAATTAACAAGGATTTGGGACAATTATAATGCATTATAATGTTTTCTAATTTTAAAGACATGGTGTGTCTCATCCAAGTTCTGTAAACCACTTTAGGTATGCCTTTGTTAGCACCCCCCAACCTGTAGTTCTGTAACCCGCCATATAGCTTTCACTTTTGAAAAATTCAGTTTTAGACCGTTTCGGTCCTGGACGCTGACTCATTGGTCATGATTCATTCACAAATGAGATCAGTTGTTTTATTCCTGAATGAATCAGGGTTGTTGAAATAATCTATTCAATGACTCATTTTTAGATTGTGTCATTCACTTGGCATAATGATGTAACCTTCATAAAGAGTTACTGAAAATACCCACTACTGATGCACAGACTGACACGGACAAGTGATACAGGACAATCAAAACCCTTTTGGAACACTGCTCAGCCAATTAAAATCGAGCTCGGTAACTTTGTATAATGCTTGGCTTCAATGCAATAATAGCCTACTCCAGAGGCTGTAATTCCAGCTAACATTTTAATTCTTTGTGTACAGGAACTTGAACATTCCTCACATTCCAGGAAGCCTTTCAAGCCTATAGTATTTACTCAACTTCCTAAATGATAGCTCTTTTTACTAATGATTAACCATTTATTGGTGCTAGGTGCCATTTTAAAGAGAAATGGAGCATTAAGACCGTATTGGTGGTGATTTTTTGCCTAATGTTTGTTAATGTTTAATCAACAAGAACAAACTTGTTTTACTCTCTGAATTGACCAATACCTCTGCAATTTACCTGTGGATGACTCAGCATTCCCCCCTCCAAAAAAAAGAAGAAAGAAAATCCCCCACAGCCCACAACCAATTAACATTGGCCAATCCAAGAGTGACTAAACACTCACTCAGCAGGCTGTTTCATCTAAATATGCTGGATGTTTACGTAGGTTCCATAATGAACCAAATCAATTTAAGAACAGTGAGACAGGGGAGTCAGAGTGCACACTATTCTCATAATTGCTCCTGCTCGAAATAGCTTATGAATCTCCCCACAGAGATATATATGTTGAGCTTGGTTGATTTAATGGGTATTGCACACTGAGTCATTGAATTGTCTGCCGTCTGTATTTCAAAGCTTTGTCTTCCTGATCCTTGGATCGAGTTTAACAGCTTTGGCTCATAGGCTTAAATAGCATTACAAAATAAGGTAAAAGATTTAGTAAGTGCCACATGACCACCCAGCCATCAAACTGTAAGCAATATAAATAAAATATGAAAAGCAATGCTGAATATGATTGACCTTTTGAGAAGATTCATGCCCCTATTCACTGTCACAGCATTAACCTTATCCACGAAGCTGATAATAGACTCCTGACTACTGCATCAGTCACCCTTGCATGCTTTTCTATCGTTCTGTTGTATGCTGCATTCCAACACTATCATTTTTCCCCGCATCAGCCTCATAGAAGGCGGCAAGCCAGACTAATGTTTTCATTCTTTAAAGATGTTGCTACTTCAACAAGGCTTTCTATTTTCCCTGCATTTTAAAGATTAAACTTTAAGGAAGCAGGGAGGACCCACCCAACGATTTTTGGTTCCCAGAACGTTCTGGGAATGTTAGTTTATGGTTGTAAAACTAAAACTTAAAAGGAATGTTTTTAGAATGTTAGGAGCTTGTTCCCAAAATGAGTAAGCAGCCTAAATGGAGCATCTATATGCTGTCTGTTACATGTTGTTGTTTTTTTTGTGCTTTCCTATGCTGGAGAGAGATGTAAGTGTTTCCCATGGGTGATGAAGGAGTTGATCATCCTATTGTTGCCCTGGGCACACCCTGCGTCATATACCAATGAGAGTGTAATTATTGCTACCAATTACTGGCAGCTGAATTAGAAGAAGACAAGGTTATAAAAGCCACTTGTGGTGTGAGGGGAGGGAATGCAGAATCAAGGCTGGTGAGTTGAGTTGCTGGTGCAATTCCATGCTCTTTTCTTATTTTTTTCATTCTGTCTACTTCCACGCACACGCACACACATATATAATTAGATGTAAATTATATCTAAAAAATATTTTGAATAAAATCTGAGATTGCGGTAAAAACAAAGGATATCAAATTTAATTTAACCTGGAAATGAAGTTACAAAAGAAATAAAAAGAAATAGAGACATTATGAAGAACTAGTTCAGATTCTGCACTATTTCTATGTTGCTAATAAGTAAATTTGTCACATTGGTCATGTAAACTCATGTAAAAAAGGTCAGATGTTCTTGTTGCCATTGTTGTGTTGGAAGGCTCTTTGGAACATTCCGAATACTATCATAAGATATTATGAAATTCATAGTTTTCACTTGAATTATTCTGGCATAATTTGTAATGGAATTTCACTACTGGCCTATGACTTTTGGACCCCATTGTATTCTTCAGCCAGGTTAGGCCTACTGAAAGTTACTGTGACACAAATGTTCTTTTGACACATTTTAATGAATAATTTTTTTTTAAACCAATGCTTTATTTCATACAGAGCGTATCTGCCTGCGACAGCTTTAATGCCAAGTAATAAACGGAGGCCGATGCGAGTGATCTGAATCGGCGCATCAAAGAGAAATACATTGCTTATGCTCTCCCTGGAATGACAGAGCGAAACGGCTGAAGGTAAAGTTAGACAGATTTATAGAGTGTTTCTTTATTGGCCTGTTAGAAATCACTCAGGTCTTATTGAGGCTGATAATGGAGGGAAATATAAAACAGGCCGGCTAACTTTGTTAGTTGGCACCGTTCCTAGTCTTCCTCATTACTGAGGCATTGTGATGGCATTTTGAAATCGCACAAACACACACTTGCATACACTGATGTTTCCTTCCAAAACCTGCAGAAATAAAGGTATGAAGATCCAAAAACTACAAGAAACACATGCAAACCAACCACCCATACAATACAAAGAGTCCACAATACATATGTTTACATGTTGAACAATGGATGGGACTATTGTTGCTTCTAGCAAAATACAGTACACAATTCTCCCCATTAGATATACACTTTTTACTGGAAAGGAAATTCAACAGATGTCAATAATAAGTGGGCACATTCTTTAGTTTGCTCTAGCAATAAAAAGACTCTTCTGTGAATTGCTATTTATATGAAACTCTTTTTATAATTGCTATTGAAAACCATTTTCTTCTTCACTATACCAGAAAATTACAGTGAACATTCTGTGTGCCTCACTCCGCACGCTTTTGTGTGCTGACAATATTAGCATTAGTTAGTTAAAATGTCCCTCGTAGCGCACAGCTGTGCTGTTTAATTAACATAATTTCCTCAGCCACACACGCACTAATTGCTATTAAAATCGTAACACCGCTCTCTGCTTAAAACGGACAATGTCTTGCAAGTAAACGTTTTTATTGGCAGGTTTCAGGCTTGAAATGCTTACAGGAAGATCTGAAAGACGAAAGAAACAGGTGTTGAAATCTCTTTAGCATTAGCGTATATGCCAGAACTTGAATACTGTACTTGTCCAGAGATGTCCACGATTTAAAAAATGGATGATGTTTATTTACTCGTTCGTAAGAAACCAAGAAAAAAAAAGTCCTTCATCTTTTCTGCAGGGAGGTTTGCGTAAGCCATTAGACTAAATGCTGATTAGAAATCGCATGATGTCCTTTAGGTTTTATATTTGATTAATGTTTGGCAGTTTGCTTATAATAAATGCTTCTGAACTGTCTGTGCCCTTTAAAGAATCTAAAAAAACCATACTCAACAGTTATATTATATTAAAGAAACAGGCATTTGGTTTAGCTCATCGACCTTTGTAAATAACAGAGCAACATTACGGTAATTAATGGAAATAATCTCTAATGTCACTTCTTCCTCTTGTCTGGACCATTAGTATGTCTGGGGCACAAAAACCCAGGCCTGTCTTCAAATATGACAGGTCAGTCTTTCCATATTGCACCATACTGGAACCAGCAGGGGAAAAAAATCCACAAAACCTACCATTGCTACTGTATATATACTGTATATGATATAAAGCTCAGCAATGGAAACAAAATTATAAATAGACAAGATCAACTGGTAACCTGCACACATTAGTATTATGTCTGTCCTCTGGAATCATACAGACACAGTGACGCTGTCACAGACTTTTCAACCAACATCTCATTCCCAAACAAAAATAAATAAATACATGAACAAAGGTTATACAAAAGACTATACAAAAGATTGTAATTCAAGCACATGCCTAATATTCAACAATTGGTCATAGTCATCCTGTGGTATGATTCATCGCAACGATACAGACAGACAGACATATTTCTCATAACCTTTCTGTTTATGTAATCCATCAAAGGATCCCTAATCTCTTTTTGGGTGGATGAAATCTGCAGCTTAAGAACATCATCATGTATGTTTTTTTATTTTATTTTTTACTTTATAAAGACAGAGAAAACATTTTGTTGGCTGCTTGTAATGCAGGCTTGATCTTTCCGCTCAAGATCACTTTACCCATTGAAAACTTCAATGCTTTTTTTCCTAATAAGGTGTAAGTAATAAGCCCCTGGAACCATTTCAGTACTCCAGTCAAGCATTTAAACAATTTCGTTTCAGGTTGTTGTTTTTTTGCACTTTACAGTCTGGCATGTTATATTTGTTGACAAATGATCTTGGGGAGCAAAGGTAATTAGGAAATGCACCCCAAGGGATGTCGTGGCACACCTTCCCTTTTAATGTGAAGAGACATTGGTGCACATTGTAAATGTTTAGGAAAAATGTCAGTGGAAGCTCGGGTGTGAATTTGTGCTATTTATCACTGATGTTATAGGGTGGAGAGAAAAAAATGAATTGGGTAGTTCATTTATGTACCAAATCCATGAGGTTTGCAAAACTCATTGACCTAAAATGGATGTGACCGGCAGTTTTTAACCCCTTCTCCGTATAGCCATGAGCTTATACTGACCTCTTTTTACCCTCCCTTCATGTTTCACACCTCTCTCAGAAATCTGATAGGATTAGATGAAAACCAGTCTGGTTCCCTGTGGAGTTATTTCTCTCCTGCTATGGACATGTGACTGTATATTTTGCCCCAGGACAGCACAATATGTGTCTATGCAAATGGAAAAATGCATGGAATTACAACATTGAAGAAATTACTAAAAACTGAAAATTACTAAAAATTCACTGGAGTAAAATGTGACGACTAGCTTTAGATTGAAACGGGGTTTTCTATTCTTCTTGGAGTTTATCATTAAACATTCTCACAGGTATTTTTATAACATATAGTATGTGGGCCAGTCTTAACATATACCACATGAAAAGACCCATTATCCAACACTTTCCTAACGTATACTAAAACAAAAGCCAGACAATATTTTGAAAAAGCCTCCATTGCTACAAGTCTTCGCTGGAGATGGGGGGGGTCTGTGCATGTGTGTGGATTCAGCCACATGAAAGCTTCCACTTCTGAGTGCATGTCTGCAGCTTTGCGCTCAGGGTGGCGAGAGAGAGCACAGTGGAACCCTGAGGAATAAGATAAGGAAGAACAAAGCTTGCTTTTCCACAGTGTCAAAACAAAGTCTTCCCACTTCACCCTCAGGCTCGGCCGCATTGAACGCTACAAGGGAGACTATACAGTCTGAAGGAGGCTGAGGAATTAGAACACACTCTAGACATAACTATTCGTTGGATTGTGTGTGTTTTGTTTTTGCACCAAACACGTTTTGGATCAGTTTAGGCAGGGTGATGGGGATGGAAGTGCTTGTGGAGGCTGTAAATTACTCTTGAAAACCTAAGCAAACATCAATATAAAGTATTTACACTTTTATTCAATTAACAAAATTGCCATGCAGTGGTGCTTGTAAAAACAATTACTGCTTCATAAATAAATAAGTATATAAATAAGCAAGCATGAGAGGAAATCATTAAAGGTAGTATATTCAGTCTATGGATAAAACCTTAAAGGACAAGTTCGGTATTTTACACTTAAAGCCCTGTTTACAGATCGTTTCTGATGAAATAGAGCGGTTAAGATTAAAATTTGGACACATGCTGCTGTCCCGAGAATTTTAGGTTTCTTTCGCTTTCCCCAAAACCTCTAGAATGGGTGTATAGGTGCACTGGAACAATCCTTCATAAAACGCATTAAACTTTCGTTTACAAAGACGTGAAACTCACCGAGTGGTCAGGGGTGTTCACTGATATGCTCACACAAAAATCGCTGCAAAAGATGCTTTCCCGCCCGCTGTCCTGTCGACCACATTATACGTCATCAATAGCGGTTCACTTCCGCGATTTGGTACGATTGCTTTCATATCAGCAGCGAACCGTACTTGAGTTCACATGAACCGTACCCCAGACCACCCTTTTTAAGCGGACTCGAGTACGGTTCGCGGGTGCGCACCCGAGTTTGGAAGACCGCGTTCACATCATCCAAACGAACCGAACTCTGACGTCATTCGAACCCGGTGCGCACCAAAAGTGTTAGTGTGAAAGCGCCCTGAAAATAATTATGACTGTCAAATGACCAAAAATCACTATGAGTTTCATAAAAGTAGGCCATGAAACATTTCATAATTCTTTTCCATTTATTGAAAGTGAATGGGGATTCGGGCTGCTCCCTCTTCAATTGTCACATGCAACAGAAGGGAAGATTATTGATAAATAAAGGCTTCAATTTCCACATTCAAAGATATTCTATGACTTTAGAAGAAATGGAATATATAAGAAAAGTTTGTATGACTACTTTTTTTATTCTTGTTATTCAGCCTAGGTCCCTATTTACTTTCATTTGAAATGAGTAGCCAGTACATTTATCAACATTTATCCTTTTGTGTTCCAAGAAAGAAAGAAATTTTTTGGCTGAACCATTCATTTTAAGTCAAAGACGGATCACCATGTATTTGGAATAAAAATGCCAGGCCATAAAGGGCACAATGGAGGGTGTTGTCCTCATAAAATGAAGGCTTTCACTCTCTAGTTCAAACCCTCTGATTAGAGGCATTAAAGGCGATGGAAGAGAAATGAGGTACAAGGATGGTTCAGAAAGCAGAGGAAGCACACTGCCGCTTTGACAGCTGGAACCCATGCCGGGTGTCTGTTTCCAGGGTTGCACACGTGTGCATGAACACACACGATGGTACTTGGATGCACTCACAGAAGGGATAGGTCTCAACCTTTTTCCCCTCTTGTGGCAGCATTGTGCGTAATTCAGCAGGTGTTCCCAATAACCCGGCTGACATCATCCTCCAACACAAAGGCACATCAAGCGTATAGTCTGCCAAAGAAAGCAAAACTAGAGGCATCACAGCAAGAAAGGTCAGAATACAAAAATACTTTTAACAGGACATACTTCAACAACAGTCCTCCTTGGGCAACCAATTTTACAAGACGAACAATGTCGTAAAAATTAAGGGAATATTATGCATGTACTAATGCATAATTAGGTTAGTTTTAAATAGAATTAAATATAATTAGGTTTCTTTTTAGTTTATATTTAATTATATTGAATATCATTATATATTAAATTATATATTTATGTACTTAAAAATATATTAGTATATAGTATTAGGTATAGTATTATATAATATAGTATTAGGTTTATTTTTTTTATATAATATAATTTATAAATGTAATTCATTATTTTTGTTCATATTACATACATTTTTAATTATATTTATATTTGCACAAACTTAATTTGAGTTAATAGAAAAGGATTTGAGTTTAGTTTTACAAAATTATACAGCACTTCATTTCAAGTGGTCAGTCAAACGCAACATGATGAAACATAACGTCTACAAGTTTGTGTTTCACTTCGGCAAGTGTGCTTACAATACACATTCCATTCCCAGTGATATCCTATCTTTACAGTCCCTCAGGGTTACATCAATTCACTTTTTTACAGGGGGAATCTGGGCCAGTGCTCCAGAGCCTGCCTTGTCTTCTCTCTGGAGACAATCTAACTCCTGTGTCCTGCTCACAATAACCAAGGAAATGGTCCATGAACATTGTCATTAGACTTTGTTTCATTTCCCTGATAGTGGTCCAATTGATTAAAGGGAATTATGATCCAGTCGCCTCCAGGAACATTTCTATACTGTGCCAGTTAGGGGCGCGTATAAGTATTAAATTAATCTATGGTTATGACATTTGAACCATTTTTAAAATGTAGTGTCTTTAGGGCATTTACCACTTTGGTGTTTTGTAAAAAGTGAAAATGAATGTAATATCCGAAGATAAAATCACAGGGAGACATTCCGCCCTAGATGTCTGGCCTTATTGAGTGCAATAGAATCATAGCAGCCATTTACTAGGACACCAATTTCATTACACATTCCCTGATTACATAGCCTACTGTACAATGTCATTTTAGAGTAGTGATAGAGTAGCTAGTAGCTCTCTCTTCAGGTTACACAGTTGCGCCTGTAGGTGGTGACAATTGACTGTCTTTTTGAATGAATTATTGAATCACTCAACCAAATCGATTTGTTAATAAACGCCGTTTATTCAGGAATGAATTCCTGTGTTGCTCAGAGATGTGTAGCCTAATTCAACTTCATTTGGAACTGTCTTCGTTGGAAAAAGTAATTCAATATTAACTTGATGCAATATTTTTCTGTTGGCCTGGAATGAGGGAGGTGTTGGGGTGCACATTTGGCCATGTAGTGTTTATAAAAGATAGCAGAAAAGTCAGAAAAGCTGTCCGAGGAGAGGGCTCCAAGCTCGAAATTTGGCCCAAACCCAGAGCACTTATAGACACATGCTTATAGATTTCTATTTTACACCTGCAAAAAATTTGAATAAAACCTTGAATTATTTTACTTTTAACTGTGCAGTTTTGTTGTTGGAGATAGCCAGTTTGGTTGAACTGTGAAATGTTCCTCTTAGCCCTCACTCTGGACTTCAACAGGAAATGTTGACCATTGAACTCCAGAGGAAACCACTCCCATACAGTATACAAAAGCAAGAGGAAAGAGACCCACAAACGTCAGTCTATTATCAGTGTATCTCAGAGACATGAAGGGCTTCACAGACCTGGTGGGACATTGATTTGTTGCCCACTGTCACTGATTTTGTTTAACCCAGTGCAAACTCTTCTTTGAGGTCAATATGATTTTTTGAGGGAAAAAATGTATACTTTTATTTAAAGAATCCTGCTATCACAGCTTCCACAAAATTATTAAGCGGCAAACATTTACTTGTTTTTTTGCTCAAATATTACTTAAGGTTCATTGTTCCTTAAACCAGTTAGTGAATTCAATAACTAAGTATATTAAGCAGAACTCAAACGGAATGAGTTACAGCAGGTTTCTAGTTCCCAGCATGCTTTGCTTCCAACTGTTAAAGGAGTTAAAATGAGTGTTATTTTTGAGTGTTATGTTTTCGATCAATATTAATATTGGGGGTGATCTGTTAGGGTTTAATGTTCTGAAAATGTTGGCAATCAGTTTCCTCAAATGGTTTGAGTTACCTTAACTTGGGTTTTACAGTCGTTTTCAACGATTTCTGAAGGATCATATGACGCTGAAGACTGGAGTAATGATGCTGAAAATATGTTTCTTGGATTTTGCATTCTTAAAATAGGTTCAAAAATGTATGTTGTCATCAATAAAAAAAAAACATAATGACATACATAGGACAGTTATTTAGAACTACGCATGAGGTCAAAGGTCCTGAGGTAGGGTAGTAACTAACTCTGTACTTTATTCGGTTGCATTTGTTCTTAAGGCAGAATGTAGCTAGTTGCTCGTAAGCTTCCTGTAAAGTAATGCGTCGAGCTTATTGATGCATTGCAGTCAGATGCTGTTTTATTCCAACCGTTACTCCTGACTGGAGGTTTCCGTAAATATTTAATTTATACAGAGTTATGTTTCAACTAAGTTTAATGGTGCAAAAATAAAAATATTTATATATATAAAAAATATTTAGTAGAAAGTTGTAACTTAGTGCCCATTTACTAGTTGAAACTAGGCTAAGTTGTAATTTACACTTACAGCTGGTGCAACCGGCCCCTGATGGTGGACGTAACGTCACACCATGAATGGTTAAAAATGGCTTTAAAATATCTGTTCATTGTAGTGGACACCATATATCATATGGTTAATGTTAGTTGAAGGCTAGTTTTAGTATTCTGTCCACGGAACCACTAAGCCTGCAAAGTACATTTGCACTGTGTATACCGTAGTATACTATCAAGACAAAACACTTAGTTGCCATAGTGATTTTTAAAGTGTGGGTTTTGGTTTGTAGGATGAGAGCTTGACATGCTTTTAGGAAATGAACATCAACTTTTCTATATCATATATACAACAAGCCGGGGAGAAGAGGACTGAGGATGAAGTTCATCAAGACCAGTGTTATGCCCGGCACATTCTAGAGGAAGCCAGGAAGAGCAAGAAAAAGCGAGACGGGGCATCCATGTGATCAAAGGCATGTCGTGCAAGATCTCAACCAGGCCAGGATGGGTTCTCCGTAATTGGTACTTCAAACCCTACAAGTGCTGAGAGTGAACATCTCAGTTCAAAGTCTTCATCACAGACACTTCTGAATATACCTGCAGCATCTGTGTTTGTGCGTTCACTCAGCGGCGTAGCCCCTCGTGTTTTGATCTCGGGTGAATCAAAAGATTAAAAGCAAATGAAGAAATGCTCATCTTGAAGATGCATTCATCAGTGAGGATAATATGAAATTTGCTATTGAGGTGGAATAACCTGCCTTGATTCCAGTTGGACTTAAAAACAAGCCAATATGATAATATTTAGCTAATTTAGCTAATATATTTAATTATTTATATTATCTATTTTTAGATTTAATAGATAATATAACTGAAATCTGAAGTTAATATATTCACTAACACAAATAATATTCATAAGAAGCGTTGATTTTATTTACAAAAAAATATCAGTTCATTATAATTTTCAATTGTAGATGAGCACCACCAATGTCTCCTCCGCCCATACGAATCAGCAGAAACAAGATGGGGTCATGGCTTTAAGCTGATTAGCTGTAATGGATAAACTCTCTGTGCTGTAGGCAATCAGAGTGTATGCGCGCAGAGAGGGTCTCGGAGGAAGAGATTGGAAGACGAGGACCAGGCGTTGTGGAAGACTCAAGCACAGAGGGTGAGGTGGCAAAAGCAATGTTTATAAGCAGCTAATCAGTGAGACACACCAGGGTTATGAGGGCTGGTGGAGAGGAGAAGGGACAGGAAAATGTCTCGGCTTCATGCAAACCCATGTAAAAACATCAAATCCTTCTTATAAACCAACATGGAAAGAATACGTCTTTCTTGCCAGATTGGCATTAGAAAAACTCATGGCAACAATCCAAAAACTGCATTAATCCTTCCGGCTAACCAGCATTTTTGAATAGTTACGTCTGAACGTTTGTTCCGCCAAGATAGCTGCCTGTCAAGTTAAGTTCTCTCAGAGGCACTTGTTTATATCTAGTAAATGTCCTAATCTATTTGCTTCCTCTTTTGTATCTCGACATGCAACCCCCTTGGCCTCTCTCTCTCTCTCTCTCTCTCTCTCTGTATAATAAGAGGTTTGCTGATGAGCCTTAGCGAACACCTGTGGCTAAGCAAATGCTCTGAGAAACAGCCGTAATAAGACTACATTAACGTCTGAACCTGGCAAGACAGAGAAAAATATAGACGCACAGTAAAGGTGTTTCAGACCCACCATCACCTTCTGGGAATGATCTCTAGAGACAAACGACCACCCAAGAGAGGTCTATGCATGTGTGTGTGTTTGCCAATTGTTTCAAACCAGAGCCTTCAGCAGGCGTTTTCAGAGCCTTCATACAATTTAATTTACAGCACTGCAATAAAAATATTGCTGTGCCTCTATGTTTAGGGGAAGCAAGATTGATTGCCAATGTATGACAACCCTGAAGGCTTGGCTTTGTGTTCAAGTAAAATCACTGCACTTTATACATTCATCTTCTCACCTTTCAACAGCTTGAATTGGAGTTTTGTGGCTTTCAGTCTGTGTCTATTTGGTCTGAAGCCATCAATATGCTCCTGAAAGTCCAACCCAATCACAGGGGAAAACATAACTATTTTACGTGATATTATATGAATTCATACGATATTAATCGAATGAAAATGTAAAAATGTTTAGAAAACAAGAATGTCCACTTCTAACCCCACCCCCAAACTTAACTGCCACTGGGGCATAATCAGATCATATGATCATACCGATTTCCCAAAACGTTACAAATTCTCATGAGACTGTGTTGAAAATTTGATAAAATAAACTTAAAAGTTACAGACTTTCACTTCTGGGAACATGGACAAAAAAGGCACTTACAAACAGCCAAACAGCTACTCTGTCTAGAATAAGAACATCCCTCCCTCAATACCACTTGAAAACAATGACTATCTTGTAGGAAAAAAACATTTTTAATATTAAAGCTGCGAGCAGCATTTGAGCGGGGTTCAAGCATTTAAGGCCTTTAAGCACAAAAGCATCAAAATATATGGTTTTCAAAGCTTTTTAACAGTTATAGCGCCACCTACGGTCCGATCTCCATAATATTGTGCATGCTTGTTAAGAATGTTATGGCACATATGCCCACCACTTTTTGTGAAGTTTTGAGTTTTTGTTTAGGATTTATAGGCTTTTGAGTGTATTTTGCCAAGCTCATTTTCTAAATGACCCTGTTATAGCCAACCAAATGCAAAAGTTAAACTTTTTTTTGATAATTATTGATCTAGAGAGTCCAGAGAATTGTACTGCACTGGTTTGGTTCCGATCGGGCGAAAAACCTAGGACTAGCTCGCAAAAGTAGGTTTTTAACATATTCATGAATATTTAGTGAACGGTTTGATTGACAGCAGTGGTTCTTGAGGCAAAGTTGTTCAGTATGAGGAGATCTATCAAATGATATGCATATTGTATGGATGTGTGCAACACCACATGATTACAGAGCCGTAAAACTCGTTTGCGCCAACTAGTGGCCGATTTTTTTCAAAATTCTAACAGACCTCTAGGGCCATGAGCTGAACATGCCCATCGAGTGTCGTTCCGATCAGCCTCTGTTAACCTTGTCTAATAGGTGCTCAAACTTCATTGGCCGATGGTGGCCATGTTTTTCGAGATACGCCAATGTCCTCATAGACATACATGGCACATTGGACCAAGACACGGCAAACCAATTTTCAAGTCAATCGGACTAACGGTCAGGTAGTCATAGCCCTTTTTATGCAATTTTTTACTGTGACCTCAGATTGAACTCTTACACGTGTAAAAAATTTTTGGTGAAAATATCTCATTTCCTTCTCAAGTTATAGCCATTGTAGTAAATAATCGAAATTTCAACTTTTTTCCGATAATTATTGATATTCAGACTCCAGAGAACATTTCTGCACTGGTTTGGTTCCAATCGGGGCGAAAAAACCTAGGACTAGTTCGCAAAAGTAGGTTTTTGACAAAATTCAAAATGGCGGAAAAATTCGATACCGGAAATGAAATCGGATATATACGTTTTGTCCGTCTTGAGCTAAGGATTACAGTGATATAAGACACTTGAGACTACGACAAACCTACTTTTGCTTGCTGTAGCGCCACCTATTGGCCAATCTGGGTCATACTCTCTCAACCTCTCCTCGATTTTTTTTGCACTATCATCTGGCCAAGTTTCAAGTCTCCAGCCTTTACGGTTTGGGCTGCACAATGTGTTTTACGGCAGAATAATAATAATAAAAACCCTTACAATAACAATAGGGTTTCAGCACTACGTGCTTGAACCCCTAATTACAGTTTTAGGATATGAACTCATTTATTAACAATAAAAAATGATGAGCATTTACTGATATATCCCACCACAATGCAGTTTTAATACTAAATACATCAACACATGAAAGAAAAATGCACTCGTTAAGTGATTTCAGAGTGTCTTTTAAATTAAAAACTAAAATATTGAGAGTTGATGCTAAACGTCACTACTCTTTATTATACCAAACAAAACTGAAGCAAGACCGCACAATATTTCTCATTAATTATTGCCTTGGGTGATAATTTAACAAATTTTTTTTTTCATTCAAATTGTTTGATCAGATGGCATCACCCTTTTGAACTGCTTTTATCCACTCATTACCTTTGACTGTGGGAGAGGTTCAGACATGCCGAGTCTATGTGAGGTAAAGAAACAGCAAGCTCTTTTCAGTTGCAGTTAGTTTTATGAGATTTAAAAAAAGATGAACCTGTTCCCCGACACGATTCAGCAAGTGCACACAGTTTCGCCTGAATGCTTTGAACATACAGCGTTCTTGCCACAAGGCTGAAAAACTCCATAAAACATGTTTGCATAAAGTTAAAATTGCGAAATAAACTTCAGCATGCCCAATAAAAGACCAGTGCTTGTTTCTATTTGACATTTTAAGCATTTCAGTTGTTTTAACTGAGATAAGAACTAAAATTTGCTAGTCATTCACATAAGGACGGGCTTGTGTACAACACGCTCTTATGCACTTCAAATGGTACCCTTTAATACAAGATATTACAGCTTTCAACATGTCATTATGAGATTAAAAATAAAAGAACGGCGTTTTGCTGTCAAGAAGGCAATTCTGTGGTTTCCATGATCCTGTTAACATACACCAACAGCAACACTCACAGTTTTTTCTGAACAATGGCCAAAAAAAAATAAAAAAAATACAGTGACTCAGTCTAAAAGAGATCCTAAAATTAGTTTATTTGTTCTTTGGTACAAGTTCAAAACTCAATGGTTTTGTATGAGAGAAACATTAACATACAAATCACTGACTTAAGTGGAAAAAAAAACCCCAACCATTCAGGAAATGTCAAGGCAAAGTGACAAGATAATGCGAGTGTTGTTTTTGAAGATTGCAGCATGCAGGCGGCAGGACTATTTTGTCTTAAGATGATCCAATCACTTGTTGAATCAGAAACCACATTGTGTGTTTATGAAGTTGAGTAGGTTCCTTGATCTAGTGAAAGAAAATACATGCGTCTTGTTACACGATGGCCTGGTCCACCACTCTTCTCTTATGCCTCTTCACTCATGGTTTGCATTTTCAGCCAAAAAGCCTGTGAGGATGCCACAGTCCTCATAATTAAAGGTTCAACAAGGGGAAGATGCCCTGACACAATCTAAAAGGACTGTTTTCAAGAATTGGCTGGTATAATTATTAGTGCTGGAACTACCACAGCAGTAGCGAGAGATAAAAGTCAGTAATTGCCATTTTCGCACAGGAAATTACGGCCGCGACAAAGTCCTGGCAGCTCTCTGGTTCCTCCTGAACTGACAGTGGAGGTAAACAAGTCACGACGCTGTGCAGTGAAGACATTAAAGTGCCCTCGGACTTTGTATTGGCAACACCCTACATAGGGGGCTGTGTGGGATCAGAGCCAATGAGGGGGAATTTGGTTATTATCTCAGTGCGAAGCCGGCACTCAGAAGGATCCAATGAAGCAAGTCTTCATTAACACCCCCTGAATACCAAGGCCTGCTGCATAATGCAACTGTTTAAAACCCATTTGTTTTGCATTACAAAATGGAGCCTTCTTTAAAATCCCATTTGTTATGAGTCACGCTGAATGACAGCAGCGTAACACGTTGTTACCCTTCAGGAACTTGGCATTAAAGACCCTGCATTAATTCAATGAGACCGCTGTCTAATAGTACTGCTAAGTCTCTGCTGTTTGCGGGTTTTAAAGAAAGAATGAGGCAATTACTTGAAGCAAAAGGGCTCAAATGTCTTTTTACTGGCACTGACTGAAAAAATGTAGATCGGTTTTCCCATTAGAATTCAAATATTCCTTGTGTTTGTATTAGTGTCAGAATGGATTCTTTCTATGAGTGCTGTTTCAACTCACTTTAGCTGTGAAGGGAACACGAGTCACAGTGTATTGTGACTATAGTTGATAACACATTTTACATTGCAAAAGCACTGAAGGAAAATGTCATCACATCATTTTAGCTATGCTTAAAAGACTCAACGTTTCAAATGAATTTGAATATTGATCGATTTAGTTTAAAAGAGAAAAACAAATAAATTATGCATATGTGATAACTTTTATCTCTATTTTGCAATCTGTGCAGTCACCTGTTTATACAGTACATTTAAAAAAGAAACAGGTTAAAAAGTAAAGCTTATCTACAAAGTCTATATAAAAGCTTGTTTTAATATAAAACAAGAGTATGTTCTTTCATCAGAGTATCTTTTTCATTTAGCTATATACACTTCAATTATATTGCCATTGCTATTTACATAAAAATATTTTAATGCATTTAATATTATATTTTTTTCTTTAAAAATGGTATATATATATATATATATATATAAATGAATATTTCAAATTGTGGAAAATATAGGGTAATTAAATACCAGCAGGATTTAAAATATAAACAGAATGGGGGTTCATTTAAAATATTTTTCAGCTTATTGAGAAAGTTCTTCTATATTTTTAATGCGGGCTTTAAGTGCATATGAATTCTAATAGATGACTAAAAATGTATTCACATATATATCTATATAGTATAACTGTAACAGCACAGCAAATGTTAAAGGGATCGCACATCACTGTTCTGTCATCATCTCTGTCATGATTTACTCATATTTTTCCAAAATTATATGATATTCTTACTACTGTGGAACACAAAAGAAGCTATTTTGAGAAATGTCTCAGTGTTTTTTGTACTTATAGTTTAAGTCAATGGTAACTAAAACTGTTTGGTTACCAGCGTCCTTCAAAATATATTTTCTGATGATGACAGAATTGTCATTTTTGGGTGAAATATTCTTTTAAGCTGTGTGTTTCGTTGTTGGAGTCATTAAGCACATGTATGTATTAAAAACACAATTAATCCTCAGCTTCAAACATCAGTGTCCAGAGGCGGCGACCTGTCCACACAGGGCGACAGTGAGTCCTGACTGTGAGTAGAGCTTATTCCAGTGTCGGAGTCTGTGTCTGTTGCATCTGTAGGGGAGCATGTCTGTCTTACCTTGCCAACTGTCTGCTGAGAGACAGTGGCCCTGATCTGGCTCTTCAGAGATACAGGGCTAGGCTGGTCCAGACAGGCCCCCAGCTCAAGCACACTGAGTTGGGCAACTAAATGCTGGTATTCCTGGTTCTGGGACTGCAGGTCTGTTTTGTTCCGCTGCAGTTCCTTCTCGATATCCTGCATTTGGACATGGAGGGAAAGCCCAGCTCTCATGCTTGCCTCTAGTTCTTTGCGTAAGCTTTCCAGCTCTATGAGATCTGAGGAGGACAATGAGAGGTTGGGTTCCAGCTCTAGTTCTGGACAAGCAGCTGCTGCTCCTTTTAAATCCTCCAAATCTGAAGTCCAGTTCCTCAGCTCTAAGTCAATATCTTGAGAGAGCTGGTCAATGAGTTCTTGGTGCCTGCAAACATGTAGTTCTAGTTGCTCGATTCCATCACTGGTGTACAGGTACTCCTGAAGCTGGTTGTCAAATTTTGACATGGACAGCGATTGGCCGTCGTCACTCTCGGTGATGCTGGAGCGAGGCGTGGGGCTGTTACTCTGTTGTTCCTCTGCATGTTCAATCTCCAAGTCTAGCTCACGCATCTGCTGAATCTGCTGCCGGATGGTCTGATCCTGGGAGATGATCAACAATACAAGCTTATTTATCTCCTCTGAGCCCTCGGATGTCTCTCCTTTCTGGATCTTCTCTAATTTACGGAAGGCCTTCTTCACCATGCGCTTCTGCTTCTCCGTAGACACCGTCTTGGCGTACTGTGCAGGTCCTAGGTCCCATCTCTTGGACCTCGCTCCCCGAGACTTCAAGGCCCTCTTGGCTCCTTTGGATGATGGCACAAAGTCACTGGTCTTCATCAGGACAAACTGTATGAAAGGTCTCTCATCGCCCCAAGCATTCCATAGCCGAAGGATCCGAGTAAGAGGTGGCAGTGCTCTCTCAAAACCCTTCCACCGTTCGAGGATGCAGAAGTCTTTAGGTTCCCCATCTAAGAGCCTCTTACTCTCTGGTATAGCCTTGTGGTCCTCCAATAAAGCCTTAACTACATCTGCACAGGTTGTGTGCTTGGTCACACCACAGACTACTTTTTCTTCGTGACACACAAGCACCTGGATTTCCTTCCCTGGTGTCTCCTCTACAACCTTAGACCTGGTAAAGAGATTTAACAAGTGTGTATTATAAAAAAACACAATCGCAAGTGTTCATTTGATGGCTACTAAGGTCATTTTATATAAGAAAGACAAATAGTTTAATATTACGAAATGGATAACAGTTAGTAACTATATGAACTAGGTGGACACATTATACATTATTATTATTATTATTATTATATTTAATAATAATAATGAATTTACTGAACACTAGTATTTCTCTGTAGTCGACCCTAAGCTCTGGAACAGTCTACCTCTGTCTAACGATTCCATCACAGTTAAATGTGATTTTAGACATTCATGCCTAAAAACACCCGTAGTAAATCACATGGACAGACTTGAGTGGCTTGTTTCATTACTACACTCAAATGGGGTGAAATACATAAAGCTCACATATATCTATGTTTCAAGAGTCATAACTGTATTTGACACAGATTCACATCCATTACTCAGATGTTAATTAAACACTAAATGTCTGACATTATTAAGATGAGCAAAAGGCTTCATGACAAATGTATCTTACCCTCAATTATCTGAAATGGTTGTTTCATCATTTTTCATTCGTTTCAGGTCATAACATCAGGTACGACTAATTATCTCTCTTAGATCAGAATAGAAGAGGCTAATTAAACGCTATTAAAAGCAAATTTTAAATACAGAGGTACTGTTTATTTATTAGCTAAATAAATGATAGACAGACAGACAGACACACACACACACACACACACACACACACACACACACACACACACACACAGACAGACAGACAGACAGACAGATAGACAGATAGATAGCATTTTTATTTGTAAAGGGTGACAAAAATGCAAGTAGTATATTTTTTCTTAATGAAATACCTCAGAAGAATGCAACATTTATGCAAGAATGCATGCTAGTTAATATTTAGAAAACTCTGCTGCTACTCCACACAAAAAGTAAATAGTTGAGCTATTTACATAGCAGACCACCTAAAACACTGCTTTTATACAGCGAGACAAATTGATGCAATGCTTAAATATATTGTGTATTGTATATAGGGTTAAAGGATTTTATCTTAGACAGAAAAAGTATACAAAACTAATGCAAGATTGCCATTAAATGTTGTATGACATTAATTTGAACTTACTGTATACAATGCTATTCTAAAAGTGAATTACACATTCGCACCTGTGCTGGTAATTCCATATGACATCATCGCCATTACAGCATAATAGAAGTGTGCAACCCTAGCATTTACATAACAAGCAAGTAAAAGTATACAGTGGCTTGTTCACACATGTCAGAAACATTACACTGAAATAGACAATATGCTACAGTGCAATACAAGCATTTGCACTCAGCTGGTTAACAATGTTTCTTGGCTTGCTATACAATTTTGATCTATTTAAAGAGCTTGTTAAAGGAATCTGAACAAAAAGAAATGTCAGAATAGTCTACACTGGGAATTCAATATTGTTTTCATGAAATGGTCTACTTTATTTAGTCTTTTCCAAAATTGTCATGAGGACAGGAAACAAATGAGGGGGAATGGAAGCACCTGTGTTTGTCTTGTGGGAAAATCAATGGTGACCAGCAGTATCCTGTAACATACATCCTGCCAACAAGTTCAAGTATCGTGAGATAATGGAAAATTATAAATGTCCATTTCATGGATATTGCAAAGAAGCAGTACAACAAACTTACAAACTGTCTGTTGTGTTTACAGAAACATAACTACGGATCAGTGAACATCAGGTTAAGTCAGTCCACAATCACAATGCATAAAATAAAAGCTTGTTTTGAAATGTAGAATTGATGTATCTTTTGAACCCTAATAATCACAACACCAGAAACATTGTCAGAACCACTGAAGGTGAAAAGAACAGAACACTCTGCTTCTCAGCTCATAGAAGAAGAAAAAAACATGTGTTGCCACAAGACAGGAGCACTGGACTACAGAGAACATGCTGTATCTTTCTACTGACTCAACACAGTGCCTGCAAGGAACATAATCTCCTTGACAGTCAGTCTATCAAGGTTTATTAGGCTGTACAAAATTATGCTTGGGAAATTAAACATCAATTTAATAAAGATGTGTGGGTCATTCAATTATATATCTCATTAACAAAATTCATTATCTTTATATTAATACATTTAGTCAAAGTTGTAGATATTGATAAAATAATAAATCCCTATGCGGCAGTTGTAACATTTATGACCATGTAAGTTAAGAGCAGCTGTGAGATCATATTAAATGGGTACTGTCTGTGTCAAATGATTCATTAACATTTCTCTGAGAAAGCAGAGAGGTTTTAGTGGGCATGTGAACTGGAGAGAGGTAAAAGTGAATTTTCACGGTATAATGTTAAGGAAACATGCTATCTAGGCACAGTAAAATTAGAATGTATCCTTGCCTATATTTTACTGTGCTAGATAGCATGTTTCCTTAACATTATACCACGAAAATTCACTTTTACCTCTGAGCCCTGTCTTAAAAGCATGAGATTTTTATAATAATAATAAAAAAAAACTTTTTAGAAAGATCTCTTTACCTCATAAGCATAATTGAGACGACAAAACATATTCATTGTATTTCAGGTAGCAGTTTGTCTCAATAGCTCTAGTAAAGCAAAGTACAGGTTAAAAATCGCAATGCTGCTCTAAGGTTCTTATTTAGGCATTAACTAGTGACATTATGTACTAAAATAACCACACAATTATGGCAGCTGAGGTAATTTAGTTAAGTGTAATAACCACCTCCAGTTTTAAACTGTCGCTGTGAGAGCATACCTTCACAAAACAAAGCATGTCTATTAATTAAACCATATATAAATCAACTGTTTGAATGTCATTCTGTATGGACCACATTAAATAAAGCAGACGCAGTGTTAGATTTCCTTTGATTAGATTTCCCTCTGAACTAGAGTCCTCTTTAATCAGCACTACAACAAACTATTGAATAATTAACTATTTAGACTATATGGAAACACTGAGACATCAAAAGTAAATTAGGGCACTTAAAATGAACTGTAAAATGGTGTCAATGACAGAAACTTTAAAGTGTACAAACATTTCTAAAATAAATTTGAGTAATTTATGGGCTCAATTGAAGTTCATCTCACACGTCTTTTGACGCCACTAGAGTCTAGCTACCCCTCAACTATAAGCTACTGAAGATCTTTTAAAGGGAAAGTTCACAAAAAAATGAAAGTTTTGCATCATTTACTCACCCTCAAGTTGTTTAAAACCTGTATGAATTCCTTTCTGTTGAACACAAAAGAAGATATTTTAAAGAATGTTGCTAACCAGACAGTTGACGGGACCCATTGACTTCCAGAATAGTAAATATATATATATACTGTAACATAATCAACTTTCCAGCATTCTTCATAATATCTTCTTTTGTGTTCAACAGAAGAAAGAAACTCATACAGGTTTGAAACAACTTGACGGTGAATAAATGATGAGAAAATTTTCATTTTTGGGTGAACTATCCCTTTAAGCAAAAACTAATGATTTTCGTCATAATATTTATGATTTGTATGTCTCTAATGACATTATAAATAATGACAATATCCTTAAATGTTGTCATCCTGTACCGATCGATAAAGACAGCAATTGTGTAATTTTGGCTGCTATGGTTACCTGCTTTATGGTTCGTGAGTGTACACATTTAGCACTCTTCTAACTTTTGTTTATTGAAATATTGTTTAAATGCTTATATACTTGTAATTAAAAAGAACATATACTTCCCATCCCCTTTCTTTGACCTCTTTGGGGGGTTAATTTTTGTGTCAAACTCCTTTTATTTTTTACACCCAGAATCCTTCACTTGTTTAAACAATAGCACCAAAATTACAAGCTTTTCTCTAAACAAGCAAGTTAAAACAAAAAGATTTCGTTGTCATAATTACATAGACTAATTATAGACACAACAAAATAATTAAGTTAAAAATACTTGCAGCAATACTCAACGATATCAAGCCTTTCCAGTTCATTTCATCAAACACTCACGCGCTAAGCACATCCATCGTCATGTAGGATTTAATATTGAGAAAAAAATGACACATTTGGCGTTTCTTAACGCCAGCTACCTGCATCCTAGAGAGGCACCAGAGCCAGCAGAACAACAGCATTAGTGTAACTCGACTCTCTGCGACCATGAGGCGAAACACTTGAGTCTGAGCAAGTGTTGTTACAGTGACGAAGAGTTTACAGTCCATAAAAACGATTGTTCTATAATAAGTACGTGTTTCATTGCGAACGGTTCTGAGAGAAAAAAGACAAATATTGAATTGCTTCTCAAGCTTTCTACCTTTTACGTTGTTTCGACCTAATAAATATATTTAAACGTTCTATTAAAAGGTCTGTGGTGCAATCTCAAATGAAATGGATGGTTTGAATCATACCTGTTCTTCAAACGCGCCTTCAGAAAGTTTTTTCCAAAAGGAGCCATCGTGCGTCAATGTGACCACAGGTCAGATCCAAGGCATCGTGCAACAAAACGGAGCGCATAAACCTAATCAAGAAAGTACCACTGAAGTGCTGGACGTGGAAAAAGTTCAACGGAACAACTTGCGAGCTTCAAAGTAAGAGGAGTTTCAGACAGGGCCGGCCCACTTCACACGGAGGGAGGCGACAAAACTCGCCTTTAGGAGAACTGTGTGGAGCTGATGATTGTGATATACAGTGGTGGTCAAAATTGATGGCACCCCTGATAAATATGATATAAAATGGCTGTAAAAAATAAATCTCCATTGTTTATCCTTTTGATCTCTCATTAAAAAATTCACAAAATTCTAACCTTTCATTGAAGTAAAAGAATTGAAAGTGGGGGGTAAATCACATTATAAAATAAATGTTTTTCTCCAAAACACGCTGGCCATAATTGTTGGCACCCTGTTATTAAATACTTTTTGCATCCTCCTTTTGCCAAGATAACAGATCTGAGTTTTCTTCTATAATGCCTGATGAGTTTGGAGAACACCTGACGAGAGATCAGAGACCATTCCTCCATACAGAATCTCTCCAGATCCTTCAGATTCACAAGTTCATGTTGGTGCTTCTTCTCTTCAGTTCACTCCACTCATCAGGTCAGGGAACTGGGACGCTCATGGCAGATGCTTTTTGTGCTCAGTTACACATTTTTGTGTTGATTTTGATGTTTGTTTTGGACCGTTGTCTTGATGGAAGATCCAACCACGGCCCGTTATAAGATTTCTAGCAGAGGCCGTCAGGTTTTGATTTTTTATCTGTTTGTATTTGCTAGAATCCATAATACCATGTATCTGAACAAGATGTCCAGGACCTCCAGCAAATAAATAGGCCCACAACATATAGGATCCAGCAGTATATTTAACCGTAGGCATGGGGTACTCTTCATCCCATGTTTGCAACAAACACATCTGCTGGGTTTGCTTTATCTGACCATAGAATCCAGTCCCTTTTGAAGATCCAGCCGTGCCTTACAACTGAACATGCTGGAGTTTATTCTTGGAGGAGTGAGGAGGATTTTTCTTGAAACCCTCCTAAACAACATGTGGTGATGTAGGGGTTGTTTGATAATTTTCTTTTAGGCTTTCTGACCCCTAAGACTCAACTAATCTCTGCAATTCTCCATCTGTGATCCTTGAAGAGTCTTGAACTTTCCTCCTCACCGTCCATTAAGATAATATAGACACACGTCCTCTTCCTGGCAGATTCGTAACATCTTTAGTTGATTATAACTTCTTAATTATTGCCCTGATGGTCAAAATGGGGATTTTCAATTCTTTAGATATTTTCTTACAGCCACTTTATATTTTGTGATGCTTAACAATCTTTTGCTGCACATCAGAACTGTATTCTTTGGTTTTACTCATTGTGATGGATGAGCAAGGGAATTTGGCCTTTGTGTTTCCTCATATTTAAAATCCTGTGAAACAAGAAGTCATAGCTGGACAATTTCATGTTCCTTCCTAGTCCCCCTGGTGTGCTAAAAAAGGTAAATATTAATGGGAATATACTTCAGAGATATTTTTCTCATAAAAAATTCTAGGGGTGCCAACAATTTTGACCACCACTGTAGCATCTCTGTCCTGTACCACTAGATTGGTGAACTTGGAGTGTTTTTCTGTTTCAATGTCTGTATTTCTATGCTACACTCTTAACAATTAAGTTTTTTATTATTATCTTTCATATGTATCTGCAACAAGTTGAATTAGTCAGACATCTAAGCTCAAATTTGTTTAAATGAATTAGAGAAGTTAAAATTAAATACAAAAGAGTGTTGATGTTACAACCTTCCCCACGACTGGAATGGTCTGTAACACCAATAGCTAACATGGATATTTCATTTTATTTTTGTCAATAAAATAGGATTTGTTTTCTATAGTCCTGTAAAGAGTCTTACAAACTTCTACTGTAACCACAGCAGGTTGGTGGCCATGTGTGACCATTTCAATTGCTTTAAATGATGTTCTCAAACAGTGTTACAACACTCCCTGGTCTCTACTATATTGATGAATAATAATGCATCATAATATAAATACGTTAATAATAAATACATAATAAGTTTCATTACAGAATGTACGGAGAGAATCTTTCAAGGTTGAACATTACACTTTAGACTCTCAAAACGGTTTACATTTTAATCTCAGCGCAGTATGAGCAACATATAACAATGGATAGTATGATTTGGAAGATTGGTAATTCTTCAGGACTTTTCAATATCAATGAGTTCAGATGAAGGCATCTAGCATCCTCTCTTATCTTTCATCACCATGCTTCTGAGGACAAATCATAAATTCAACACTCCCCTTTCCTCCTTTAGAATGAAGAGAGGAACATCAAATTAGCATTTATGGAAGTTTTGACGTCAACAATCAAAGTGGTTTCTGAGGTGTTTGCTGATGTCATCATGACACAGGACAAGGGGGCATGAAGGGAGGGATGGAGAGAGAGAGAGAGAGAGATATGGAGATGGATATGGGAGGGGTAGGAACGATTCTGACATCATTGAGGCTCTTATATACTGGGTGGAATGGAGCCCGCCATTCCTCACTTCACTTCTGAGAAAGCCAAGAGAAGACACAGCAAACAGGTTGGATAGGAAACCAAGAAGAGAGCATCGTGACTTCTGCAGGACACGCTGTGATTGTCTCTGTCTGTCTCTGTAACTCTCTTACAACTTATCTCTCTTATTCTTCCATCCGTTTTCATACCATTTTATGACCTTTAACCTTATGGGCTTGGGCCCAGCTTGAATGTACAGAAACTGTGGGACTACCAACAACATGCAGATGCAGCTGACCTCCGTTATGCTCCTTTTTTTATTGTGTAATGGACTATGTTCAGGTAGGTGCACTTTTATCACTTTACAGACTGATTTATCTTCTGCTTATTTAGCCAAATTGAATTACCATTCAAAATGACTAATACATTGCAAGATAAATATTTTATGATGATGATCTTTGATAGCTAACATTCACATAAAAAAAGATGTATTTTATGGTCTTAGTTTTAGTATCTATATGTTATATCTTTATCTTATTGATATCAAGAATTATCAGCATTTTCATCAATAGTATGCATCATTAGATTTGATCATGTTTATTAGAAAGTGAATAAAGATAAAACTTTGAATAAAGATAAAACGACTTTTATGGGATAATCACAATACTTAAAACTCTAAAAGTATTACAGACATTAATGTTAAAACCTTAAAGATTTAAAACAGGGCAGGGCAAGTGTTGTATCTTAAGGTTCTACCCATCTCAAAAACCCATTTGACTTTTTCTTTAGATCTAACCGAATTTAAAACACACTCACTACTGCAGAATTTATTTGTACTTTGATGTGTATATTTTCAGTGCTACGTTTAAAACATGTCAACGTTGTGTGTTTTCTCCCTCTTCAGATATAGACCAGGGAAAAAGGGCAATAGAGGAAGAGGTATTGAGAAGTCTCCTCACTTCAAAGGTACAGTATTGCTTTTAAAACACCTGTTGAGCCTGAGCCAACAGAGGCAATACTGGGCTTAAATGGGGCCTTAATATAGATATGCCCTTTGAATGTAGGGTAGCTGAATTTGAAATGAAAGTCATGGTTATTTCATGGTTTCTGGTTTTGTGAAAACAGCATGGTACCAGTACAGAAAAACAGACAAAAAAAACTAAGATTGTGTGATAAATATATATTTCTGCATTTTTTTTTAAAGTTTAAACAACTCAGAAGAAATTACAGCAGATTATATTAAACATAAAGAATATTCTTTACCAGCTAAATCTTTTTACAAAGGCATCTGGAGAAGCCCTTTCAGAGAAGAGCACATGGATGCCGGATTTATAGTACATTTATGTTTGTGCTCCTGTCACTTGATGATTTATAAAAAGGTTATTGTCTTGATGAATGCCATGCTGTACAGCGGTCCATAAATGTAGATGCTAAGTGATGTTAAATGTAACGCGAAATGACACATTTAAAAATAATATTGATTCAGGCAGCAAATCAGGAACAGTGTACTCAAAAAGCAAAATGGATGAAGCTTTTACGCTCTATTGGTGGACCAAATGATGTGCCATTGCCCAAAATAATGCTCAGCTGCCTTCATTCATTGAGCAATATTCTGCAATGCATCAACATCCATTATCTATCATCAGCACATCTGACTATTATCAATTATCAATAGAGAATATCATACCATCATGGTGTTTGTAATTTTCTACAGATTTTCTTTTTAACTCTGACCACAATTTCTGTATAGAAATTTCCTCTTCTGAGTTAATTATGACTTTAAATATGGACATTAAATAGTATGTCTTTAATGCTAATACTTTTAAAATGTCAGCTGGCCAAGTCTAATTAATTGTAGTGAAATAGAGTTACTTTAACGGCAGGTCGACGGCCTGCAGGTCTTATACAGGTGCCATTTTCTTCTGTTATTTTATATATTCAGTTTGATATGTTTCAATTACTGAATATTAACTCTTGTTTTTATATATCAGATCCATGAACTGGAAGGGGATTGTGTTATTTAAGAACAGTGTAATATAAGACTTACCCAAACTTACAGCCAACAGGCTGAAAAGAGATTTCCAGATAGCCCGGCAGGCCTTGATCTAGTTAGATTCATCCTGTGAAGCCCAATAAAGTGGCTAGAGAAAACTCAAAATGTGCTTATCCATTATTGGCACCCTGTAAGTGGACTGAGAAAATAGCAATGGTTGAAGACAGCATGACTTTTATATAAGGTGAATTATAGCTGAGACTGAGATTGAGTTATTGTAAACATTTTTGCTCTGTCGCGGTGTGTGCAGGTAAAGCACGGCAAGCACATCGCCCCCTTGTGGCAGCTGCCGCTCCAGGATGTGTGCAGGTTGATGAACGGTCTCGGGGAGTCGAGGCTCGAGTCCTGGGGCAGCGAGGAGGAGCAGGAGGACACCGAGTTCCAGGCTGACTATGAACAGAGGGTCTCGGGTACCCTCGCACAAATGCTTGAGGAAATGCATGACCTTCAGAACCTCTGCAGGGTCCTGCAGCCCAGAGAGGTGAGAATCGACACATAGGCACTGAGACAATTAACAATTGACATGCTCCAAAAAACAGTCGACTTTGAACATGCTCTCTTGTAAATGCAGATTTCTTCTTCAGCTACTTAACAATTCATAACAAGGAATAATGTTCTATATTTGAAATATAAACATTGATGCAGATTTACGTTAAAAAAAGCAGCATAAATATTTCAATCACTTTACAATAAGATCTCACTTGTTAATGCATTAGCTAACATGAGAAATATATATAAAGTATTTATTAGTATGTCAATTCCTGACATTGTCCAGTGCACCTCTGAGACTCCATCAGATATACATCTTATTCAAGCACACTTCAGTGGAGCTCTGAGGAGAAATGATTATCCAGGCGACAAACTGAGCATCAGTCATGACGTGGCAGTTGATTGACAGCACTGTCCACCCAATTGCTGTGATTTTCAGTCTTGTAATAATCTGAGGGCCGCTGTCTTTCATTCCAGCTTCAAGATGACCAAGAATATCTGGAGCTGGACCAAAACAGCGACAGTCCACTGAAGAGGAAATCTCCCTATATACTAAAAAGGCAACTGCGCACCAATAAATCAAGACGGCCGTACATTCTGAAGAGAAGTGTGTATTACTGATGCTCAAGACCCACAGACGGAAAGACATTTTTACATTTTGTGAATATGTGTCTGTTTTCACTGTCATAGTATTATATATAGTAACTGTATGTTCTGTTTTAGCTAAACCTTTATTTATTTATGTGATTCAGAAGTCAATCCCTTCTTCTTCATTATGGGATGGACGATGTAAATAAAACAGCAGTCTATTCAAGAGTTTATTATATTTATTTATTTATTTAATGTATTTTTCTTCCAATATAATTAAATCATACTTATTAAAACTATTTATGATACATCTATTATTATTTCACAGAAGAAAGTATTCTTCAGATGAACATTTATGAAGGATTTTGAGTGACTGAAATACTAAAATGTGTAACTTCTCTTAGTGTATACACAGTAAATATAATTTAAAGCTGAAACGTTTTATTCCAGATTTGGTACCTTCAAATTCTTGTCACATAACAAATAATTACTACATAAAGAGATTTGAACCAATCACATGATAGAAGAAGAAGAGGAATAATAAAAAAAAAAGGATCACAAGACTAACGAGCAGAGAACAAAATTAAGCTATTAATTGTGCTTGGACTTTCAGTTTAAGGAAATTATGTGGCATCTACATTTGTATTGAGATTGATTGATATGACGATTAGCTGACCAATAAAACATCATTCTGCAATTCCCTACTAGCGCAACATCCTTAAGACAATAGCTATACGTTTTGATTAGTCTGCCCTTCAAAGAATACATAATCTGTTTAAAATGTGGTCTGTAAATGGCATATAAAACACTTTTCTGGACTCTAGCTGACATGCCAAAGCAATTAAGAAAATAACTGGAAATATATTCCATTAAACTCCATTAAGGACATTTGACTTATTTCATGAGTAACAAAACAGTATCTCTGATGAATGCTCAATGATTTGTCAAACCCAGAGCTATATGCACATCACTTTCATTAATGAAATGGAAAAGAGAGAGCTTGTTGGTTTTCATTTCTCTAATTGGCCAGTGCTAATTAAAAATACTAACGCAGCTAAGTAATTGCCTTCAAAATGTGCTGAACAACTCAAATATATTTCTCTGTGGCCTTTTGACACAAGGCTGCAGTGGTAATGATCCTGATACAATTAATGACTCACTGTAGATGTATAGTAGATGTATATATATAGCAACAAAAATGACAAATATAAACAAAAGCAAAAATGGTTGTGTACAAGGTGTTTGTATTTTACAGATAATCCAGTAAATAATCAGAGACTGTTCACCAGTAGATGGCAGTACAGTCTAACGCAATTCAGACCCTGAAAAGGCAGCAAGTTAAGATACCTTACAAGTGATCAAGATTATTTTTCATTTCAAATATCAAACAACATATAGATGCCTTTTTTTATTTTATATAGCAGTGCAATTGTGTAGTTCATTGGGAAATTATATACAAGAAACATGTCAAATAAAGATGAAGAGACTACTTATTCTATGATTCAGTAGTGCCAAAATAAATCTTTCGGTTATGTTAATCTTATAAGCATTAAAGCACTCAGAGGAATATGCCATTTATATAGAGAGGAATAATAATTTGTCATTCTGTATAAAAGTAAATAAAATTGGCTCTTTCAACCTAAATAATCTAAATGTGATAAAGGGAAAAAAATATATATATATTTTTTTTTTCATCAATAAGACATATGATGTTTTCAGATAGTGGACATCTTATGTATCACTGTCTATGTAGGAATTGGAATGTTTTTATTGATGCACATGTGTGCAATCCTGTTTAGAGAGTGTTTTTCTCTGTCTCTCTCTCTTTTTTTTTTTTTTACCATTTCTGCAGGCATTGATCGCATATGGCTGCTTGTCTTGTTTGTCACTCACTTTATTGCCTGCTGCTGAAGTCTAGGGAAAAACAGCCGTGTCCTTCGACAAGGTCCCACACAATACAGACAGGAAGACATCCACATATCTCTGTATTTACAGAACACTGATTATTTGATGGTTGCTGGTATGCTGCAATGTGTTTGATATCTGACCAAAGCGGCAACTGTCTATCTATCCAACATTGCTATATAAAACATTTAGTATATAACGTATTATGTAAAATATATCACACATTATTTTAAATGTGTCACGCAGTGAATTCTGTTGCTGTCCGTTTCAGTAAACAGTCTGTCTTTACTCATGCAAAAAAAAAGTCACAATTCTTTGAAAAAGGTCAATGGATTGTGAATGGACACTGGGGAAATGCAGTCCTCCTGCATCATCTGTTGTGTCCATGCTAGTGCTCCTTAATTGTTTTGGCCACAATCCAGTGCTGGAGCTCTCTTTAATTTAGCTCAAATTTTCCAATAGAAGCACAGATTGACAGTTTAACTTAGCCACGGA
Organism: Rutilus rutilus; assembly: GCF_951802725.1. Classification (NCBI taxonomy): domain Eukaryota; kingdom Metazoa; phylum Chordata; class Actinopteri; order Cypriniformes; family Leuciscidae; genus Rutilus; species Rutilus rutilus. The sequence continues at coordinate 37,311,919 of NC_140213.1, forward strand.
TCTCTGCTGCATCCTGGGCCTGATGCAAAATGAAAGTCATTGCCTTCATCTGGGCTTGGCGGAGCATCTCCTACCAGGTTACATCAAGATAATTGCTTGTGAAAGAACGAGATTAGTTCTTTGTGAGATCTCTGATTGTGTGGATTGAATCTGATTGTGTGAATTGGATGATGGTATAACAAGCATGACCTTGTTCTCTGCCTGCAGAGTAAATAATTAGGGCCTGCATATGGGCAGTATTACCCAGCTCAGAAGTGACAGGAGAGACTGAACTAATCGAGCTTACTGTCTTCTTGAAATGAACCAAATTGAAATGACCTCCTCCAAAGCAAAAACAGGTCCTCATCAAGAGTTCTCAAGAAAACAAGCTACACTTGTTACTTCAAAATGAATGGCCTGGTGGCCTAACAAACCACAGGACACAGTTTTCCATCAAACATTTCAAATATAATCAGAGTTTTGTATTGGTGTGTTCACTCTTAAAGTTAGCCTTACTGTTATCTATGAGCTAGTGTGCTCCAAAACAATGACAAAATTCGCATTTAGAAGACCAAACCCAACGTTGAAAATGAAAATCAGATTGATGTCAGAATCCAACGCCAGATTGACGTTAATCTCCAACGTTGGACAGACGTTGTATTGTGGTTGAAAATGAAAATCAGGTTGACGTCAGAAACCAACATCAGTGAAACCGACTTTCATTTCCAACCAAAATCCAACGTCTGTCCGTCGGTGGATGGTGACGTCAATCTGACGTCGGGTTCTGACGTCAAACCGACTTCATCCCCTGACTGAGGTTACTACTTTCTACTCGAGGACCTTGACAGAATTGTAGTGGTGTAAAAAGTATGTAAAAAAGTAAAAAGTTTCCAGAAAAAATAATACTCAAGTAAAGTACAGATACTCAAAAAGTGTTCCTTAAGTACAGTCCTCAAGTAAATGTACTTTGTTACTGTCCACCTCTGGTTAAAGGTTCTTCATGGAACCACATCACAATGAAGAACTGTATTTTTAAGAGCATACAGTAGCAAATAAAATTTTGTTTGCTATATGTCTATGAAATAATATGCATCTATTACTTTTGAATGTAACTCAATTCTGATTAAAAAGTCAACACATTTAAACTTTCTTTGTCTCTTTAAACTAAGTAGGCAGTTCTTGGCCACAGTAAGAAAAGGTCTTGTCAAAAGTCTGGATTATGTGTTGGATAGCTAGAACTTTCACATGAATATACTTTAAAGTAGTGACATATTCTACAAAGAAATATTAAAACCATCCCTTCGACATTACCCTAAAAGCAAAGAAACAAAAAAGCAACCTTATCCAATTTGTTCCTCTCCTCTGCTGGCTCTTTTTAAAGTTCCCAGTAGAGCCTGATGGTCTTCGACAGGCTCCAAGCAGAGCCATTAAAGAGCCTGATGGAGACGGCGGCCGTAATTGTCACACGGGAGGAAAGAAAGGTAGCCACTACGCAGGCTTTTAAATGAGCTGATTGCATCTCTTTGGTTGCCAAAATTGAAATGACTACCCGCAACGTCGCACCTCGCTCGGTTATTACATGGCCTGCAACGGGAAAGAGGGAGAGGGGATAGGCCAGAGTGCCTTTGTTCTCCGCAACACCGCAGTCTCTCCCGTTTTTAGCTCTCCCAACAGTGCAGTGCTTTTAAAGAAGAGCCTTGGGAAATGAGCTATCTCCACTCTACACGCAGGGAAAACCCTCCCATTAATCTTTAATTAAGGCTGTTACAATAGAGAGGGACACTGCAGTAATAGGAGAGAGAGAGCAAAGAGGTCTGCTGCTATAACAACAGGAGACAGACAGCGTATGAGTACATTAGTATCAGCTCATTCAACCATCATCAAAAACACGTCCTCTCATCATCTAACAGACTTTGAAGAGGACCCATGGCTCTTCAGCAAGAAAGATCACTTTACTATTGTTATACAGCGTATTGAACTTTCCCAAATATTGATGTATTACGGGTTTGCATCTGTAATGGATGTGTAATATTTCCATGTGTTTGGTGTATTGATCACACCCTCACAGGAGAACATGGATTAATATCTTGCCTAATGGCTCAATGCTTGCAAATTGATCCTTAACACTCTCTATTCTGCCTTAAAGTTGCATGTAAAAGAACAGATTAACATTATAATTGTAAAGAAAAAAGAAATGGTCATCTCAACTTAAAATGATAAGGCACATAGTTAGGCATATTAGTTACATCAACTTAAAGTTGGTCTTTTAATAAACAGAATACAGTAAACTCCATTATAATAATAACAACAACAACAAATGATCAATTTAAGATAAAAAAGATTAGTTACCATAGATAGGCCTACTGTGTATTCCTATAATGTAGGGGTGTACACATTACGTATACAACATATAATATACAAATGAAATAAACAGTGCTTTATTTTTTCAGCTACAGTAGGTGTATTTAACAGAAGCATCCAAGAAAGAAATTAAATGAACAAATATAAAAATAAAAACAGTACATAGACTTCAGAATATATTATACACTGATACTTATTAAAGCTACTATTAAAATTCTCAGAGCAGAGAGAGTGATTTTCTCTTAGTTTTTTGTTGTTTTATTAACATTAAAGGGATAGTTCCCCCCAAAATTTAAATTGTCATCATTTACATACACCTACACAGACATCGACGCGGACACACGGACACAAAAAATGTGATTTTGACTTGGGTTACACAAGACTCATACAATAAAATGTGACAATATTATTACAAATTAAAATAACTGTTTTCTATTGTAATATAATTATATAATGTAAATTTTTTATGTATTCCTGATACATAAGTGGACAAAGTGGACAAAAGTGGACAAATGTTTAACCGGCAAGGCTTTAAAGCACATGCAAATAATGAACTTTTGTAAATTGCAGTATCCTGTCCCAGACAGCAACATAGTGTTGGCCCAGATCCATTCCACATCCGGGCTGTGTGGATTCCAGGTGTACCAGATGTGGGCCGGATCTGATTGCTGTCTGGGGTGAGTGTAACTCGACCTCTACGTTAACATGTGATGTGAATGGATGTCGCATTGTACAGTATGTTGGGACGGAGGTGCCAGAACACGGACATCGGCACCGGCATGGAAACGGACACAGCGGACACACCGGCACGGACACGGACACCGGCACCGACACGGACACAAATACATGACAAACATGACAAACAGGAAACATGACTGAGAATTTCAAAATAATAGACATGAAACATGAACATGAAACAAAACCCAAAACTAAATGTGACAATATTATTACAAATTAAAGTAACTGTTTTCTATTTTAATGTATTTCTATAACGTAAAAACGTAATTTATTTCTGTGATAGAAAAGCGGCACGCATACCAGCACGAACACCGGCACGGACACACAGACACACAGACACGCTGACACGCTAAACACACTGACACGCAGACACACTGACACGGACACAACGGCACTGACACAGACACGGACACAGACACACCGGCACGGACACAGACATGGACACACTGGCACAAACACAGACACAGACACGGACACACTAGCACGGACACAGACATGGACACACAGGCACGAACACAGACACAGACACGGACACACCAGCATGGACACTGGCACGTACACACCCAGCGGACACGGGCACCAGTTCGGGCATGGACACCAGCACGGACACACCCAGCAGACACACAGACATGGACACACCAATACGGGCACCAGTACGGGCACGGACACTGACACGGATATGCCGACACGGACACACAGACACGGACACCGGCACGGACACGCACACACCAGCACGAACACTGGCACGGACACACCCAGCGGACACGGGCACCAGTACGGACACCTGCATGGACACACCCAGCGGACACACCGGCACGGACATGCCGACACGGACACACAGACACGGACACCGGCACAGACAACAGCACCGGCATGGACACACTGACACGGACACACAGACACTGGCACAGACAACAGCACCGGCACGGACACACCGGCACGGACACACCGACACGGACACTGGCACGGACACACCGACACCGGCACGGACATGAACAAACACACCCAGCGAACACACCGGCACGGACATGGATACACTAGCATGGACACCAGCACCGGCATGGACACAGACACGGACACACCGAAACGAACACAAAGACACGGAGACACAGACACGGACACACGGACACCAGCACGGACACACCTGCATGGACACGAACACACAAGCATGGACACCAGCACCGGCACGGGCACACCAGCAACGGCATGGTAAAGGACACGGGCACGGACACGGACACGGGCACCAGCGAGGACACCGAGTGAACTATTCACAATACAGATTCACGAGTTCACACTTACATACAATTAGAGGGAGTAAAGTTTAATGCGTATTTGGCGTGCTGTCCAGGGGGAGGGCTCCGAGCTCGACCCGAACCCAGAGTACTCCCCCCCCGTATGTAAGTGGTTAGGACTAGAAGTGTAGAGAAGGGGTGGTGGAGAGATGCTGCTAAACTGTCAACGAATTGAGGTGAGACTGCTGAATATATATACACCTCTTATCGTTGATTGCTGAGTGCTCTCCACTCGCGTTAATTATCTGAACGTGCTCCTCCCGAACTTTGTTAATAAAAACATAATTTGTCACTATCCACGATACATACTGTTGCATTTTTATATTGCGATATATTGTAAATATAATGTAAATCAAGTGTTTGGATCAAGATCAAGATGTTTTAAGCTTATTACACCTTGATTACAAACAAAATGCAACAACCATTCTAGAGTATTGGACTAACTAACCAAAAGGAAGAAACATCACTAAAAGGAACACAACTCACTCACACCATAACTTTTAAAACAAAATGGCATCAAAAACACTAAATAGAGCTAAAATTATTCTTATCACATTATTACACTATTTAAGTGCAAAGGATTATGGGTATTCTCCCAGCCACAATGCTCCTCCAATGGACTCGCTCAGTACTGGATGCAACAAAAGTTTTCACTTCATAGGCGTTAACAAAATCAACAAAAAGAACAGCCTATAAGGTCTTTGTACAAAAAAATACATTATAATAAATAAGGTCAATGTAGCAACACCTCAAATGGCATCCACAGTTCTGAACATCATTGATGAAACTGCTGGGCATTAACCCCTAAACTTGACAACTTCTTCTACACTGTAGGCTACAGTTCAATCAACTTTTAAAACAGATATATATGTTATTTTTTTTGTATGTATGTTTCTTTATTATGTATACATATGTTTTTTTGGGAATTAAGTTTCTCCTAACACATCAAACTACAAAACCCTTTGCGGAGCCTTTAATTTTGAAGTGTCCATATGCAATTTCAACTATCACATATCTTCCCACTCTGTCTTGTGTCTCTCTCTGGCACATGCAGGAGAAGGATCTATCAACTGCTGCAGAGTGATGGGCACCATCAGTTTCATAAAGCTGGTCCAATGAGGGAGAGTGTCATCAGACAGTAGTTAATACTTATGAAACTTTAATGGTTTACTGATGAAAGCTGTGTAGAGGAGCAGGCAGGAGCCCAGAGCAACACTCCGAGGGGAACAGCAGGATAAATGAGACTAATTATTGTATGAGGGTAGATCCGGTTCCAGCGCCCCTAGCATGATATGTGACAGCAGCTGAGAAAAGCCAGATGTGTGTCTCCACCTTGGTGCATTGCAGTGATGGGATATTAAACCACGGTGGCCCAGGGGACAGTAAGCATAGCCAGAAATGGTCCATTCCAACACCTGTGGCATTGTGTCTCTGGGTCCACAGATAAACACCTGCTTATGTTCTTATCGGACAGGGACTACAGGTCTTATTTTATTCCAGGTTTGTCCTCCTCCCCTCTGGATTCATCTAAACCACTTGCATCCATGCTGTAATTGACTCAGGACTGTCTTAGTAAAAAAAAAAAAAATGGCACAGCTCTGTTGCAGTGCTTTGTCAGTGAAACATGAATATGTAATTCTGCAGGTACATTTTAAAGGGATAGTACATTAAAAAATGAACATCATGTCATCATTTACTCACCCTCATGTCGCTCCAAACTTTTTTGTGGAACCTTGTGAAAAAAGTTCTTCAGAATATCTATGTTTCTCAGTAGAAAACAGGTTTAGAATGACATTAAGGTGGATAAAATATAGTGGTAGACCAATATATTTTTAATTATTGGCATCGGCCTGATACTTTATGGCCCGGATTCACAAACAGGGCTTACATTTAGCCAGGATTAGGCCTTATTAGGGCATTTACAGTAAGGAAGCTTTTATAAATTTGCCTTAGAAAAAAAACATTACAGGTGTGCATCTTGAGACAAAACAATGGCACTGACATATTTTAAGATATGTCAGTGCAAATTGTTTTCTGTTAAACATGCATTTTAGCCTAGGAGGACTAGGTTTAAAGGGTGTAATGAAGTTAGATGTTATGGGAAGAAGTAGGCGAACCTTCAACAACTTTAATCCATAAATAAATAAATAAATAAATAAACAAACAAATACAAAACGAAAGTAAAGACATAATAAAACATAAACAAAACACAACATAAATCCAGGCCTGGCCTCTCTCGTCATTTATGGCAAGCCGTTTTAGCTTAAATTGTACCCAGCGTTACTCGTCGTAATTGCATTTTTACTAGTAAGAATTCAATTAGAGAGCTCTACAATTCAATTCTTACTAGTAGCAATTACAATTAGAGAGCTCTACAATTCAATTATTACTAGTAAGAATTACAATTACAGAGCTCTCTAATTCAGTTCTTATTAGTAACAATTCCAATTCCAAATGAATTTTTACAAGTCGTATGTCTCCATTGACTTCCATTCATTTTTAATTATGGAGCTGTACAATTGAATTGTTACTAGTAAGAATTACAATTAGAGAGCTCTCTAATTCAGTTGTTACTAGTAAGAATGTAATTGCAGAGCTCTTTAATTCAATTACAGAGCTCTGCAATTATACATATCTTTAGTTCATATTTTTACTAGTAAAAATTCAATTAGAGAGCTCTGTAATTGCATTCTTACTAGTAATAATTTAATTAGAGAGCTCTCTAATTGTAATTCTTACTAGTAACAATTCAATTGTAGAGCTCTCTAATTGTAATTCTTACTAGTAACAATTCAATTGTACAGCTCCATAATTAAAAATGAATGGAAGTCAATGGAGACATACGACTAGTAAAAATTCATTTGTAGAGCTCTCTTATTGGAATTGTTACTAGTAAGAATTGAATTAGAGAGCTCTATAATTGTAATTCTTACTAGTAATAATTGAATTAGAGAGCTCTCTAATTGTAATTGCAACTAGTAAAAATTTAATTGTAGACCTCTCTAATTGAATTCTTACTAGTAAAAATGCAATTACGACGAGTAACGCTGGGTACAATTTAAGCTAAAACGGCTTGCCATAGTCCTTCACTGTTGTCGCTCCTCCTTTGCTCCGCTCCTCAGTGAGAGAGATATGAGACCGGTGCGTCGCGCAGCTGTCGCTCATTATTAATCACGCCACTGGCCTTGCGCCGTTCTCTCACAGGCCTCGGCCTCGTCCTGCTCGCCGTAAAGGGTTAGTTTACCCAAAAATTAAAATTATCCCATGATTTAGTCACCCTCAAGACATCCTAGGTGTATATGACTGACACAATGTATGATGTAGCAGGATGTAGGAGAAGCTTAAGCTTTGACATCTTGGTTCAAACAAATAAGGCAGGGCAACAAATTCAAGCTCCTCTTCTTTTATATCGAAATCATATGACATTTATCTTTAAAAATGATCATTTTAGACTTAAAATTTGTGACTGGTGTTTTGTTTTGCTCTATCCTCTGTGCTTCCGCGTTCGTCAATACGTCATTCATCAGGTAAGGGGTTAAGCCCAATTTATACTTCTGCGTCGAACTAACGCTGTAGCGACGTCGTAGGGTAGCTGGCATAAGTTACCCTGACGTGCACTTCTCCAAAAATGTTACAACACGTCAATTCTATGCGAACCACAAGCGCTGTGATTAGTCTGCTAGAACCCCTCCCTCGGGTTTCACATGCTCCCTCTGCATGTGTAATTGCCATAGACTGTAAAAAAATATGGACGTAGTGTCCGTGACGTCACCCGGTTTCATTTTTGAAGCCTAAAGTGGGCGGAGCCGGCCGTCGCCATCTTGGCCTTGCGTCACTCCCGGATAACAGAAAATGGGCAAAGAGGCTGAGGAGCCTGGCTATCTGAAATCACGCCCACCTAGCTCGACGTGATTGAGTTAGCTCAGGCTGGGGAGGTAATGCTATAACGTTATGCTACTGACAGACAGTACCAAGTCTGCGACTGCACAGGGCCTCGCGCTAAAGTGACAGTTGATGATGTAAAGCCAATTAAAAGTTCCTATTTTTGCCCTTCGAAATATTATAATAGTTAAAAGACATGGCTACAAGTGAGACTGTGTATCGTGATTCTGTACTATTCTGCTAGTTGAAAATGTATTATGCAGTAACTTAATATTACTCTGAGAGTGTGTGTGTGACAGTGATTTATGTGCATAACGTTACATGTCAGTCACTCTTTTTTTATAGTCTATGGTCCGTCAGCGCGGCATCGCTCGTCAAGTTCGAAGTTTCAAGTTTTAAATCTGAAAACTCCAAAAAGCAACGAAATTGTCAGACATCCATTAGTGCATGTTCACAGAGGAAAACAACTGAAATACAGCGCTGGTTGTTCTCTCGAACGATACTCGACGACAACGACGGAATCCTAAGCCGTGGGCGAAGTAATGGGTGTATTAAATTGTATGAAATAATCCCGAAAAAAAGCACAAAACACTGCAGAGATGGCAAGTTCAGCAGCTAACATTTGCTGAGGTGAAGTGACGGCTAGCATTGACATCAGCGGCAATCCACCTGTCACTCAAGTGGCCACACCCTTAATTATGCAGAACTTTAAATATTAAAGGTCCCGTTCTACGTGATCCCATGTTTCAAACTTTAGTTATTGTGTAATGTTGTTGTTAGAGTATAAATAATATCTGTAAAATTATAAAGCTCAAAGTTCAATGCCAAGCGAGATATTTTATTTAACAGAAGTTGACTACAAAAAACGGCTGGATTGGACTACACCCCTCTACATCCTGCTTTAATGATGTCACTAGAACCGTAACCTCCGCCCACAGGAACACAGGCGTATTGATGGCGAAATGTCAACAGACGTGGTTGATGTTTATCTATAATCGGATACCGCAAAAGTTTAATTCGAAGTTAGTTTGCTCTGTCCATTTCACCACGGACTGTTTTTCTAACCTGGGATAATATCAAGCAGACTTCTCTCAGCGTTTCATACTGACGAAGGGGGCAATTTCAACTAACGTTATATTCCAGCAAGCGGTAAGTACAAGTAGTGATTTAATATGGAAGTAGCGATCAACTTCACATCGTTTCTCTTAGTAGGATGAAAATAATCTAACTTAAACTGTGATTAATATACAGAAAGCGATCAAAGAACAATCCCTTTCCAATCGTCCAAGCTGTCAATCACACAGCGCGAGTTTATATGGACACTTGCCAACACTCGTTATGAAATCAATGACGCTGTTACACTGCACAACGAAGCTCTTACTGTATTTATATGCCTCATGTTTGCATTGGTGAAATCATTAGTGAGTGCAGAAACTGCGTTGCAATGATAAGATCTTTTTTCACGCGATCAACAGGCTGTCATCTGCTCAATGCTCGTCACTGCAATTTTTTATGTGATTGAAAGAGATCTAAATACTTAAAAAACTTCTCACGATTCGTTAATCCCGATAGCTGTAATAGTAAAACCGTATAATAGCTGTAATAGTAAAAGTTTTCCAGATAGTTCCACATGTAATACCAGATATTTCATATGCAAGCATTTCAGCCAATCACAGCAGAGGGCGTTTACACTGAAGTCTCTCAGCAGACACGCCCCTTCAAACAGAGTGTTCAAACCAGGGAATGAAATCAGGCTAGGAAATATGCCTTTTATTTCTAAATTATAACAATTTTTGATCTAAAAAACATACTAACATTATAAGGGCACCCCTGGAAACATGATAAAATAATAAAAATAATCCATGGAATGGGACCTTTAATCAACTAAACGGATGAGTTATAAAAAAATTCACCCCCCTCACAGTTGTTATGAAGGGCAAAATTAGCTGTATAGACCAAAGCCACATAGAGAACCAGGCTGTAAACATGTTTTTTTCTGCTGTAAAGTTGGTAATTTTAACATGGGTGAGATACAGATTTGACTCACTTGTGCAGCCAGCCTCAAGCGGCCAGTCAATGAATTGCAGTTTAACTCACTTCCGTGTTGGTTTCAAGAGAGAGACGGGGAGGTTGCCGCTTGGTAATTGCACGTCAATGCGGACAACAACGCAGAAGTATAAATGAAAACGTAGCTTACAGCGGCGTAGGTCCAACGCAGACGTATAAATCAGCCTTTAATCTTTCGCGTAAATCAATGCTTATGGCCGCCTGTTGGAAGCTAGTTATTTTTATAAAGTTTGAAATGGATATTTTCTTACAAATATCCATCGCTTTACTTCAGAAGCCATTTATTAACCCCCTGGAGTCGAATGGATTACTTTTATGATGGATGGATGCATTTTTTTGGACTTCAAAATCATTCACTACCATTATAAAGCTTGGAAGAGCAATGACATTTTTTAATATAACTCTGATTGTGTTCGTCTGAAAGAAGAAAGTCATATAAACCTAGGATTGGCTTGAGGGTGGGTAATTTTTGGGTAAACTATCCCTTTAAGCCTTGTCTATGAAACAGGGGGTTTGTGTTCTGACAGTGCATGGGGCTTTTATTTTGACAGTGTTAAGAACACCAGCACCTGAGCTCCCATTCTCTATCCTTATCAGCTGTTTAACAGTTCTGTCTAATAAATTATTACTGTAAAACAAAGAAAATAAACGGTATAAAAGGTATTATTGCATTTGCTTTTCTATTATTAATAGGCCAATAGAAAGCCAAATGCTACCTAATTCTTTCTTATCTACCGTCAGCATTCAGCAAATATGCAATTATATGATTTAAATATTATTATGTCTTTAAATATTTAATGAACATTTTAATTTCGACAAATTTTAAATCCTTGATATCAAACTAAGCTCTCTCACCTTGCTCCCTATTAGCATAGGCCATCAAAAAATCAATAAAAAGTCAGCATGAAACGGAAGTTGTGATAGTCCTTTCTTCCCAATTGTGACGTGAGTATAACAGCTTCTCAAACAAGAAAAAATGTAAGGCGGGACTTGATTTTGTCAATCAGGAGTTGATTGCATCATTGGTTTGTTGTGGTTTGCTATTGCTATGATCTCATTTGAGTGACAGGTTGTCCTGCCCATGCGCAAATAAATGTCATCAGAGACTTTGCAGCAAGAGGGAGGGGAAGTTATTTTGACTAAAGAGGGCACATGGATTTGTAAAAAAAAGAATGTGCATGGATAAATAATTTATTTATAAATAGTGCAATATTCCATAAAAAAAAAAAAAAGAATGGTCAATTTTGATTTAACCCTTTAACATTTCTTTTAGCACACAGCACTGACTTGGTGTTCCTATACACCAGACTTAAAGTATCTGAAATAGCGACAGATCTTTTCTTCCATATTGTGACGTTTATCCGAGTGTAATGGCATATTGAAAAAGAGAAAATGTATTCTTGGACTTGGTTCAATGCATAAGTTGTTGATTGAATTTTGAGATGTGGTTATAGTTTAAGCGGATTAAATGATTACAGGTACCCTGCGTACGTACATCACCAGAGAAAAGTTAGTCATTTTCACCGACACAGACAAGTTCCATAACATGCTTTTAGAAAATAGATGGGGTGAATTTTCATTTCATGCCGACATCAACATGTTTCTGAAAGGCCCAGATGTCTTTATCGTTCCATCAAGTTTATGTAGCACATGTTTGTTCTTAAAAACAGTTTGCAGAGGTGGTTTGACGAAACGTGGCCCTTCTGTCTCAGTGACTGTTTATTTCACATTGACACACTCGCCCACAAACACATCAACACACAGATCACATCCTTGTCATCGCAGCCTCCCCGTGAGCGTGAGAGCGTCTAATCGCAAAGGGACCTTAGATCAGTGGCCGTCAGACAGTCGCCGGCTTATTACAAGCCATTCATCACCCACATCTCTGTTTTGAGCTCCTCTGCTCCTTGGGGAACAGCTTTTTACGGCCCTTTGTTTACCCATCAATCTGTTCATGCTTTTCTTTTCCATCCTCTTCATCACGCCTTTCCCTGACATCCATATCACTAGGCCCTTAAACCATTCAAAAACCCATATACATGCCAGTAAGTTCCTTTGTTGGTTTTGGATGTTGCACCACAAAACATATCAAATACAAGTACAATCATGCCTTGATTGCTCTTCTAGAGGCAGGACAGCTATTAAGCGGAGACTATATTTGACAGACTTGCTATGTTAAAGTTAAGGGCCACCCGATTTCAAATAAATATATTTTCCTTACAAAAACCCATCGCTTTGCTTTAGAAAACCTTTATTAACCCCCTGGAGCCGTATGGATTACTTTTATGAAGGATAGATGCATTTTTTTTGGACTTCAAAATCAGGACTGTAAAATATTAAACTTGCTATATTAAAGTTAAGGGCCACCAGATTTCAAATATATATATATATATATACACTCACCTAAAGGATTATTAGGAACACCTGTTCAATTTCTCATTAATGCAATTATCTAATCAACCAATCACATGGCAGTTGCTTCAATGCATTTAGGGGTGTGGTCCTGGTCAAGACAATCTCCTGAACTCCAAACTGAATGTCAGAATGGGAAAGAAAGGTGATTTAAGCAATTTTGAGCGTGGCATGGTTGTTGGTGCCAGACGGGCCGGTCTGAGTATTTCACAATCTGCTCAGTTACTGGGATTTTCACGCACAACCATTTCTAGGGTTTACAAAGAATGGTGTGAAAAGGGAAAAACATCCAGTATGCGGCAGTCCTGTGGGCGAAAATGCCTTGTTGATGCTAGAGGTCAGAGGAGAATGGGCCGACTGATTCAAGCTGATAGAAGAGCAACTTTAACTGAAATAACCACTCGTTACAACCGAGGTATGCAGCAAAGCATTTGTGAAGCCACAACACGCACAACCTTGAGGCGGATGGGCTACAACAGCAGAAGACCCCACCGGGTACCACTCATCTCCACTACAAATAGCAAAAAGAGGCTACAATTTGCACGAGCTCACCAAAATTGGACAGTTGAAGACTGGAAAAATGTTGCCTGGTCTGATGAGTCTCGATTTCTGTTGAGACATTCAGATGGTAGAGTCAGAATTTGGCGTAAACAGAATGAGAACATGGATCCATCATGCCTTGTTACCACTGTGCAGGCTGGTGGTGGTGGTGTAATGGTGTGGGGGATGTTTTCTTGGCACATTTTAGGCCCCTTAGTGCCAATTGGGCATCGTTTAAATGCCACGGCCTACCTGAGCATTGTTTCTGACCATGTCCATCCCTTTATGACCACCATGTACCCATCCTCTGATGGCTACTTCCCAGATGTCACAAAGCTCGAATCATTTCAAATTGGTTTCTTGAACATGACAATGAGTTCACTGTACTAAAATGGCCCCCACAGTCACCAGATCTCAACCCAATAGAGCATCTTTGGGATGTGGTGGAACGGGAGCTTCGTGCCCTGGATGTGCATCCCACAAATCTCCATCAACTGCAAGATGCTATCCTATCAATATGGGCCAACATTTCTAAAGAATGCTTTCAGCACCTTGTTGAATCAATGCCACGTAGAATTAAGGCAGTTCTGAAGGCGAAAGGGGGTCAAACAACACAGTATTAGTATGGTGTTCCTAATAATCCTTTAGGTGAGTATATATATACTTTTTATTTTTTTAAGGATATTGTTACTTAATTTGTTAATATATCAACTCTGATTTACTGCGGCTGCCATTGTAATAAATAACTGAAAATATTCACAGATTGGTGGTCATTCAGAGATGAGAGATGCGAGGTGTCGGGTTCAAAAAATTCAATAAAAACACACAATTCACACATGTTTCAATCTATTTTTTCCACCACAGTATTTGAGAAAATTACTGGCTGGCAAGCAATAGTAAACCTCAGACACTGCAGGTGTTTTACTTGGAAATGTTATTAAAGCAGTCAAACTGTTTAATACTCTTTTTGTTGTCATTCACAGTTTTATATTGCAGCATATTACATAAAATCCATCTAAAATGTGCATTAAGGCAATTGCAGTAACACACTAACAATGTGTTTAATGACTCCATGCATTCATTTTACAGGAATGTTTGGTTATCAATTTCCATCAACCTTGCAGAGTTACTGTCCTCCTTATAGCTCAGTCACAAATGTTTAGGTGCTGTGCCTTGCATGCTTTTATAATCCCTAAAGGGGTCAACTATTTAAAGCTTTTATTAGCTCCTCTACAGTGATGTTCCTGAGGCAAATGCACTCTTTTTTTCTATCTAAGTGACATATTTATATTTCAGGCTAAAGTTCTGTTGCTTTCGTTGCAAATTCAACCCCCATGCTGTCACATTAACGGTGTAATATTGAGGTATAGATACATCTATAGTTTCACTGTATTGCTCTCAGGCTTAATCAGTTTGCGGTTTGAGACAGATCGAAGCGGAATTACTTTCATATGAAACTTGGGAGAACTTTTTGAGTAAAAAACAATCGATTGGTTCCCACTCCCTGCCTATTATCTTCTGCTTGCCTCTCTGAAGGTATTAACATCCATAATGATTTTTCTTGGGAATCAGATGGTGTGAGATATCCTGAGCGCGGCGGATCATTTGGGAATAGGATAAGAGAAGCCTCTCCGCCTCAGATTCACATCATCTGATTGTATGGTTTGCTCCCTTATTTACGCAGACTGGCTGCCATGGAAACTCGAATCGATTGGGCGATGCTCCGTGCGGGGCCAGGAGTTATTACGGTATATTGGTTTTTCTGGACCATTCTGACACCTTTTAAAATGCACATTAGCTACGCTTTCCCACATATCTCGCCTGCCATATGGACTCACCTCAGCATTAGTTCCACTCCACTTTGAAGGGCAGTGCTGCTGTGGCCTCAGCTTTTCTCTACCTGCACTGGAAATGTGGAAATCGCTGGGTCTGCAATAAAAATGTCCTGTCTCTGTATATGTGTTTATCTAATGAATGTAATGATCTGTCATTTCAGTTAATGTTAATAACCTGAGTATGTGTTAATGACGATGCAAGCATATGAAATATGGCAAGGTTTAGCGTGACCTTTACTCTGCTGTATGGAAAGATGAATTATAAAGGAAGATAACTGTAGTGCTGTCCTTCATAAAGCACAGATTATTGCAAATTTACCTGTCATCTTTTGCTATAAGAAACATTTATATGTTCCAAAGGTAATTTTAACAGTAAATAATAATAATAAAACATTAAAAAACAGGCCCACAAGCCATAAAAAGGGAATTATTTGATCATAATGTAATAGAGTAAATTCAACAGCATATCAAAAAATATTAACAAAACACATTTGAAAGTTTTTGAGAAAGAGAATTTGACAGATTATGTGATTTATTTGTGATTGAAGAAGTTGAGTGTATTACAAGTGCATGCAGTCTATCCTACTGTATCCAACATTTATCATGGTAAAATTAATTTTATTATACAAGAAAGAATTTGCTAAGAGCTGTCAAAACTGTTTTCAGTTTAGCTTCCTTTGTCTTTCAAAAACCATTGTCTGTGTTGTAGTACTTGATCAAAATGAGATAGTAAAAAGTAATAACGTTGGTGAAATGTGCATTACTTATTGAAAGCCTGCTTCGCTGGTGGGGTGATTCAGAGTAGCGTTTATTAGACCGACTGGTATTTTACCAAGCTTATGCTTTTTCAGAGATACTCAAAAATATTTTGGGAATGAAAAAGAAGGGGGAAAAATAATTACTGCAGAATATTCCACCATTATCTATGAAGTGCACAAAATATATGTTAACTGGTTTTGTATCAAGACCCAGATTTCACAAAATGGTCTGTCATACAATCAATCATTTTAAAACGCACAATAAAGGCTGAACAGGAGGTAACTAGGAGACATACACTGATATATATTTTATCAAGCCATAGCCTATATATATATACATCTATGCTGGCTTTCAAAATTGATCAGATGAAGGTATCTCAGGACACTGGAGGCTAACATATTTTTTAGTATACAAGTATACATTTTTATGAAGGTTGTGACTCCATCGACGAGTCTTTTTTCATGGTTTTCATGGAAAATATCATGCAACTTATACATGTCAAACCTTTGATATCAAAAACAAATAGCCTATATATGAAAAGTATTTTCTCCTTTTTAAATTATGTGCCATTTATTTTGTTATCCTAAGTTTCCTGTGCAGAATTATACGGTTGGTTGCATTATATTATTTTAATTTATTGTAGTTTTTTTCACCGACCTTCAAACAGACCAGCAACCCAATTTCTGCAACCTAAGAACTGCACAATCACAGCCATCAAAAATCAAAAATTTATCAGCAATTTTGTTGCAAAATCCTTGACACTCATCATCAGTGCATCCTTATAGCATCACTTCAAGACTTGGGAGGGAAAACAGCAATTGCACAGCCTCGAGGAAATATTTGTTGCAATGTGTGTATAATTTATATATTTGATTATTTTTGCCGTTCTTTTTTAACTTGTGCAACAACCGGAATCATTTCAAGAGAAAATAATATACTGTGTTTTTTTCCCACAAAATATAGTAAGCTAGAAATGGAAAACCCACACAAATAGCCTACACTGTAAATTCATTATGAATGTATTAACATGACACAAAGCATATGAATAAACAAATACTGCATGAAGCAGCCACTGCTTTGGGCCATGGTTATATAGAATCTAATGACATATGTGATCATTTCAAAACTGATTTAGCACACAAGCTAATGTTTATTTCCAAACCAGTGAAGAATATCTAGTGTGGATTGTTTGAACCTGTACTATATACAAATGCAGGCCTATGGACATATAAGGCAGAGAATATTCAGGTGGATCCATGCTGGCTACTGTGTGTCCAGCCAGTGTGTGTATTTGTGTTTTTAGAATAATATTTAAAAAATATTTTTTTTCCCCCAAATGTGTTTTACTTTACAATCTCTGGATTTCCAATGATGAAATGGCATTCATTTTTGTCAACTCAGCACTTGAGTCAAAGTATATTTAGGTACAATATACAAGGCAAACAGTTCTAATGATAAATGTAAAAAAATATATGTCATTTTACAATATAGATACAGTACCATGTGACAAACAGTGTGGGAGAAATACAACATAACTCTACATCATAACACATTCTCTTCACCTATGCAGCACAATATGTGAGATGTCCATTGTTGCAATGTAGTATTAGTACAGTTAAATTACAAATCAAGTACAGTACAATGCCAGTCAAGTTCAGAGTAGACACTTGGAAACAAGTCAAAGCCTAAAACCGACAGGCGTACTAACACGACGGCATTCTTTCTTAGCTCATGCATGAACAATTATGTATTTAATTGTTTTATTAGGAAGACAAAACCTTCCAATATTTTCGTTTGTAACATTTTATTACACAGCCAGCCCTAAAATGTAGCTGGCTGTTTAAAAAAAGGACCTGTGCTTTGCTCACAAGAAAGCATTACAAAACTATTGAAAACATACTGTGACATTAAATAGCCATAGAAGTCAGAAATGCATCCAAAAGACCATTCACAAATACAATTGGGCGAGAGGTATTCACTTCTAATAAACTAAATAAAAAAACTGACAAGGAAACGATGCAGTTCTGACCTGGGATAAAAATAAATGTATACAGCAATTTAACACATTTCTAGCCTGAGAAATAGTGCTAATGGCTTCTTGATAATCATGGCAAATTCAAATTTTGACATAATAAGTTGGTGCAAAGCACTTCTTAATTAACGTCAGTTTTGTATCTAGGGTGTTGGCAAAGACGACTGCAAAAATCATGCAAAGTACAGAGTATTTTTATGATTTTAGGTTTGTATGAACTACTACACATGAACTGATGGTATGTCTTAAAAACAGGAGATGAACACATTCTACAACATTACAGAGTCATGTAAACAGTTGTCTTATTATTGCATTGTTTATGTCACATGTTCAGTGTAGCGTTTTAACGTCTCTCAAAACAAAGAGTAAACAAATTCTCATACTGATAGATATAGTCTATTGTGCGTAGACCTACACAATGACATTAAACTTCATTTAGATGGAGCGTCTAACAATTCCAGCCAGGGGTTTGCTATGAGAACGGTCTTCACTAGGGTGGTTGTTGCTGGTGTAATTTTATGGGGGAATGAGCCAAACAAAATCCAATTTACCCTGGTAAAATTGCGCTGAGCAAAAGATAGGAGAAAAATACTGAAAAGGGGAAGGAGGTTTACCTCATTTTTCACTATACTGTCCAATCACAACACTTCAGAAGATGGGCGAATACCCACACTGTTCCAGTTCATGCCTTTGAAGAAATGCACAAACAAACCAATACTACACCATCTTTTTGTCCCAAGGTTGATTGAATAACATTTCTATTATCATTCAGCGGGGAGATAGTATGAAATGTTGCTGAGTAGATTCATGCCACAATACATTGTATATTCAAGGCAATATTGACCCTGTGTTGGCGGAAAGGAGAGAAGGGAAAGCAATCTTTTAGATGTATCAAAATAAAAAAACTTTACCGAAATGAAACGCTTACACAATTCAGCTTCAAGCTACTTTTTAAACGACTACATTAAAGGGATAGTTCACTTTGAAATTAATTTTTGATATGTTTTAGCTTACCTCAAGGGCATCCAAGATGTAGGTGTCTTTGTTTCCGCAGTAGTTTCAATTTTGATATTTTTAGGTCAAACCGTTCTTGTCTGTCAGTCATATAATGCAGGTCGATGGTCACTGTCTCAAAACACAAGCACAGAGTCCAAATTAAAACAATTCCCCATCGTCCAAATTAAACAATTCCCCATCGTAAGTACACATTGATGGCCTAAGACACGAAACGAGCGGTTTGTGTGAGAAAACGAACAGTATTTATATCGTTGTTATCTCTTGAACACAGCACACGTCCAAATGATCTGACGGCGCGGGCGGGTATAGATATATACATAGAAGTCGCCTTGGCTACGGTATCGTTCCAATGAACTGCAGTAGCGAAGGCGACATCTAGTGTATACATCTATACCGGCCCGCGGGCGGGTATAGATGTATACACTAGATGTCGCTTGGCTACGGTTTCGTTCCAATGAACTGCAGTAGCCAAGGCGACATCTATTTATATATCTATACCCGCCCGCGCCGTCAGATCATTTGGACATGTGCTGTGTTCAAGAGATAACAACGATATAAATACTGTTCGTTTTCTCACACAAACCGCTCGTTTCGTGTCTTAGGCCATCAATGTGTACTTACGATGGGGAATTGTTTAATTTGGACGATGGGGAATTGTTTTAATTTGGACTCTGTGCTTGTGTTTTGAGACAGTGACCATCGACCTGCATTATATGACTGACAGACAAGAACGGTTTGACCTAAAAATATCAAAATTGAAACTACTGCGGAAAAAAAGACACCTACATCTTGGATGCCCTTGAGGTAAGCTAAAACATACCAAAATTTTATTTCAAAGTGAACTATCCCTTTAATGTGTCTGAAAAAAATTGGGAAATAGCTATGCTGCAAAAAAATCACTTAAACTGTATTTGTCTTGTTTTCCAGTTAAAATATATAAACATTCTTAAAAACATGACACATTTAGTAAAGAAACATTGATGCAAGGTACTAAGAGTTGTTTTTAAAGAACATCTCAAATAAGTTTATTTTCTTGCACTGGCAATATTTTTTTTTTCTTATTTTAAGTATAAACCCACCACACCTTAATAGATTTATGATTCAAGTAAGAAAAAGTTTTAATTAAAAAATATATTAATTTTGTTTCTCAAATAATTAAATCTGATTTTAAAGATGTCTAGGAATCTTCACTGGAAAATAAGGCAAAAACAACTGAGACAAAGCTTTTCGATGAGGAGCACACATTTCGGAGTAATAATGGTAAAAGGTAGTAGCCTACACCTCAACTCTGAAATCTTATACTGCCTTTAAATTTTCCTTTATGAATAAATAAAGATTTATCATGTGAGAGTGAATAAATAATTGCATAAATAAATAAATAAATAAATAGATAAATAAACAGATACTTGTGCATTAAGCTATGGTTCAGAACAGTTCTCATTGACTGGCAGCTTGTGTAGTCCAGAGGCTTATGCTTCTAATGATAAGCCATTCTTTCTGACTTGCCGTCACCACAATGCGAACACACTCAATATCAAACGCTATCTTGTGGTCCACATCATAAACCTCAATGTTTCCATTTTTAAACTCCCCTAAAGTTATATAGGAGGAGCACTGCCTTCCTTTTTTGGTTCCTATTAACTTCTCTCCCACTTCCAGAGCTCCATGATGCAAAATGTCATTCTGGCGATCATCTGTTCCTGTGATGATCTTGATTTTGCTGATTTTTGTTGCCTTGTTGAACACTATAACATAAAAGTCCCCGGTGGACGGGGCCTTGCCCCAAAAGTACTCGTCCACGCTACTGTAAGCTTTGGCAGCATCATAGCTCTCAAACACATTTATGTTTGTGTACAAACTGGCAGGTGGATTGTCTGGGATATCAAGGGAGTCTTCCTCAAAGTCATCATCCTTAAGTTTGTTTTCTGCACCCTTATAAGAGGAATAGTAGCCCATGTGTTGGAAAAGGGATGGCTTGAAGCGAATCGCATCCTTCTGGGCCAGTAGGCCTCGGAAATGGATGAGAAGCCAATCGCAAGGCATCTCCTGATAGAACATGAGCAGGAAATGTGCAAGTCTGGGAAGGTCTCGTGAGTGGTACAGCTTCCCTATGTATCCCAGTTTGGAGAATTCCAGCATCACCCAATATGATCCCTCCCTAGATGACACTACTTTCTTCAAAGCAGTGAGGAAGTTTCGGGAGCAGCGCACATCATCCTCCAACATCATGTAGAAGTCTGACAGGTTGGTGCAGAAGTTGAGCAGAAACGCATAATCTACATTCTGTTTGGAGCGGAAGCGTACTCTATCCTCTGGATCATTATAATTTCTCTTCAACCCATCCAGGGACGGGTAGTACTCCTCAGGTGCATGGATAACTAGCAGCCGTCCTGCGATGATATGGTGGCCGAATTTCCTGGAGATTTCCTGAACTAGGCTCTCGCACCACGCCAGGTCGAAGTCTGCCAGGTGGACAACCACAACAATCTCCTTGAGCTCCTCGTAGCTTGATTGGTCAAAAATGGACTTGATGGTCTCCAACAGGTAGTTTCCTCGTTTTCTTTTCACAGATGACAATCCAATAGTGAGATACTCTACAAAATAACATGGAAAACCATTGAACTGCATTGTTTATAATGTGAATACTATCTTATATTCTGTTAAAATATGTGTAATAAATCCATAAACCATGTATATTGAATGCACAGCTTGAACAGAGTTTGAGATAGAGTTGTGCAGTTACATTATTTACTTAGAAATATTTTACAACGGTGTATACTGCTAATACTAAGTGTACAAAGGAAAGCAGTCTTACTCTTTCGAGGTAAAGGTGTTCCAGCAAGGTACCGATAAGTCACATTGATTGTTCCAGAAAAATTGGTGATATCTTTAAAGGTATGAACATATCGCTCCGAGTTCAGCGGATGCATTGAGGTTTCTCGCAACTGACGTTTGTCTTCCTCCTGAAACACATAACATCCAAGACAGCCAAGTCTATAAGTCCAAGTTTGCCACAGCATTCGCTATGCGCCTTTAAGGCTAGTAATTGTCAGGTTTTTTTTATTTACAACAAAATAAGCTAATTCCCTGCACAAAATATAATAGCATTGTAATGCAACACTATACGATAAAGTTTACAGTGGCTTCATAAATTGGACTTGAATCCACCTGACCCTGTAAACACGACTTCCCAGGAGGACTTGAACTCCAACTATTATTGTGCACCAAATGTTAGCGCTGCAGGTCATTATTTTTTGATTTGGTAATATGCTTGCACACTCTTGTATAATTTAATTAAATTGTAAATGAAGGCCTTTGAAAAATTAATTGCACACACAATTTTACTCGCTCAAATTTATATAATCTAGTATTAAAATTATAGCATTGTTGCTATGCTTCAATGTCTTTTTACCACACATGAATTGTTCACACTTTACTAAATCTTTGCTGCCCATGATGGTGTTTGTTTTTCAATTAAATGGGGGTTATTTAGAAAAGTCATTTATTCAAAATGGGTACAACTTTTGCATAATTCAACAGACAAACACACACGACATGTTATGATCACAAAGTTTTGATCATGAAGTTGGCCTCATGAATAATAAATGTGTTTCTTGCATTTGGACTGCCTCTACATCATGAAATTTTAAATAGGCTGCAATCGTGAGCTCTGATAATTATACATGCATAACACAGCACCGGCAGCCTTACACGCAACATTTGGTAATTAAAGCATATAAACAAAATAACTTTTCAGCAAGGAGATAATTAATGCTAAATCACATGCAACAACAGTAGTCGAGTTGTTGCGAAGCCCACTATTGTCTTGTTATCTGCTCCACTGATGTTGTAAATAAATTGACCTCTGTAATTTACCTGCTGGATTTCAACAGGTAAACAAACTCACCAGCACGTAGCCATCCTCCATGTAGAGGTTTATGAAGAGCAGGAAAGTAATGAGAGCCACCAGAAAAGGAATGGTGGAACGTTTCCGGAAACACCTCATCTTGTCCAGGTACTTTAACACCAGTCTCATGATGGAAATACTACTGGTGTGATCTGATAGAAAACAAACAAAGAGAAAATACTGCATCATCATTGATACACTAAATTTGATAGATAAAGGGCAAGAGGTGGAGCATGGAATATGTATTGTTAATTTATTACGCTTTTTGGAGCTTAATAGTCATAATCGTCTTATACAAAGCCTAAATAAAACATGTACCAAAAAATAAAAGCACTGTGAAGTCAAGGGTTGCACCATTCAAAACTGCATCGAAAAGTCCCCACGTGGTGAAAATCAAGCTTTTAATGTAGCTATGTGGTGTTTTTAATATGCTTTAAGACAAACCATGTGCAAATTCATAAGTCAACACCATTGTTAAGTATTTTCTCTTTAAAACTGCAGTGAACCAAAGACAGTCTCAAAAACGCGGTTTGAAATCGCTGGTGTTTCTGGCGTCACAAAATACCTTGCAACCAATCAAGTCAACGTGTGATTGTCAACGAGTGGATCTCTGAGCTGGTGCGAATGAGTGGAGGCGGGGCTAATTTGCATATTCAATGCAAATGAGGCAAGGGTGTAGAGTTACATTCAAGCTATTTTAAGGCATTTTTTTAAAGAAAAAAACATTTAAATATATCATTTCGGTGATCAAAGATGAGTTTTAAGGGATAAAATGATTGACTATGGGGGAATTTAAACTCCTGAATTTAAATTTAATTGAGGATGCATAATGTCAGGAGGATTTTATAGATTTAAAATTAACTGAACAAATTTTTGCAAAGTCCAAGTGTTGGCTTGATAAATTGTGAAAGTTTTGAAAACCCTTGAAGTTTATATATATATATATATATATAGATAGATAGATAGATAGATAGATAGATAGATGGACAGACCCCAAGAACCTTTAAGAGTGCACAGAAATTGACAGAAATTGCACATAAAGAGCTCACTAAAATTATGATGTCTTTATTATTCAGGAGCAGCTGCCACCGATTTCTTGCTGTGCAGCCATCAGAGAAGCACTTCTTTTTGTATAAAAGACAGGACATTCACTATAAGGTCACACTTAAAAGAAGTGGAAGCTTTGTGTGCTTCTAAGCCCAGTAATTAACTCGACAACGATGTAGGTATAATGCAGACTTCAGCTGAAGAACACGCTGTGAGGTTAATATCCCGACCCTACTCACCAGGCATTAGCAAAGTACGTACAACTCTGTGCCTTCAAGTCCTTTTGTTTTGCCCATTTTTAGGTCTGTGCGTCAAGTACAAAGTATGGTTCTTAAAAGCTATACTGCGAAAGGGCATTTCAATTTCAGCTATCTTCATCTGATGATGCATAGCTGGAGTGACTGTCTTTGAAATGGGGGGGGGGGGTTCAGCTATGTGCATGATTATTTTTTTACCTTAAATTACACAGTCATCTAAGAATATAACAAAGGACGCAAGTGTTTTGGAAAGCTTACGTGTAACAGCCTTTTTGATGGCTCCCTGTAAGCACCTTACACCATTAATGGAATACAATATACCTTTACAGAGGATCCCTTGACCAGATGTGTATCGATTCTGCCCACTGCCAACCTGTTTCAAATGGGGATTGTCAGGTCGATATTCTATGAGCTCTTGCTTGTACTTAAAACGTAGTGGAAACAGTAAGACCATGCAGCCTTGGTGAGCATAAGAGACTTCTTTCACAAACATTAATAATTTTTTTTTACAGACCCCAAAGTTTTTAATGGCATTGTACTTTTTTAATACACACTTTAATATATTTCATTGGATAGTGTCTTACATTCACAATGACACATTGAATTCTTGGTGCCTGTACAAATACCGCAACTACAGTACCATCGATTGCAGAAAATGTCAGTTCCTACATATATAATATGCACTTATCATTCAGAAAAAACTTTAACCTTTTTTAAACTATCATAAGACAACAGAACGTAGAGGGCAGAAAAATCATATTGCCAAACCGATACCCATACTGCACATTCAATTTTCTTGGGCGTTTAATTACACAAGTGGCTGGCTTTTACATTTTCCAGTTCAAACCATTTTGCATTTTGATACATGCAGGTGGACTCATGTAATGTTAATGCAGGATAATAGCAATGCTGGATTGATTCAGCCTACAAAACCTGCTTCATCCTTCACTGGCAGTGAAGTGAGGAGACCACTGATGGTTTTGGTTTACATCACACGGTACCTAATTCTAAAACTTGCAAACTGACTGGATGTGATCACATCTGAATTTAGCTACTAAAAGGCTTAAAAGAAAAATGTTATGAATGACAATTCTGAAACACAGTGAGGCCAATACTGTAATGCCCTCTTAAAGATGAATTAAAAGGGTTGTTGACTCCAAAATGAAAACTGTCATCCTTATGACTTTCTTTCTTCTACAGAGCACAAAGTAAGATATTTTGAAGAATGTTGGGGACTAAACAACTGTAGACCCCATTGACTTTCATTGACCGGACAAAAAACAGAGACATTTTTTAAAACATGTTCTTTTGTGTTCAAGAAAGTCATGCAGATTGTGTAATGACGAGAGTAAATGACAACAGAATCGTAGAATTCTTTCCTTTGATTTTCAGTAGCATACCTTACAAGTACCATTTATGAGCTCATATAAAAAGAAAGAATGAAGCAGAGAGAAAGTTAAAATAGCATTATAAATGTTTCAAATATCTTGCAGCAAACTGCCTACATTTGCCAGGTATTCTTCCACCCCCTTAAATCTCCAAGTGTCCAAACACTTCAGACGCACCCTCAGGCTGAAAATAAAACATCCATTAGAAAACGTATTAAGCTGAGCTGACATTATCCCTCCTCCTTTCATGAATTCAGAGAGCGGTGCTTGTTGACATACACACAAAATCAATTCTGAGCTTTGAAACCCAAAACTCCTCGAAAATGGTTGAAAAACAAAGATTTAATAATGACTGCATTTCTTCCCAGACTAAAGCCGCAGATTTAGTTTGTAAAAAGGGAAAACCACCAGCCTGGTACCTTCATATGTTGCGTAATTACACCTGACAGGGTCTGATTCTGGAAGAGCTGAAATTACAGGCAGACGGCAGAGCCGCGTACAGCTGCCAGGGATCTCGCTTTTGCAGAGGTCTCATTTCAGGGAGTGCTGACGTAAATAACCTGAGGTTCATTCCCGCTTCCTGTCGCTCAGTAGATCATCACCTCCCGGGGAGAGCAGCCTTTTTAGCAGTCAATATAAACTGGGCATTTAGAGCGTTACCGCCGCGCTGAACGAAACTGCTCAATTAGAGAACGAGAGAAGTAATCCAAAGAGTTGATTTCATAAAAACACAGAAAATCCAGATGGCCCCTCTGTCTAACATCAGCTTGTTTGTGCATTACTTTGCGTATATTAATGCAGACTGCCACACTCATAGGAAGTATACTTATAAACACCCATTCATTTCAAAGCGAGGACATTGTGCTAGCATCATTTTGAGCTGCGCATTTGCAGATATTTATCTAACGTTCTTATCTTTTCGCTCTCCTCTCGGTGATGGAGGGAGTGTCATTTCTCCCAGGGTGCCATCTCTCTCTCTCTGCCTTAGTGACATGAAATAGAGAATAAACTTCAGAATGAGAAACAAGAAGCTCCCTGGTGAGAAGAAGGCAATTACAGTCATGTCTGATGTGCCGCAAGACCCCATGAATAAGAAAAACAAATCAGTTTACAGAGTTGGAAATGGCTTAGAGAGATGTTTGAGGAAGGATGTCTAGTAGATTGGGAGACTGCTATGCAATTTTTATTATGTAAATGCACTATGAGAGAATGTGGAATTAGAGAACTCTTGGTTTGATTTGGATTTTATACAAACACTCCCAGCATTCAACAGCAATTCGACTAAAGAGTGAATCTACAAGGCCATTCATATTGTGTTTCATTGGTGTAAATCTGCAATCAAAGATTTACTGAAGCAAGAAAGCAAGCAAGCCTTTGTGTATCTTCTAAAAAGCCTGATTCTTTAAGGCCAAAATACAAACACGTGTAAGTCAGCAAATTTCCTTACAGCTCCGTTTTAAAGTAAATTAAGTCTCTAAAGCATCTTGTCGCTGAATAATTCCAATTCTAATTCTTAAAAAGCAAGCCAAAACGAAGCTAAACCCCTTTCAATTTCCCTGCCACACAGACGCTTGAAACTCGAATGCTAAGCTAATGTTGAAATCGTGAGCCGCCCATATTCTTTGAAATCAAAACCGCTTCATAAAACCTCCGTCAGTTGTAGCTTTTATATGCTACTTGGGACGCAGAGGCGTACCTTGCCTTAATGCGAAAACCTGCATTGAGGAGAGGAAAAAAAGCCATTTTGACTAAGAGAGAAACAGATTAATAAAGCTGGCAGTAGAAAGCAATTCTTCCACATTTGATCTTGTTATCTGTTTTACATTATTTCCCAAGGGTATGCTGCACCTCGCTGATATACAGCTCTGCGCAAATAATCAATTAAGCCAGCAGATTCTACAGCTTTCTGCTCTTGCTTTGTGTCAGAGCTTCAGCCACTTAAATAGATTTTTCTCCTCAACAAAAGGGCTGAAAAGCAGAAAAAGAGTACCGCCTGAAGACGATAAGAAACACTGCCTATAGATGAACACTGTGCTGTGGGCCTCTGCTCTGTGAATGAACTTTTGTTAATTAAATTAATTTCTTTGTGTTAATCAATTTGTGCATTGCAGTCTTGTTTATTGAAATTTGCCATTAGCCATAAAATACAATAAAAAAAATATGTATAATATAATATAAATATATATATATATAAACAATTATGTAAAGGATAATAGATCTCTGAAAAAATGTGCAATCCACAAAACAAATTATGCCTGGTTCATCATGTTTGTGCTGGTAGAAAATAAAAGGTTATGATTTATGACTAATGTATTTGACTGCTTATATGAAAGCACTTATTAATCATTTTATTAGTTCTAAATAATCAAATGGAAGTGCAATTAAAGCTATAATTATGATTCTCTACAGTTCACTGTTAACCCCTTATGAGCACAAATTACCGAATTAAAATAATGATAACTAAAAATACAAATGAGTCCAGAGCATATAGTAGTACAAGCCCAAAATTCCATTTTGATAATGAAAATTAAAATGTGCAAACTGATGTAAATTTATTCTGTAAATTATTACAGTGTCAAGATGTTAGAAGAACTGAACAAATTATATTTTATTGACTGGCTATGGTAAATTACCAGGCTAATGGTTAAAAATCTCGAATGCTATCTTAAAAGTTGCAGGTCAGATTAATCTCACATATGGTTAATCAAAGTAAAAAGGCAAAAGTAGGTTGCTTAATAAAGTTTATATATGAATTGTATCTGACTTACATAAAGTGACCAGTGATAGCTTGTTTTATTCTAGTGTGCCGTTTAGAACAGGTTTATCTGTATAAATTTTGTATAAATATATTGTTTATAAACATATTACCACAATGATCAAAAAAAAGTTTAATAATGCCAACAGTTTTATAGAAAAAAAAAAAAAAAATTCTGCTCTGTCCTGATTATATTTGCTACAAGATTAAACCAACGCCAAACAATGAATATCTGATTTTTGCACATTGATTTTACCAATGTTCACTAGGTTATATTCTTTCACTAGTTTGATTTTGACTAATTAATAGCAAGCCAGCTATACAAGCTAACTACTTTCTACAAAGTCTGAATATCTGAATATCCACTTATGTAGTGAACTTTGGCCAAATCAATTTACTTTGTAAAAAAAAAAGAAAAAGAAAAAGATATTTAGAGTTCGGTTAAACATCTGTTAAATAAAAACGAATTTGTTAAAAAATAAATGTCTGTTAATTAGCTAAACAAAAATTGCTGAAATACAAAAGAAATCCACATCTTTAGCAGTATGTCAGCATTCTTCTATTATAGCACTGTCTAACACAGCGCATCTTCGTATCGTATCTCAGTAGTCTGACTGCTGGTAAATCTCTTAGGGTTGTGCCTGTGCGTATTCCAGTGTTTGTACATGCTGCTGAAATGGCAACTCCTGACATCGGTTTTAGCTCAACACATTTTTAAGGCATAATAAGATAGTTCACTGGAGGGATTGCAAGCTTGTATAACTGCAGAATCTTCACTAAAACACATGAAAAACATTGTTCAACTGCTGACACTTTCAGACACAAAACACACTCAGAGAGCCACACACATGCACAATCCCCCCTTTTCTATCTAGCAGACAAGAAGTATCAAGTCACTAAACCCTGCTTAGTTAAAATAATTCTTTTGTTCCTTCACAGAAGGCTGGGTAAGCTGAGGTGGGATATCTGTTTCTGCTAGAACAATGTGCAAGTGACAACTGGTAAACAGTGCGGACACTTGTTGTCTAAAACCTGATGACAACACAAAGAAGGATCTCTCTCCCCACATCTGGGCCTCAAACCTTCATTTAAAGTACGTGACATTTTTCAGTTTCGCATGAAGTTTCATTTTATCAAGTTCCTGTGAGATAAAAGATGATATTTGTTTATATCCTCATCCCAAATCTTGGTGGCAGCCTATTTTTAGCGACTCTCCTGCACAGAAGCCATGGTGGTGCTTTACTGCGAGGATCTGCCGAATGTCTCTATGTTTTGATGTATGAATAAATCCAGCACCCTGCTTGGATTTGGGCGCAGTCCATCAGGCTGCAGCAGGCACCAGCTGTACAGGTGGCTTAGCTTCAAGTTGGAAGCTGTGTGAAGAGCTGGATTGATGCTGAATACAAAGCATATTCTATAATGGCTTACACATGCCAGTTTCCGTGATTGTAACAATAAAGGAGCCAAAAATGCTAGAATAGAATAGAATTGCATTACTGAGCAAAAGGGAGAGATTGCATGATTCCTTATTCCCTTTCCGTTGCATTACAAGCTTTTTGCTTCTGAAAGAATAGAAACAGATTCTTCAAGAAATAAATGTATGTAAATGTATGTAAATGTAAATCAATCAATCGTCGTTTAACGTTCACGTTAAAGTTCTTTTAAAGGAATAGTTCCCTTAAAAATGAAAATTCTGTCATCATCTACTCACCCTTAAGTTGTTTCAAACCTGTATGAATTTCTTTCTTCTGATGAACACAAAAGAAGATATTTTGAAGAATGTCGGTCCCCAAACAGTTGATGGTCCCCAATAGTATTTTTTTTTTCCTACTATGGAAGTCAATGGGGACTATCGTCTGTCTGGTTACCGACATTCTTCAAAATATTTTCTTCAGCGTCCAGCAGAAGAAAGAAATTCATACAGGTTTGTAAATGATGACAGAATTTTCATTTTTAAGTGAACTATTCCTTTAATGACTCAAAAATGAAATTCATCAAGCGCACATACGATTATATTATTGTGCAACAATTTTTATTCATATTTCAAACGTTTTAATTGGTACTTTTAGTATGAAATATATATGTAAATGTATTTATAATAAATATACTTAATACTTAGTGTCAGTAAAAAAAATATATGATATAAAAAAAAAAAATTGGGCACATTTCTCTAATCTTGTCCATCATCTTGAATGGATTTTAGCTCGGCACAATGCATTCTGGGATTTTCTTATCTGCGGAAGAAACATTTATTGTACTTTCATAATCATAAACACATTTACCTATGGGTGGCTAATGAATCAGAAGTCTCCCACATTCACAGGAAACAACTTACATCCGTGTTGAACAACAAGGTTAAAGAGGCAGCGTAATTATGCTTGTGGAGCAGCTTTTGCATTGTGAGCATATCAGTGATGCCTTTAAATGTACATTTTGGAACTAAGCCACTGACCTCGCAATATGTGCAAACTATTCTGGTCTACGTCGTCTGACATTCACACGTTTTTAAAATCACAGTATGGCTTCTTGCTTAATACGAGTGACTAATGCTTACTCGAATCTCTAGCTCTCTGTGCCTTTAGTTATGTGGTGCATCTTACAAGGTTAGCCTGTTGAACAAGGCTCTGTCATTGCCGTAAGGCAGAATTTTACCTTTAAGGTCAGTCGAAGACACAGAGGCCTTTGAAATTCTATCAGCAGAGAGTGTAATGAGGAAGAGAGGCATGAGAAATGATTCATGTGCGAGCGAGCCTCTCACAGGCGCCTCTTAGCAGTTAGCACTTTGACCCAGATTATAGCACCAACCCAAACCTCAAAGGGGAGCTCTGGAGATGGACCTCAGCGATATAACTTTCCTGTGACCAGTATAATGAGCACAAATACACAGTACAATCTTTCTTATTCTTTTGTTCAATATTATCATTTACTTTTACCCGCTTCCACTTTCTTCCTTGTCTTCCTCGCTTCGCTTCCATTTTCCTCAAGCACACTCAAACAAAACTGCACTGTTTCTCCTTTCCCTTAAACATAACAGATCCTGGCCACTAAAAACAGTATGTGTGTGGTTAGTGCCATGTGGACCTCTGAAATGAGAATTGGAGTTTTTAGTCCAGCATTCCAATTCCAGTGTATGTTTGCATGGCTATTTTTATTAAAGCTCACCTTCTTTTTGGACCATTAGATAACAAATCCACAGTAAACACCACAGGTTTCATGAAGGCTGCAGATACGAAGATGAACCTTTCATTTAGCTGATTGCTCGGAAAAGGCCAGCTCAATTATAGTTCTGTCATACCAACTCTCTAAGTGTTTGGCATGGTAATGGATATGACAATGTTGATATGTTTGGTCTTGGCAAAAAAGATCTGCCACTCTGCTGTTGCTGCTGCAGAGCAAGTGTGGGACTTGCTACTGCCAATACACACACAACGCTTCTGTGAGCAACTAAGACATGCTGCTGCTGTACAATAGTATACATGAATTACCAGTAGCAGATCTATACAGGTGGAGCTGGGGAAGGTGGTGGGTTTATGAAAGCACACTGCAACCGCTACAGCAAATCCTGACCAAGTTGCTAACATTGCTAAGCTACGTAATATGCTATCAGTTTCTGATGCAGAAAAGTTAGTTCATGCATTCATGACCTCGAGACTAGATTACTGTAATGCTTTATTAGCTGGTTGTCCTGCATCCTCAATAAACAAGCTACAGTTAGTCCAAAATGCCGCCGCTAGAGTTCTTACTAGATCAAGAAAATATGATCATATAACACCGATTTTATCATCACTGCATTGGTTACCTATAAAGTTCCGTATTAATTACAAGGTATTGCTACTGACTTATAAAGCCCTAAACGGCTTAGCTCCAGTCTATTTAACGGATCTTTTATCGCACTATAATCCATCGCGCACTTTAAGATCACTAAATTCAAGGCTTTTGGTCATACCTAGGATATCCAGATCCACCAAAGGAGGGAGAGCATTTTCACATTTAGCCCCAAAACTCTCCTGATAGTGTTCGTTGCTCAGACTCGCTCTCCCAGTTTAAAACTAGATTAAAGTCGCATCTCTTCAGCCAGGCATTCATATAATATTTTTAATCTTACAGTTCAAATTACAATCCGGCCTCTAGTTAATAAACGCCAGAGGAGAACTGGCCCCCGACTGAGCCTGGGTTCTCCCAAGGTTTTTTTTTTCTCCATTGGGTCACCTGATGGAGTTTTAGGACACCATTAGGTCACTTGATGGAGTTTTTCGGTTCCTTGCCACTGTTGCCTTTGGCTTGCTCAGTTGGGGATATTCTGGGAATATTTAATTTGATTTTATCAATCAATAAATTCCACTAGAAACAAACCTTGTTGTATTATTTTAATTTAATACTGTGAAGCTGCTTTGATACAATCTGTATTGTGAAAAGCGCTATACAAATATACTTGACGACTTGACTTGACCAAGTATTTCAAGGTTGAGCAGCGAGCTCATTGGCTACTGATATAGCAGGAACCAATCAGCTGTACCCTATAGAGAATGATGTGATTGCAAGTAAGATTGAGTTACGGAACTATCAGCTTGTGCCATCTGTTTCATTACAGAACTTTGTATATCATCATTTCAAGTGCATTTCAAATCATATATGTACAAAAGTGGTGACATTTATCCATTTCTAATTTTTTCATCCATTCCGGCTGATTTCTCACATGAATGTACCCATATTACATGCCACACTTTAGCACCCCAGTGAAAATAAAAACTAACGGAAATTATCATTCAAACCTAAGAGGATTACATGCTTTCTTTTCTGCTTTTTTTTTTCCACAGGGAGATAGGCTACATCTTGACATCACAAGGTGCTTGATCCGTTGGCTCCAAAGGGAGAATGACTGTGAAAGCCAAACCATTGTGCAAAACTCCCCTCCCTCTCCATTTATGAGAGAGGAATGGTGGGACAGCACTCTTTCCTAAAAGCTCTGTAAAGAGCCAAGGTGACCGCTGGGTCACAAGTGAGAAATGGGAAAATGGCTGTGGGGTGTGCGTCCAGTAGCAGATAACATGAGAAAGCACTATCTCCTCTCAGCACATTTTTTGCGAAGAAGAAAATCCAAAGCATTCGAAACCAAAACTGTTTCTTGCTCTCTGTCTCTCTCTCTGAAATGATGGACAGTTCATTGTTTATTTATTACAATAGATACTGTGCATCAGAATCAAAAGAAATGCTCTAAAGGGGCTCAACAATGCTGTTTCCTCTTTGGCACGATTCATTTGCAAAAAGGAAGGTCTAAGTAGACCCTCTTGAAAATGTTAATTTACAAGCTTAAAAAAAAAAAGTCAAAAGCAAATATGTGCCATGTGTACGCAGCCAACATTCTCATGACATTTATAGATGTAATACACATCAGAGTAAAAAAAAAAAAGACCATTAGCCTGGAAAATGTGTAAACATTAAATGGAACTGTAACATGAATAATGTACAGTTAATATACAGTTATTGTAAAATAAACCCTGACACTGTCAGGAAATAAGTTTACAACAGGATAAACACAAGCAGGTGAGTACTGACCCCAGACACAGAGCGGGGTTACTATATAAATATGCGAACAAGAAAAATATTGATTTCATTTATGGATCAATGGCTGCAGTACCTGTATGTGAAAAAAATCTTCCAGTCCAATACAACGTACAAAACAATCAGCCTAGCAAAAGACAAATACGTCAATATTACAGTAATATCAATACTGATGTTTTCTGAGGGGATTTCAATATAATCAATGACTGAGATGCAGTTATTTGCATATGTATGCTACCAGAAATACGAAAGTGCTTTCAGTTTGATTCAACGGTGAGTATTTGGAAATATCAGACTGCTGGGTCCTGCATTTGACCAATCAGAATCGCAAGAGTTTTAGAATAATCGAACTGTGATTGACTAAGCATAAATCAATAAAGGACACACAATCACATTCTGCTGCTGTGTGAACGCTCGATAGTTCAACTGTATAAAAGAGCTGTGTTTTTACATAACTACAATTATGTGTTATGTTGCTTGCAGGTAAAATCTATGATGGCTGAAGTCATTAGCATAAAGTGACTAATTAAACTGAAATTAGCATAAATCTGGACACAAATGAATAGGTAAAGTTCTTATTAGCTCAGGAAGCTTTTTCAGCTGCTGAACCAAATGAACTGGTAAGAAAAACATGTTCACATCACAGTGGGAATTAATTTAGTATTCATTCTCTACATACCTGAATTATGACCTTGCTTTATGCAACATAATTTATTCATACTAATCCATTACTTTTCATTATTTACATAACATTTGTCTCAATAACTTATTTGAAAGAACATTGATGGTTTTCATTTAATTTCATTTTAATTGTGTGAGTGATGGAAATAAAAGGAAATTAGAATATAGGATTCTAATTAGGATATATTGCACCAACTGCAACATACAATTTTCCACTCCTGTAGAAATATAAATTTGATCTCCTTCAGCTTAGAGAGATGTTCATATGGAGTCAAATGAGGCTCTAAGCCATTTGTAACGCAATCAGTCCTTAATTAACGAGCACAACTCTGTTCACTGACATTTATGCTTGTAGCTGTGCGGAATAACTTTCTGACCTCCACACAATAGTTCAGCCATTTACAGTTAAATTCCCCAATCACACTTTTAAAATGAACAGTCACATCACAACCTTACACAAAAAGTCACGCTCATTACAAGGCAAGACCATCATTAATCGCTAGTTTGGTCTTAAGACAACTTTTCGACTCCAGTATAAATGGTCCAAAACAATGCGGCAGCTCATTTTTTACTTATTTCTGCAGGGGAAGGCTAAAATAAATGTAACAAAACTCCAGGATAGCTTGTGCATTTGCAGGGAACTAATCTAACCAGAAAGGTAAGTAAACCACAATTTTAACCTTTAAAAGCGTTGCCTTTAAATTTGCTCATATAATGATTAAAAACAATCAATCAATGTTTGATATATGCATATATTGCTGTTGTGTGAATTGTAACACTGCAAGTTTCTTGAAAAAAAGAGAGAAAAGAATAAACAAACATTTCAGAATAAACCTGCTGCTGCCTCTTCTTTTGGCTTGCAGTCTCTCTGTCGGCTTTGAAGTTTCCCAGCAAGCCTGAGGTAAAATAAAACGGCAAACTTTTTTTCTTACTTTACAAAGGTAAACTTTCAGCAGTTTCAAACCAGAGGAAGAGCTCACACTTGGCATCTTTCTGATGTTTAGCACACGCAGCACATGTTCCCCGGTTGCTCTAAGAATCAATTTGGTGCATAGTCTTCCAGCCTTTCAGAACTGCTCTTCCACATGGTGGAATAGAAGAACAATGGCCTGTTCTATTGTGAGCACAACAGAATATTGAATCAGATAGCTGTAAAAGCAAAGGTTCTTTCATTATTGATGATAACAGAAAAGAATTGGAAGGAGGAGATAACCGCTTGTATTTAGACACTCTCATGAACACAATACACATTCACTCCTTTCTTTATGATTCTTCCTCTCTAGCTCTCATTTCACTGTTCTTTTATATTGTACATGTTCATATCCTTCAAGTTGCCATTGTCTTGACTCTTGTAGCATTTTTATTTTAGGCTACTGTGATATTAGACTACATAGCCTATAATAAAATATAATGACCTTCAAACCTGAACCAAACATATTTTTATTCAAAGATCAACAGTCTGTCATTAGTCTTTAGTCTGCCACAAAAAATCAAATGTCATTGTGAAAAAAACAAAAAAAACAATGACTGTTGTAACAGTGCGTAAATCAGACCTTTCGCTAATAAGCCTTATGCCAAAAATATTATTACAACTAAATTGTCGGTCATTAAATAAGAAAACTATATAATTGTGCAGGACGACTCAACCTCCACAGACAGTTTTAATGTTTTATCAGACAATAACTATTCAAGATTTTGCTTTAGTATAATTTTCGGGACAATTAGGGCCGGATTCGGGAATCGGGACAACAGCTTAGATTTCGGGACTGTCCCGAATGACGGACACACGCTCTGTGTGATTTGCCTAGGAGCGGAGTACCCACGTTCAGCCCTCGAGGGTGTTGGATGTGCGCACTGTGATAAATTCTCATTGAAGAAGCTCCCGACTGGCTCTCTTCACGAGTGAAGGGAGCCAAGCATCTGAACCCTGCGGCTCTGGCTCCATATCTCCATATCAGTGCGCAGGCTAAGATCCTGGGGTTCTCATGGGTTCGATGGGTTTTGAGGGTGACTACCTTGCTTCTCCTTCTGGCTCTGTGGTTCTAGTGTCTGATTCGGGAGCCCGCCCAGCGAGTTCTCCCAATATGGACGAGGACATGCTGCTCACCACCAGTTCAGATGAACTAGATGTGGAGTCAGTTGAGACAGATGTTTCAAAAATGCTCCACACAGCAAAGCTCTGCGTATGATGAGCTTTTGGACCTTATGACTTGTGCAACCGGAACCACGAGATCGCAAGTGGCCGTTTGGATGAGCGATACCTATGAGGTCACAAGTGTCCGGATCCAGTGAGCCTTCCTTTTCTCTCGGATACGCACACTAAGGTGGCAGGCTCTTGAAGACATCTATATTCTGCTTGGGTGACGAATGCCGCCTCGATTTATTCAAACGTAGAGGGCCCTGCGAGCAGGGGAATGGGAAGATACCTTGGGTTGAAGGGATCTCAGCGACCTATCTCTCCTCAGGGATATTCTCATCATTAAAGGCTGCCGTTATTCTATTGAAGCCATGTCAAACGACATCAATGCTGGTTGGGAGAGCATATGCAGCGGCAGGACAGGCTGGTGGTACTTTGATGGCTGTATTGCAAGCCTACCAGCAGACCTATTGAAAGACCTGGATCAGGGCAAGGGATTATCCCCGAAGCGGTGGCAGAGCTGCGTATGGCCACAGATCTAGCCCTCTGTGCCACCAAGCAGGCAGCCTGCTTAATTTGTCGTCTAAGAGTGTGACAAGACCATCCTCGATGCCCCTGTCTCGCCCTCTGGACTTTTCAGCATTCGCAGCCCAAAAGAGCTGAGGTTAGTTGCTAACTGGACAGTATTAGGCACCCCTCCACTAGAGGTGGTGAATGTAACACCGGGTACTCCTGGGACGTGTCCCCATAGCATCATTCAACGCAGCGTGGAGTTCCCTCGTAAGGGAACCGGGGTTACATACGTAATCTAGATGATTCTCACATTTCTCTGTTGTGATCTTGGTCCACTCTCCTTCCAGTCTCCTTCCATAATGGTGACTTAATGTTTTATTATGTGACTTTTAGTTAAGCACTTGGCTCTCGAATTTGGTTGAATTATTTCTCTTTCAGCAATTGTTGAAAAAAGTGCATGCTATCACTATTGACTACAATATTTAATGGAATTCATGCTGGTTTATGCTCTATTGTTCAGCAGGGGTATCCAATTTTAATTGTTCTTTTTCAAATGTCTCACAAGTTTTTTATACTGTGCTTCAGAATATTTTTAAAATATTATATTAATGCTTAAAGAGTCTTGAAATGTTGTTCTCTGATTGATGAAAAAAAGAGAGAACATGTGAACGCATGCTATTATAGGTCGTAACTCTTCATAAGAGCAAGGAAATATTCTTTTTCAAGATATGTCCCCTTTAAATATCCCAGAATAACAACCTGCACTGGCTCTGTCTTGAGGCAAAGCCCACCATAGTTCAGGATGGAAGTTAAGGAGGCCCAGACTTCAGGGAGCAGAAGCAGAGCTCCTGTATTACACATTCTGCTTGTACCCTCACAGCAGCCCAGATCCACCGTTGGCTAATATCCCACAATTTCCAAGCTTCCTGAAAATGAATATGCATTACAGTTGCAGTGAATCCATTTGCACGGCAGAATAATAATGAAGAAAAAGTGCTCTCAAAAATGCAATTAATCTTATGTAAAACGCCTGCTCAATGCCTCTAATTAGATGCCATTTTAATAACTGCGTATGTTGTACAAGAAAGACAGTTTAGCAAAGGTGGTAAACACCATTGTTCATTTGTTTGATGACATAAAAGCAAAAGTAAATAGAATGTTGTTTACTGGAATATAACCAATCACCTTGTCTGAAATAAACCCTCTAGAAAAGTACTGCACATGCTAAAATCTACACAAAATGAGACAAATTGCTAGCAACAATACTTGACTAACACTATCAAACAGATGACATATGCATTCAGAAAAAAACAAATGTAAATAAAGATAGAAATGCATTTCAAACGAGAAAATGGATTCGCATGTTTGGCATTCAGGCTATGCTGTACAGCAAGATGAACATGGATTTGTGGGAGTAGACGCTTTTGGCAAAGGATTACACTGAGCCTGCAGAATTAACCAAACACATCACCAATAGAAACACCAGTCCATGTTCTCGAAGCATGGTGTCATCATGTTTGTGATATCCAATTGTAGGTGAAAACAGGGTCCTCCCACGACCGGCTCTGGGCTGATAACATCTTCCAACGTTATTATACTATTACAGGTCACAGACTGGGTCGACAACTAAGGATTTTCAGAAAAGGTTACTGATTCTTCAGGCTAAGATGTGTACTGTTCTGTGCTACAGAAAATGCTTGATGTACTGATAGTGCCTCTCTGGTAGACTGTCAATCAACATGCCTTCTCAAAAGGTAGGTAGTAGGTAGGTAGTAGAATGTAAAGGAATATTACATATTCAGTACAAATTAAGCCCAATTGACAGCATTGGTGGCATAATGTTGATTACAGATAACTTGATTACAGAAAAACACCACAGACACAGTACAATCACCATGGGAAAGTATCATAGTAAAACAAGCAGCTGTGAAAAATAATATAATCCGATGTTTTGCCAGATGAAAGTTTATCTATGTATCATCTTTTTACTCTTTTAATTACTTTTATAACTGTATCATCTCATAACATTATAACTGTTTTAATTTTCCTTACCTTTATTTTATGATTATTTTAATTAATTTCTGTATAAAGCACTTTGAATTACTATAGTGTATGAAATGTGCTATATAAATAAACGTGCCTTGCAGCAAAAATGATTTTCAACCTTTTCTTTTAAAAAAAGAAGCAAAATCTGTGAAACAGTAAGGCACTAATTATGGAAAAACAGTATGAGGGTTAACATATTAATTTAAACAGCTTTACAGCTCAAACAATATGAAAGTTAATTTTTTATTTTTTTTGTGGTAATCAACAGTACGTCACAAGTACTGTCACACTGACAACGTGAACCTGAATATTTCGATGCATATTTATTTGCCATATTAACCTTCTGATGGTGTTCACTAGAATGGACAAAACTTTAAATGCCAATTTTAAGTATGCAGGCTGTAAAGTATGCATCTAAACCACCATGGATTATGGTTTTCAACCTTTAATAATTTGTATAAAGATAATTTATTATACTGTTGTTTTAGAAGTATATAAATATATAAAGTTGATAATTACACTTTTACTGAGGCAATTTATTAAGAGTGACATGCTGAATGGCTACAATTATGAGACAGTTAAAATATATGGTCAGTTATCTGGAGCGTGTAAAACAAATTGCGATTGCAGGCGAAAACAAATCTGCCTGTTGTGTAGTGGAGTGCCAGTTTCCAGCGTTCAGCATGTTTATTTATTTATGGGCTTAAAGAAAGAAGGTCTTGGCACAGGCCGGACACTGGGCCACTGCGGTTGTCCTCAACGCTCAATCACTGGACGATGAGGAGAGAGGTAGGCCAGCACATTAATGATGCATGGGGACCAGTACGTTCAGTTTAAAGTTCTCCATGCTCTGTGCAGGCCCACTGAAATATGCATGAGCTACACCACATGTGCAGGCTGCAGCACGTCAAGTTACTTTCCACCTTGACGGAGGTTGCAGCGGCTCACGGCACGCTTGCAGCAAAGCAACCGCAGGCTCTTCTGAAAAAGGATGCTTGAGTCGTAAGTTGTCCATTATAATAGACCGGTTTCTGCATGTATGTGTTCATCGTGTAGATTTCTTGAGTGTTTTATAGCTTGTTTTTGTCATAAAATAGATTTATAAGGTAAGAAACAATACTTTTCATAGTAAAATGCACCCTGTTGAGATAATATATGTTCTATCCATATAGATGCTTTGTGAAGATTTTGCAACTTTAATAAAATTGGCAGAATTTGTCAACATATCATTAAAACAAAAAAGTTAGCTTTATTTCTAACAGATTTAAAGGGGGGAAAAACAAGGATGTTCAAAGTAGCTTGTTATGCTGGCTTGTTAGTTATAATGAGTTGTTTGTTCATGGACTGGCCTCTAGACAAAGTTGTTTGGTCTGCTGGATTTCCTTGAAAGTCAACATGAAACCCAAATCGACCCTGTTTACTTGCTTTCTTTTTGCATTGTCTTATTTTGAACAATTCATTGCTGCAAGGTTTTCCAAATAAGTTTAAAATGAAATAACTCTTACCTTTAAACTACTACGTTATCACTTACAGGTTGTGCGGGCAATTAGATAATGTAGTAACACTTTATTTTGATGGTCCCCTTTAGACATTAGGTTGACTATAAGTAACATAACACCTACATGTCAACTTACTCTCATTAGAGTATTAGTATGCCGTCTGCTTAATATCTGCTAAGACTTTATTGCGATGGTCCCCTTTAGACATTCTACTGACTATAAGTAACTTTGCAAGTACATGCCAATTTGTTCTACTAACCCTAATCCTACCACCAATACTCCAATATTGAGAGTTAGTTGACATGTACTGTAGGTACAACATTACTTATACTCAATTAAAAAAAGGGACCATCAAATTAAAGTGTAACCGATAATGTTAATCAACAGCCAAACAGCTATGCTTTATCAAACTAGAACAAACCTGGCTCCATTCTGGTGTAAAATACCTACATTTTATCCAATCAACTGCAGATGGATAAAATTCATACTTTTTTTCACATTAAATACCCAGTTTCACTTTGAACACTCCATATTACAGAAGTAGAATGGGTTAAAATCAGGGCTTCATATTGACTTTTAAGTATCTACAACAACTACAAAAGCAAAATGAGGAGGTGCAGAGACTACATTAACAAATCTAAGGCTAAAAACACTAAATCTAACTTCTAAAATTACTGTCAAGTGTTAACTACGTAACTGCAGTCAGCTGTAGCCTCACCTATGAATGAACTTCCAAGTATTGTGCTGTGTTGCTATTTCTACCGCACAGGTCTAACAGCGATCTCCAACATGTCAGGATCCGTTATCACTTCGTGGCGCGCAATGCCAACGAGCTCTCCGTGCAGCAGGGTGAGGTGCTGGAGGTACGGATGACCCTCTGTGAGGAGGTGGAGGAGGATGGGGAACAGGGCAGAATAGGTCTGAGGTACAGCGTGTGGGAGGATAGAAGGAGAGAAAACACGACTACAGCTCATGCAGAGATCAGCGTCTAGAAGACTCTGTAGGCCGATGTTTGAACATAAATGATAAAAAACAAAAACATAAAAAGTTTGTGGGAAACCTGAGGAAAACTAGATTGAACGTAATATACTTATAACATATAGGGCCCTATTTTAACAATCTAAGCGCATGGTCTAAAGCGCACGGCACAAGTGCAGTTAGGGCGTGTCCGAATCCACTTTTGCTAGTTAACCGATGGAAGAAAAAAAACGTGCAAAAAAACAATCAGAGTAATTTCCTGTTCCAGTTGCGCTCGCACCATGGCAGATGTGCTATTGACATGGTAGAATTTGCAAGCGGAAAGACTGAACTCGTCTCCAGAGAGCAAACGGATCTGCAAGTGCACAAGGTTAAAGCGCGCGAGCAGACCATCTACGGGACAAGCCGGATTCCACCATACCATTATGTACACAATAGTAATATTTTACATTATAAATATAATCCTTTTATTTTTAATATTTGATATGTTTGTGTGCTGCTACGTGTCCCTCTGTGTGTAATAGGCAGAGAACCCGCCTATAGGCGCACATTACTAACGCACTCTTTAAAATAATAATAATAATACTGCGCCATTGACTTAAGACCAGGTTTCAGTTGGTCAATGGTGCAGTCTATTTCAGTTGCCTCAAAATAGCAACACACCAACAATGCGCCTGAACACAGCTCGTTTTCAGATTAGCATTTGCTATTTAAACAACCTGGCGCAGGACGTGAAAATGATACCTCTGTCAGGCTGAAACTAGCACAAAAACAATTAAATTGCGCCAGGTGTACGATAGGGCCCAAAGACACATGAATCTAGTTTTGCCTACTTTATAATGCATAAAATGAGATCTTATGCAACTGCACATTATTGGAACACAAGTAAACCCATGCAAATGCACAATACCCACAACAATCCAGCATGTAGGAAGGCGTCCTTTCAACCTGTCACTTTCAGATGTCTGCAGTTTCCCTCAGAACAGCCTCCAACCCTGAGGAACTCTATTTACATGAGAACTACTGAAGTGATCAAGAAGGATTACCCCCGATTGGCTAATCCATCTGGAAACACGGATAATCGTGTTTCTAGACATGCCCGGCCTGAGCCTGGTATCACTGGGATTTAATTCTAGGATCCCAATGGTAGGATGCATCAGTGGGACACAGTATGACACAACCGCTTCACCAAAACCTTTTAGCTAAAATTAAACAACATGTTGAAGGAACAAGGAACAGACTCAAAAATAGATTTGTCACAGAAAAAAAAAATTGATCCATGCACAGTCATGCAATTAATAATACTAGACTCTCATGTTCTTCTAGGCCTTGGAAAACAATAAACAGTGGTGGCTGCTGAGGAACCGCAGCGGTCAGTCAGGCTACGTGCCGTGTAATGTGCTAGAAGAGGTCAAACCAGGAGAGCCACAGTACAACCGTGCTGCTCTCTTCAACAGCCAGGTTAGCTTGCAGCCTAAGCTACTTCACTGTCAAAATGTTCACCCACCATTCTGGTTCATAATCTGAATTCTACAAGGCACATTTCATGAATATGTTACATATTCTTTAGTGTCTTATTACTTTTTGTTTAAGCATTAGAGTCCCATATCATGTTTTTTGTAGTGAAAACGGTCACGCTTTACTATAAGGTCTCATTTGTTAACGTTAGTTAATACATTAGCTAACATGAACTATCAGTGAGCAATATGTGTTAAAACTATTGTTCATTGTTTGTTCATGTTGCATTGTCAAGTTCATAGTGCATTAACTAATGTTAAACAGGTATTTTGATTTAAAAAATGTGTAATTAACTGCTTAAATTAACATTAACTAAGATCATTTAATGCTGTAGAAGTATTGTTCATTGTTAGTTCATGTTAACTAATGTAGTTAACTAATGCTAACAAAAGAAACTATTATAAAGTGTTACTGTGAAAACTATTAGATAAATTAGATGAACTGATGTCAGGTAATTTTGGCTTGTCCCATTTTTTTTTTACCAAAAAATGTATTACATTTTTGTATGTTTACTGTGAGAATTTTACATTGAAGCTTTAAACTGTATTTAGACAAGTCATAAAATGTGTTAACAGGGCTGAAAAACTTGCACACGTCATAGAAAATAAATAGAAATAGGCTAATATAATATATCAGACCATTTCCTGAAGGTTAAGCACTTCCTTTTACCGATCACTTGTGGAAAAATGGAAAAATACTTTTTTTGTACCTTATACGTGGAAAGTGCACACATATATTCTCCTACTTTACATGGCAGGCATTGACTCTTTCTTTTTCTGCCCCTCTGTTTTCCCCATCTACAGCCTGTGAATCCTTACAAAGGTACCTCTGCTGGCCCTGTAAATCACGTAGAGGTTTTGGAGATGAATAAATCCTCCCGGGATAAAGATAGTACGTACCTCTTATCTGCTTGCTGTATTTGCTGTGAGATGGAGAGTGGGGAGAGTCTGCCAAAAAAAAAGCAAATGCAGAGAAGTGGGAAATGAATTTGGTGTGAGAGTGCTCTTATGTACATAGATTGCAGATTCCCACCAGAGCCCATTGCTCCTGTCTTGGGCAATCTTATTCACTGTGTCTCTGTCCCAGTGCTTGTTTCTCTATCTCTCGCTTCTTCTGCCTATCTCTCTAGACCGCAACCAACAGAAGGAGGTAAATGATGAACTGCTGAAGAGGATAACTGACAACAAGGCCCAGCCACCAGCTCGAAACTTTCGGGTGGAGCGCTCAAGTTCATCCGTGCCCATCACGTATGAATCCCAGCCCTTTGAGGTCAATGCTTGGCTCAACGCAAAGGGATTCTCCAGACCGTGAGTGACACGTGAGCTGCGACATGTGACACTTCAGATGATTTATTGGTTTTGTAACCTAGTGGTTAAACATAATGGGCTGTTAACTGAGGTTGCAAGTTCAAACCCCGCAAGTGATGAACCATGTAACCTTGAGCAAGGTATTTACCCTCAGGTTGCTCCATGGGGACTATGATAAAGATATACTGTAAATACACATAATA
This sequence comes from Rutilus rutilus, assembly GCF_951802725.1. Lineage (NCBI taxonomy): Eukaryota > Metazoa > Chordata > Actinopteri > Cypriniformes > Leuciscidae > Rutilus > Rutilus rutilus. The sequence goes on from NC_140213.1 coordinate 37,356,631, forward strand.
ATATGTAAACCTTATTGAGAATGTTATAGGGGGGTCATACTAAAATCTGGCAAGCATCTATTTTAAATAAAAATATACTTCTACCACGGTGTTAACGTAAACTACGACAGGCAAATAGTTCATTGAATAAAGTGCAGTCTTAAATGAGCCTAATTTACAGAAGGAGGCGTGCTTGTGCTGATAAGAAACACAGTGACTTCATTTCAATATTCAAGCCACTATTTCAGCTCACTTAGTGCCTGGAAACAGTAACAAATAGGTTGTGCAACTGTTTAGTAATTTGCCCCATATTTTCAAAGTATATGTAGCAATTTATCTCAAAAGATCAAATAAAATTGGATTCCTCGTGATATGACTCCTTTAAAAAACATGATGAATATGATGTAATCTTCTCTCCGCATTCCAGGGTGGTGGAATGTCTGGGTATTCTGAGCGGGGCTCAACTATTTTCTCTCAGTAAGGATGAGCTGAAAGCCGTGTGCGGGGACGAGGGTTCCCGTGTCTTCAGTCAGCTCAGTGTGCAGAAAGCTCAATTAGAGGTCTGTCACAGAGCAATATCACTTATGTTAATCTGAATTTGTGCAGATTAAACGTTCAAATGCAGTGCAAAATGGAGCTTGAAAGCCTTTCTTTCTCTCAGAGGGGTCGTGGGGATACAGAGCTACAGGAGATCATGAGGCGAAGACAACAGGAGGTGGAAGGCTCAACCTGGGACTGATTATAGTCAATCAAGCCGTCACTCATGGCCTTATTTCATCACATTTTCTTCAGTACTCTTGTTCACCCTACAATCAACAGCCACCCTGAGGAATTCAGAACAGATGGACTAAACAACTCCAATGATTACTGAAGCCCAGTCCTGCCCATTTCCTTTATGACCCATACAATGTAGTGCTTAACACTAGTGCTTAAACTGATGAACATGAATGCATTGAGAGTGAAGTCTTTAACCTCTATTTATACAGATGAAAATGATTCTGATAGCAGGCATTGACTTATGATTGGTGCTGTTAAAGGGATAGTTCACCCAAGAAAAAAGAAAATGTTGGCATTACGTTTTTTAAACACCTATTTGCAGTTATTTTTATGTGGAACCTTCACAGCTTTTTTTTTTTTCCATGAAATGCAAATAGTGGTCAAATCTATCAAGTTTAAGTCATTATTCACTGCTCTCCTCTCTAGCTTTTAAATCAACTTTGACACTTTTCAATGCATCTCATCAAATGTGATTGCTTCTGAGGGTAAATAATGGTTTATTTATAATCATTTTAGGATAAACTATTTCTTTAATTTCACATTTTAAACAAGTCCCATCTGTTTCTGCATAAATAATTGACGGTTAATAAAAAATAAAATGGCATTAATAACGCAGTGAAGGATTGTAGTCTATTATCTCCTACTGTATTCAGCTAAATGACTACTTGAATTGTCATTTTAAACAATGTGTTGTTATTTATTTTTTCAACACTCATGCTTCACACTTCATTAATGCAAAGAAGATCATGTTTATTCATGTTTACGATTAGAGACTATCATACTTCATAAGACACATAAGAGCTCATAGATGTATTGTGAAACATTCCATGTACACTATCTGTACCTTTGAATTATGAGTCTGAATATATCTTTTGTCATTAAACAGCAACAATTAAATAAACAAACTATGCAAGCCCATGGGTAAATCAGTATGTGTGAAAGCTATAGGGTCTGTGCTACTGTAATTGATTTAAATCATATTTACATAAATTGTGTACTGCATGTGCATTGATTTCATAAGTGCCAGGCATCATTGTACTATCGCTTTTCACAGAGCAAATTCCTGGTGCTCTTCTTGCCCAGTGTTGTCTATAAAGCCCCCTTTCAGCCCTGTGAAAACCATAAGGCTGAATCTCTAACCGGCTCACTGACTGACAGCTTTGCTACTTGCCCTCACAGGGGGCACATAACAGTGGCTTTCAGTTTGTCTTGTTGCTTTATTTCTGGAATAGATTGTGAACGCATCAGCGAGTATTGTGCTGTGTTCAGGATGAGTGAGAATGACCTCCATCTCTCCCTTTGTATGCACTGTCAAAACGCCTCCCAGTCTTAAGAGAGGGTGGATGTGGCTGCGTATTGTCACTATGATTCATGGCATGAATCAATGCCTAATGATGGGAACATCAAAGAAAAGATACTAGAGATTTGCAGTGCAGTGGAACCATTGTTATTCACGTTGAGGGAATCTACCATTTTTGAGAGAATTTATATCTTCTATATGTTAGGGATTGTGGTCATGTATTCTTTGAAGCAATATCCAAGTGTTATATCAGGCTGAGGAGATATGAAAAATAAAACCATCTCAAATACGTTACAAAGAAAATTACATACAATAAAAGAGCAGTGATATTACAGGAGTATAAAAGGAGTAAAAGGAGTGAACCACAGGTAGGCCACATTCACAAAGCAGCAGAATACAGCTGTCAGTCCTGTATTTGAGTCCTTAAAGGGTTAGTTAGTAGTAAACAGAGTGCAGCGCTTCCGGGTTCTACAGAACGCCGGCTCATTATTGGCTGACGCTGTTAACGTGAGCACCACGATGCATGTGTGTGCTGCTGACCCTGGAGTGAGCCAACAATGAGCCGGCGTTCTGGCGTAGAACCTGGAAGCGCTTCACTCTGTTTACAACGTGAACAACGTAGGAGACTAACATTGAAGAGAAGAAATTGTTGAATAAAGTCGTTATTTTTGTTTGTTTTTTGCGCACATAAAGTATTCTCGTCGCTTCATAACATTAAGGTTGAACCACTGAAGTCACATGGACTATGTCTTTACTACTTTTCTGTGCCTTGAAAGTGGTAATGGTGTTGATGTCTATAGGGAGGTCAGACAGCTCTCGGATTTCATCAAAAATATCTTAATTTGTGTTCCGAAGATGAACGAAGGTCTTACGGGTTTTGAGGGTGACAGAAATAAAAATTTTGGGTGAACTAAACCTTTAATACGGTTATGTTCATACACAGTATGGTTATTTACAGGAGTAACAACCACATTCTATAACCGACCCCTACAATTTCAGAAATTTTCAGAGCAAAACCTGTGCTGTGTGATCGGAACCGCAGTGGACAACTAGTTGTCTGTCATGTCAGACAGTGTGAGAGAGCCGCTATGCTAATGGGTTTTGTGTGTGGTTTTGCTTCCAGTAACTCACAGCGACGGAGATATGATTTGAAGGTTCTAGATCCAGTTACTGTTTTCCACCGGAGTGGCTCCCGTCAGTTTTGTGTTTAATGCACGACCAAAGACTGCCGCGACTCTAATGTCGTGTCATGATCAAGATGCTACACAGGACGTGAGACACGAATGCAGCGGTTAAAGGTGTCCGGCTAAAACTTGTTGCATTGAAACTTCTGTCTTAACAGATGAACTCTGGGCTTAATTGGACTCTTGTCTTGTCAAATGTGATAAGACTTTAGTTTTATGGACGTCGCCATCTTTGGTATTACTTTGGTCACTGTCACTATGGTTACTGTTAAGAGAATCCAGGCTTGACTCTTGTGGCACGTTCATACAGACAGTATTCGAGACGCTACTGTAAGCTGATGTGTAAACGCGACACTTGTTGTGTGTAGATATTTGATGGCGACTTTACATAGACATAATGATTTTTATACTACCCCTACCGCTAAACCTACCCATCACAGAAAACTATCTGCATTTTTACATTTTCAAAAAACATCACTTAGTATGATTTATAAGCTGTTTTCCTCATGGGGACCAAAAATGTCCATATGTCCATGATGTCCATTTACAACACCAACCAGTAGAGAATATGGCAATAACAAGACAAGACGACTACCTCGGGATGCCATGAATCTAATCATGCATAATTTATGAGATGAATAAATGCAAAAAAAAACCCCAAAAAACTAAAAAATGCAAACACAGTCCAGATCTGTTAGTTTACAGCCAATTATAACCAACTAACGTGAAAGAAGCTGTCACAATTTGCAGGGTATTTCACCCTGGTGGAGAGAACTGCCATAACATGTGACAGATCTGACATTTGGAGGTATGCTGTGTATGCAGGGGGAGAAGAGTTTTTTCTGGAGAGACAACTAAATTCACAATATCAGTCACACCCGCGCTGTCAGCGCTGTAGGAGACCGACGACTTCAAACTTCTCCTCATTTCATTCTCTGCACCACCCAGTGGGCAGTCACTTAAAATAGAAGACAATAACATGCATGGGGCCCGTTTGAGGTGGCAGTACAAGCGTGCCTGATGGAGTCTGATGCATGCAGATAAAAGCCGTCTAATGCGTGTTTTGTTTTGCGGCGCAAACGGCTGCAAAATCAATTACCAATCGAACTGCATATATAATGCATACTTATCCAAACATCCTCTGGGAATTATAGGTTGATATGGTGATGTAATTTAGCTGCAGCGCATCATCCACAACAAAATCTTAATATAACCTGAGATGTTATAAGCGATCTGCCACTTTAAGACGCCTGAAGTGACACGGATGATTAGGCGAAAAGGGAACAACATGACAATGTGCATATAGCATCTCCCTAAGCCCTTGCCAAGATTCCTAATTCCCAGTGTTTGTTCACAAGGATTAGTGGGTGCTCGGCGCTCTGAACCAACTCAACGAGTGCTCCCACTAATTCTTATCCAACCATGACAAAAGGCGAACAAATTTCTCGAATGACTCTACTGTTAGTCTTGCATGATTTAGATTCACTCCGCGCCGCCTGGTTACTCAAAGGTGAGGGGAACCACGTTATTAGCCAGTTATTCTGCAAATGACATTTTCCCCCGCCTTACAGACATTTGAGATTTACACTCTAATTGCGACTAACTAGACAAGTGCCCTTTCTTTTGGCTTGACCTCACTGGCATTAATAGTTCAGATTAAATCAAATGTCATTCCACACTTAGGTAATTTAATTATATCTCTGTGTTCGCCCTGACATCTGCAGTGATTCATTTTCTTTCCCCTTTTGTAAATCACCCTGGACTTCAATTTAGATTTGTGTCTCCCTGTTTTCGCTGAGCGGAGGGAGAGGGATCGATCCGGTCGCCCCCCCTTAGCATCTGAGAGGGTCTTGCCGCCGCACGGCACGATCGATTTACAGTGTGGAAAGCTGTTTCTTTTTTAATTCGTCGAGAAACAAACCATGAACGGTTACCGGGCGTGGAGTCCATGTGCGTGTGTAACACTGACAGTGAGGACTGAACAATATGTGAGCGGGTTGATGGCCATTTAGCTCAAGGCTAATGTATAAGGATAGCCATTTAATCCTTCAGAACAGAGACAGATCAAGTTAATGCACCCTGTCACATCCTCTCTGCCTCAAGACAACCCTGCTCAATGTAAAAAAGGTCCTCAGCAAACTCCATTCTGCTGGTTATATTATATCAAGAGACTGCCGGTCCTCTATTGCTCAGTGGCCAGTTCATGTGCTTCCAAACAGTTGCAATCTCATCTTTACTAAAATCATGAAAATGTATGATAGCAAAGGTTATTTTTTGTTTGGTTTGCTTTTTTCGCCAACAACAAGGGCAACATGCAAAAAAAGCATGATGATAATGATAATTAAATCGTTAAATTGATGCTGATAGAAATGAATATATATACATAGTAGGACTTTTCAAAAATGTTACAAATTTTCCATCAGCGTGAAATGTGTTTATATATCCATATTCCATGCTGATGGAAAAATTCTAACAATGAAAACATTAACAATACATATATGAGCTTAAAGGGATAGTTCACCCAATAATGTCTGTAACCAAAACAGTTGATGGGCTCCATTGACTTCCATAGTATTGTTTTCCCATACTATGGAAACCAATGGGGCTCATCAAATGCTTGGTTACCCATATATTCTTCAAAATATCTTTTGTTTTTCAGCAGAAGAAATAAATTCATACAGGTTTGGAACAACATGGTGATGAGTAAATTATGACCGAATTCGATGCAATTATTGAATATTAAAAGTTACTGTGATGCAACAATGATGCTAACACAGAAAACAAATAACATGTCAGCCTAAAATATGTAAAAATATTAACAGTCTTCAAAGCATAAAGTCTTCACTGTAAGTAGCCAATGCATCAGTACCGTCAGATTCAATTCAGTAGCGTAACTTTCCACAACAAGAACCGTATTTACACTTTCTACTTTATTCATATTCATAAATCTTTTTATGTTCTGAATTTCTCATTCAGATTATTGTGTCCTTTCTAGAAGAAAAGCAATAACATGAAAAACGTGGTTGACCCAAGCCAATGTCTGTGATAACAGCACTGGAATGCGTCACTGCCTCAAGTCCCTCAGATCCGTACAAAGGTTTGAGTAAGGTCTGCATTGAGTGGCTGTTGTAATTCTCAGAGAGACAGGCCCGCAATCTCCAGTTTCCCAGACACAAATCCTGCTTATCTGCTGAGGGGTGTCCTCCCCTCCAGTCCTTCTCTACGGTCCAATCCCACGAGTTCCACCAGCTAAGCGCAACCAACCAAGGGGACAAAAAAGCAGAGAATTATATCACACAGTTGCTAAAAGCGACCAATGAAAATACATGTTTGGGAAATTATCTTCGGATTTGACTCTTCTGTATGTTACTGTATGAAACAGATGATGATGCATGCATTACAGGCCCATCTAAGTGTCGACTTCCAGCTTGTTCCACGAGAGCTCCTTGAACAACCTTACATGAGCAGAATTTGTCATTTATGGTGTCAGCCGCTACCAGTTTCAGAATGCATAATGCAAACATGCCATATCTTTGGTAAAAAAGATCTGAATCCACATTGAAAAGACACAGCTTGATCTGCCTAAACTCTTTCCCTGTCCCAGGGGACCAACGGAAGGTGCCAGGAGATGAGAATCTGGATTTTGTTTATCACTTGCAGATGGTGGCCCATAATGAGTTTCTGGCCAAACAGGACATGGTAGATTTAAACAGCTCAGAAAAGCATTCCCTAAGCAGGACAGCCTGCCAGATTGCAAAGATGTTGAGTGGGAGCTTTTAGCCAATGCATGTTGGCACACCAGGAATTTGCCACAAAATTTAGTCACAAAAACATGATCTAATTGTGTAAATATCAGATATCGCTGACAGCAACATCCATCTTATACTTGTGTTGTTATATTTTTTTTATAGTAGCTGATTTAATTTCCCCTCATGTTTTTATACAGCTTTCTCACACTGAATTTGCATTTGGCACTGTAAGTGGTATTACTGTACGTAAATATGAGGTAATCATTTGACAGAACATGATCGTGATGAATGCTCGTTAATTTTAGTTGCTAAGACAACCTACAACTCTTTTATTGTTGTCTCTCTGAAATCATTCCATAATCGAATTCACTTCAAATGCACATCACTCAACAACTTGACATACACCGATTATTGATTCTGCACAACGTCTGCGCTGCATGAAGGACTACCGTCAAATTAACAAGATCTCAGAGCATATATCACACTCCAGTCCGTTTGAATTTATCGCACCTCACTAAATCCAAATCAGGTTTCTCAATTCGTTCTCAAGGACTGACGGATTATTAAAAATGAACTGGCATAAATTATAAAAATGGTTCATGGATTTTCATGGGATGGGTTTTGATGACAAATGTTCTAGCGTGTGATGATTATGACGAACTGACAAAATATCATAATTCACACCACCTCCTCAAATCTCATCCCTAATGATATAAGTGATGATATGTCATCTTAAACCACTGAGGTAGCTGACACACATGACAGCTATTGTTCATTAGGTCTGATAAAATGTCCCACACTCAGGTAAAATTAAGCTCATTTCAAGGATAACACAGGTCCTTTACTGTCTCACCATCCTTTTTCGCCATCTCGCTCAGAAATACAATACGGAGGAGGCATTACGGCGAGAGTCTGTTCTCGCAAGTGTTATTTTCATATGATTTCATGTTGATGTCAAAAGAAATATGAGGTTTATTAGTTTCCTGGTGCTTTGTGTGCTTCATTATTTCGCCGTGACAGTTTAGTCTGGAGGAGGGAGGGGGGTGTTTTTCATTAAACGCTTGTATCAGATGCTAATGGCAAACGTGGGGAGAGCAGGAAATTAAAACCTACATCAATACGTGAGAGGCCTTCCACAATAACACATTTTCAGCCAGACTTTCAATTCATTATATGCCACAGTGCAAAACATGTACGGCCGAATGTTTTTCTATTCCGTTTTTATCGATGAACGAGTGACAAAATCCACCTAGCGTTGTGGTGTGTGTCAGTGAGGATATTTCAGCAAGAAGACTGATGGTATTCGGTGGTAATGTAAACCTTTCGCAAACTATTCGCAATCACTTCCACACATTCATCAACTCACATCCGTCCTTTTTTTCCCTTTTTCATTACAGCTGATAGGAGAAGGAACACAAAACACATTTGGGCCCTCTGCGCTCCATAAAGAATATAATCAATTCTTTATTATTGCATTCGGGAGGCTTGAGGGCTGTCAAGCTGGGGGAAATGATATTGTTGGAGACTAAGAGAAGATAAATTCACGAGTGGAGCTTTTGCTAATGGCGAATGGGATCAGGCACTGTCCGGTTTGTCTGAGTCACGTTACTGATGATGAATGACAGGCCGACGATGACCCGCGGTGCGCCTCTGTTGACAACGTGACAACATTCAACGGTAGCATGATAGCAAGAACAGATATCAAACCGTTTCCTCTGTCGAGATCCTCTGGGATCTCAGGAAACGCACATTAACCAGCCCTCCAGACAGGTGGTAAATCCTCTTGACGCGTTTATACTTATTTTATAGCCACAACAACCACATTAAAGGATGGCAGCTGGAGAGCCAGTATTTCAGCAAGTCTGCCTATATCTGTGTGATGACGGTCTCCATAGTGACCTGAGAGGCAGCATTTTTAGAGGAAGTTGCCAGAGACAATGAAGCATCACACATCAAAGGAAACAAGCATTTGCACATCATGTAGGAAATAATCAAGCAGTGTCTGGAGACATGTTCACACTGCTATCAATAATTCTTCGAACTTGGCTTTATAATAACTGACAGCTCCTCTGTTCTCCCGCATGCTTTTCGGTAATTTCTATTTTCTCATCTGCAAAAGTGAGCGATGGCTCAGCACAAAAGAATCAATACGGCAGAAAACAAGGAATTCTGTCAATTTTATAGCTGCGCTAAGCTAATCTAGGACCGGGAGTCGTTCCATTAAACTCAAATATGACTCCTCCAGGCCCAACTTCTGTCATCAAATGCTAGACATTAATTGGTTTATCAAAGGTTAATTGCTCAATAGATACTAGGCTGTTGGAGTTTAATTGTGCCATTAAATGCACTCGCTGGAGCCCCAGGTTCGGGTAATGGATTTTGTCATTTGAATGAAAATATTATTTGGTGGCAGCTGGACTGATAACAGTGTTGAGCATTGACAGGTCCATGCCCTCTCGAAAACACACAGAAGCGCATGAGTACACATGCTCGCTGCAAACAGAGATGGTATTTAGCTATGCTTTGTAAATATAAATGACTCATTCTTCACTGTGGCGGAATTGTCTTCTTGTGGCGGATTTTATGAATGCATCTGCGTCTGCCATTAGGGTGTAACACATCAAAATAGGATGAGGAAATTGCATGAGCCACGGTTGGGCAAAATTCAGAATTGAACTGGCTCCCTTTCAGTTCATGAGTGTGAATTTGAATTAAAGTGGCCATGCTTGACAGCAAGTTGAAATGGAACAGGAAGAGGAAGAGGAATTTACTAAATTGCAATTTAAAGAAATTCAACATAAGGAATTTGGGGAAACTAAGTGTTTCTCCACCCTGGTCCACAAAAGTTAACTTCGTCAACATTGTGTCTCGGCATAAATATTTAAAAAATGTGTTAAATTACTATTTGAATTTAAATGAATTTGAATTTTAACCTACATCCTTACATTTGAATCTGATTTGCAATTCTGAATCCCTATTTGTCCCTCAGTTCAAAATCAGGAATTGAAAAAAAAAATTGTTGCACAATTCTGGCATGAAAAAAAGATTCAGAAGTATTATCATTTCACTTGTCCTTTGCAACATATGTGCATTTTTGTGCGTTTAGCCTTACAATTTCCAAACCTGTTTCAGTGTGCACATTGCTGGGAACTCAACCGAACCTGTGACTGGGCCGTTGCCACCACCATGCTTTACCCCATTGAGCTACAGGAACACAAACCTGCAAGAAGCATTGTTGTGCCAACAATATCTCTCTCCTTTTTTATTACCAGCATCTTCTTTAACGATCACTGGGTAATCCTCAGCACAATTATTTCAAATAATTGACCTTGAATTGTTGCTTCCAAACAACCATTCTTCTCTTCCATGCTTAATTAATCAGGACATCCACAGTAATTAATCTCAGAGGAGAACTGATTACGTGGCATAAAGCGATGGGTTTGTATTACACCGCTCTGTGGGCATCAATAACCAAATGTTAAATGAGTGGAAATGCAAAAAAAAAAGAAAAAAAAAGAAAAAACAACGCTTTCATGATTCCTAATGGCTTTGGCTGGGGTCCCGGACAAATAAAGCTTTCTAGATAAATGAATAACTGCATGATGTGTTTATTACATGCAAGTTAAAAATTCCTTCAGGCAAAAACTGGATTCCTAATATGAAGTTTTTTTTTTTTTTTATGTCCTCATCATATAGCATATATCTCACAATTACACAATTCTTAAAGATGAAAATCATATTAGTTTTCTCTAATTCCATACTGATAAGCTGAAGATTATTTTCGTGTTATGGCCAAAAAGCGATAAATGGCAGATAAAATATTCTATACTGTTTCGTCAGAATAAATTAAAGTAAAAAGGCGAAATCACTGAAATGCAAAAAACCAACTGAATTTATTACATACATATATTACATTTCATACTGCACATTATAATGCACATTATGTAACAATTATATTAATTTTGATATTTGTTAAAATTGCATTTAATTAATTATTAATTAATTAATTGTTACTTGTAACGTATTACCTGTAAGTAAACTTTTGATGGCAGTAAAGATAATCTAAATGGAAAAAAAAGGGGGGGAAATGATAATGGACAATTAAATAACCAATAACCATAACCGATATGGTACAGATATATGGTGCATCCCTTTCCAGATACAGCTAAAAATATATATATATATATATATAAGATGGTAAAATACAATCTTCCAGCTGGAGGCTAAATTTAGCTCATCCCATTAGGTTCTATCCTGTTACTCATTATCTATCTAATGTAAAAATCAAGTTATAAATAGTTCAAGTGCCCAAACTTTACCAGAAAAAGTCTGATATACTTTTTTATATTAAAATGTCCTTTAGCAACACAAACATTTTCATCTTCGGAAGCAACACATTCAATCGTCTTATTTATAAATAGCCGACTCACCTATGTTCCTCGACAGTTTTTCTGCATCCCTCCGCCACAACAACTCTTCACTCTCAGCTGGTTCCTATCCCAGGCCTCTGGGTTCGGGCCAAATTCCAGGCTCGGAGCCCTCCCCTCGGACAGCAGGCCAAACACGCATACTCTTTTACTCTACCGGATTATTTGCAAGCGTGAACTCGTGGAGTTTCAGAGCTCTAAAGGTACTGCGTAACAGGAATGATCCACTGTATGAAATGAATGTAGAATGTGTTTTCTACAATGTCTGCTTGTTAATGCAGTAACAAACGTGGTAGCAATTCCACCCTGCCATTTACTGTTTAAGTCAAACATGCCATCCAAATAAAAACAAACATTGGGAACAAAGGCCCCGCGCTTCCAGGAATTAGCATCCTGAGCGAGGTGCCAGCTGTGTTTGCTGTCTTTGGGTGCAACGAAACGCTTGACAGTGTGTCACATCTAACCACGGCCATTTTGCAGACGCTGCAACGCTCCACTCCTGACCCTCGGTGCCACAAAAGAAGTACACACGCTTTCCATTTCTGCAGAGCTCACTACCTGTCAATCTACCTATTCAAAGGTTTACCTCTCCCTGTGAGAGCCAGTTCCTCCATCTCTCCATTTGGCCGTGCCTATAAGTGTCACTTCGGTTTAGATTCTACCACAGCCCTAGAACCGAACAAAAAGAGCTCCCACGGAGGGTTCGGCGGGGTGGAGCAGACCTGCTGTTTCATTAGCACTCCAGGGAAGTGCTGGTTCAAAAAGAAGCCTTGCGTCACACTGTTGATCCCTTCAGCTACATCAAAGAGCAGTTGTGATGATTGCATGGGGAGATTAAATGCCACACTGGGCACTCTAAGTGTGGAGAGAAGTTGTCTGTTCACGCAAACATTTAGCATGCTAATTCGAGTAATGGCCATCTGTACGTTACAATATCTGCAGTCCAAGAGATTTTTTGCTTTAAATGCCAATTTGTATCATTCAAAAGCCCTGGGAGAGAGGGTAGAAGCAAAGATGATACTTTGGCAAGAGGAAGGGGTATGAACTACAGCATCTGTTGGGAAATAAACCAATGTTTGTCAAGGACGTCAGTAATATAAAGACTTTGTAATATAACTCGACACCAAGCGAAAGAAAAAAAATCAGAATGCTGTAGATAAAAAAAAATGTAGGGGTTGCAAAATAAAAGACACAACCTTAGCAAGACAGAAACTGCAGACTCTATGAAATGCTAGCTAGCTGTCTGTAGCAGAACACTGGATCCAATGGATGGAGCACAGTCTGAAAGAGAAATGTGAGACACGCACGCACACGCACACACAGTCTTTCCCACTACTGCTGCATTTGAACAAATTAATTTCCAACTCCCCCTCTCCAAGTCTCACATTTATTTTTAGCTTTTTGCCTGGGAAGCATAAGAAGAACGTTGAAAGAAAATTCATTTCAACCCCCAATAGTGGTAAAACGTATTCCTCTGAATATGTTTACCCCTGTATAACACTGGTTTCGTTACGTTTATCATTTAGCTCCACTTACCCCAGCCAGTGTTGAGGACAAATATCCTATCCCAGTAACCCAAACAGCCTAATAATTCAGCATGATAGTTGAGGTTCTGTAAAAAGGGAGGCTTTTCTTTATGTCCCAGGGTAATTTAACATAGATCACTATGGGCAGCTCTCACATTTAACGTGGTGCTTGCTGTTATACACTTGATTGCGTTCTGCTGACTGAGCAATGGGTGGTTTCTTGCCCTTTTGCTTCCACTGCAGCCTCCTTAAAAGACGCTGTGACCAAGGAGGTCAAAAATATGTGCAGAAACTTGGTGACGTTTGTGGCACCTTGCTACTGTAAATGAGCACACACACACACAAAATGTGAACATGATTAGAAAAGGCTACATGGTCTCAAAATTTTTTCCACTTGTGATATTTGAGTTAATTAATGACTGCCACAAAAAATGAATATATGATATATACGAAAAAAATACGAAAATACACAGCAATTCTGGGGTACAATCGACAAATCAAGCCACAATGAATTAGTCTTTGATAATGTCTAAATATATATCCATATACAAAACCTAATAAACACAAGTAATTATGTCTGAAAATACTCTTATAATCAACTAGGGACTACACAGCTCTATAAAATAATAAATATTGAAACAAAAATATAGTACATTCATTTCATTAAAGAAGAAAATCTTTATGGTCCTTTTGGGCCGCCAAGGATCACAAATGTGACCCCTAAGTGAGGAATACTAGAGGGTTAATAAAGCACCCAAGTGTATCAGCAAAAAATGTACATGCAGTTCAGGCAAAAATAAATAAATAAGCAATTTTTGCAATAAAATTGTGGCAGCCCAGAGAGCCCAGTGCTTCACATTCCAGTATGTCACAGAAATGCACCTTTTACATCAGTCTGTAGAAACACCAAAAAAAACAAACAAACATTTATTTGACTGGTCACCTATTTGCCTTGGTTGAACTATTTCTTTGAGAGCCCTTAAAACAATCAGTCACAGGTAAAACATCTACAACAATACAATGAAATACATGAAAAACTGGTCAAAATGCTTACTTATGAACGGCCTTCAATTGGCAAGTCATTATGGTGTAGTTATGACATCTACCAGCAGAGGCGCCGACAAAACAATTCCTGACCCCTGGTTGTGACTGACCAACCTTTGGGATTATATTCCTTTTTCACACTCTCTCCTCACAGTCAAGCTTGTAGTAACCTAGGTGAGAACATACATGTTATCTATACATAGGGTAGCCTAAGGCTGTGTTTTAAAAATGGGTCACAGGGTATCTCTGCCTATCTAGTTCGTGTGCAGCCATCTGATACATGAGCTGGTTTGAATGCAGGATAAGCCCGTCACAAAAGGCAGAAAATTCCATCTTTATTGACCTGCTGCTCTTAAAAAGAGGCAATTTTTCATGTTAAAAAAACACTCACATTAACGCAAGGCACTTAGGATGTTTCTCTAAAATCTTGCACACAGGAGATGGTGCTAATACGGTGAATCTTAAACGTATAATAAGCCAGATACCAAACAGGCATTAAATACTATCGCTCACATAAACCATTCCAGCAGAACAAAAGCAGTATGTGCGTATAGGCTGGCATATGAACAATCGGATAGTGTTAAGCCATAATAACAATGTAAAAATAGTGGGAGGCATAAATGGGAGCTGCTTTTCTGCTAGGAAGACACATAATAATGCATAGCTTGGATCAGTGGAGTTCGTCTCTGCCGCCACACTCTTTATTATAAGATGTGGGCTCCCTGGGAGCTGCTATACGTTATCAGCGCTCATCAAAGACACTGTCAAGAAAATGTAAAACTGGGACTTTCAGAGGCTGTCTCAGACGCTGTGCACATTTAAATGAGACAGCCTTATTAATTCTTCAAAAGCTAGGCAGCTTCCTTTTTCCCCCTCCGACTAATTTTGGCACATTTAGGAACGATAAAAAGCTCTGTCACCCTCAAAAACACATGCGGTTCTTGGAGGTCCACTCTAGTGAATGCTGTCTATTTGCGTATCTACAACTGGAACATCTAAAACAGGGTGTCTGTCTGTCTGTCTGTATATATACAGTCAAACCAAAAATGATGTTTTGGTATTTGTTTGTTATTATGACTTTTTTTTTACTAGAGGGTGCAGGACACTATAGTCCACTTATGTAAGTGAGGATAGCAAAATAAAGCAAACTATGACATATTATACCCAAAAATTCTTCATACAGTGCTACCAGTAAAATTTATAAATATTTGGGACCAAAAATTATTCAGACACTTTGACCTGACCATGTTTTTCTTCAGTGTTTTTTTCTTTAAATGCTAATGCGACCTTTTTACACCACATACTCAACAAAATTAAGCATTGCTTGGTAACTGGTTGAACTAAATTGGTATTATCTAATTGTGTACTTAAATTTAACAGCTGACAGCTGACAACTCTTCAACATAATTCATTTGTTAGACAGTCTAACAGAAGGATGGCCAAAACCAGTGAAATATCAACTGATTTGATAACTCTGAGTTCTTGTCATATTTTATTACCATTTTCTTAACTATAGCGAATAAACTGTGATAATGTGAGAAATGTTGAAGGTGTCTGAATAAATTTTGGTTTTTTTATACATATACATACATACAGTAGTCAACATTTGAAGTGGATCAAAAAAGTTCATCAAAGTTGTCCTAAGACAAGAACGGGTATTGTTCAAACATGTATAACTTTGATGAAAGGTTTTGATCCACTTCAAATGTTGACCACTATTACACACATACATATATATATATATATTTATACAAACACACACACATTAGTTCAGGCATGAAACTCTAACCGAACGCTGATTGGTTCCTTCAACGCCGCGGCACCAGCCAATCAGAAGTTCTTCCAAATCCACATAACCACCATAACCATTGGCACGCTGCGCGATGTGAAACTTTCTGTTACCCCTCCTCCTCCCCAGTGCCACCTGTAGAGATCTGTACGGGGGTTCTACCATTTCTTGTAGCAGCCTTTCCTTTGTTTGTTATTTTTGACTAAGCTGAACAAATACTTGTATTTGCTCAGCAGCAGCAGCAGTGTAGCAGATACCAAAATCAATGTATATTCCTTGCCTCATGCCAATAAGTGCTTGTTGAAATGTATCCACTCCGAGAGTTGTCATGAAATATATATACACTTAAATTTATACACACGGTATATACAGTTCAAAAGTTTAGGCAAGGACACATTTTGATCAAAAGTAAATACTTTTACTTTGTTTTACATTGCTGAAAATTCAGCTTTGCCATCACAGTAATAAATAACATTTTAAATATATAAAAATAGAAAAAAGTTATATTGTAATAAAAAATAAAAACTTAGACACCCCAGACATTTGAATTGTAAATAAATGAGTTAAGTGACTAATGGCTTGGCAGATGAAACTAACATGCATATGTCAGCCTATGTATTCAAATATTAATGACCAAACATGAAAGTTACATTAAACATCAAGGTGTCTAAGGCATTCCAGGTTTTCTACTGTGAGTACTGTGAAAAACGCTTGTATGCAATTTTGCAGCAATTGTCTAAATGGTTTATAAATACTGTAATTTCACAAAGTTAAAGCTAAAGTGTGTATTGTTGCCTCGCTGCCCTATCAGGCAATGACTTCGCAGGCAACGTTTGCGCATGAAGGTACCTCACGAAACTGATTTCAGACAGGCATCTACAAATAGAGAGAGCTTTGGTGAAAACTACACAAATATTTAATTACTACAATATAGAAATAACATCAAAAGTGGAAAAAGTAGGTCTGACCACCAACCGCAACTTTCAGATGCCATATTTATTTTCTTAGCTCAACCAATTCACGGAATGGAACCCACAAGGTTGTGAGATATCAATGGCAGAGAAGGATACATCTATGCTGCCATCTCAGGAGACAGGAAGAAAAGCTAACATTGGATTTGGGTGCCTTGTGCCATCCTCCAAAGGCAGCATTTTTCAGCTTTCGGATGCAGCCAGTGGCTCAATCAATGCAGTGAGTTTGGGCAGGAGCTATCTGTTCGGCTTGACCAATGGTAATTGGGATAAGTCCAGGGAAAACCTGTTTGAAAACAATCACTTGGCACTGCTAGTGATGCACAAATTACAAACTTCAGCTTTAAAGGTAATGATGCATATGACAGTCAAAACAGCCACACTTGAGTGCTAGACACTTTCAGGAAAATATGTCATTCCATAGACAGGAAATTCCAATTCAGCTCATTGAAAACACATTAACCCACCCGGATTACAAAGCAAATATAGATAAAGTGTGGCGCAAGCATTTCCTCCGAGCTCCCAATGATGCTGAGATTTGTTCAAGCCATCACGGCCATTTAAAAAAAAAAATCTGCTACATCAAGACGTGTGTCCTACTCAATTTAAATGGAAATGGGGCAGCCTGGAAAAAGAAAAAACAGTGGAGAGAAGGCTGACTTTGAGGAAAGCTACAAATGAGAAAATAAGGTGATTAAATTGGAGAAATCTCTTGTCAATACAAATGTAAATGAATTTCTGCAGTCTGTTTATCATCCATGAAGGACAGTGCAGAATGTGAGAGAGGGCTGTTGCATATTCATTGTACAGTAACAGGGCTCTCCCAGTCGGCTATGAAGAAAGAGAGGTCAAATGAATATGGAGAGGAGCTGTAGTCATGACCTCTTTCTCTGAAACAAACCTTTCTCCTTCTCCCTGAAGAAACTCACTTGAAGGTAGGGGGTAAGAGCTGCACAAGGACTTGTTTTCATGGGGAAATGGATCGTCCAATTTTTTTATGTATATAGTTGCTCAGCTGCGGAGTTGTACTTTCTGACATGAGACATCAAAGCTCTCATTATCTTAATTAGATATACTTCAGAATCTATTAGCATCAGCTGCTTTGCACATCTAAGGAAGTTTCTAAATGTGCTATTGAAAACAGATTTTGAAATGCAAATTTTGAGGCTTTAATTGATATAATTTATAGATTGATAGGCTTTAGTGTTTTAGTGTGGTCTTGGTAGCTCATTAATAATCCCTAATGAGTCTCAAGCTAATACTTTCTGGAGGGCCCCTTTTTACCTGACTGCAAACCTAAGTACATTTAATCTAAATTAAATATTAATATTTTGTTCAAAATCCATTAAAATCCATTTACACATTTTTACATCTGAATAAAGTCATCTTGACCAGCAAACCTATCTAGAACTGGGATTTATTTATTCCCCCCAAAATATTGAGAGTATCTTTAAAGAGATAGTTTATTTAAAAATTAATATTCTGTCATAATTTACTCAGCCTCCTTTTGTTCCAAACCTGTTTGATTTTATGTCTTCTGGGGGACATAAAAGACATATTTTGATGGATATTTAAACTTTAGGGGTTTAAAACAACACTGACATATAAAACTATCTTCTTTTGTGTTCCACAGTATAAAGTCATACAGGTTTGAAACAACATGAAGGCGAGTAAACTATGACAGAATTTCCATTTTTGGGTGAAAACCCACTGAGTGGCAAAAAGACTGAGTGGCTGCATTGGTTCAGAGTGAATGCAATGAAAAACACATCTAAAATTGGAAAGAGCTATGAGATTGACAGTACAAATAGATTTGACAAGAAATCTGAGGTATATTATTACAGACTGCCAAAGCTACAGAAAAGAGAAGCTAATGGATCGCTGCAATTCACAGAAACAACTGGACTCCAGGCCAGGTGGATTTGCAGTTATCATTTTGTGTCAATATGTTGAATTTGGGGGTAAAATCATGCCCTCTATATTGTATTGTTATATATTGTATTGACAATTCATCAATTAAATATTTACCATCTATATTCTGCATAACTGGATGGTTTTAAATGAACACTGACACAAACTATACAAGTTTTAGGGCTGGACAATATAATATGACTAATATATATATATATACACTCACCTAAAGGATTATTAGGAACACCTGTTCAATTTCTCATTAATGCAATTATCTAATCAACCAATCACATGGC
The DNA here is from genome assembly GCF_951802725.1 of Rutilus rutilus. Classification (NCBI taxonomy): domain Eukaryota; kingdom Metazoa; phylum Chordata; class Actinopteri; order Cypriniformes; family Leuciscidae; genus Rutilus; species Rutilus rutilus. The sequence goes on from NC_140213.1 coordinate 37,375,584, forward strand.
AGTTGCTTCAATGCATTTAGGGGTGTGCTCCTGGTCAAGACAATCTCCTGAACTCCAAACTGAATGTCAGAATGGAAAGAAAGGTGATTTAAGCAATTTTGAGCGTGGCATGGTTGTTGGTTCCAGACGGGCCGGTCTGAGTATTTCACAATCTGCTCAGTTACTGGGATGTTCACGCACAACCATTTCTAGGGTTTACAAAGAATGGTGTGAAAAGGGAAAAACATCCAGTATGCGGCAGTCCTGTGGGCGAAAATGCCTTGTTGATGCTAGAGGTCAGAGGAGAATGGGCAGACTGATTCAAGCTGATAGAAGAGCAACTTTGACTGAAATAACCACTCTTTACAACCGAGGTATGCAGCAAAGCATTTGTGAAGCCACAACACGCACAACCTTGAGGCGGATGGGCTACAACAGCAGAAGACCCCACCGGGTACCACTCATCTCCACTACAAATAGGAAAAAGAGGCTACAGTTTGCACGAGCTC